>NC_056732.1:1849990922-1850130631 GCF_019279795.1 Protopterus annectens | reverse complement strand
TTTATAACTGTAACAAAAGATAATGCCCATGCATATAATTCTCATGTTGTAATCTGTATAACTGTAACAAAAGATAACGCCCATGCATATAATTCTCATGTTGTAATCTGTATAACTGTAACAAAAGATAACGCCCATGCATATAATTCTCATGTTGTAATCTGTATAACTGTAACAAAAGATAATGCCCATGCATATAATTCTCATGTTGTAATCTGTATAACTGTAACAAAATACAACGCCCATGCACATAATTCTCATGTTGTAATCTGTATAACTGTAACAAACGATAATGCCATGCACATAATTCTCATGTTGTAATCTGTATAACTGTAACAAAAGATAATGCCCATGCATATAATTCTCATGTTGTAATCTGTATAACTGTAACAAAAGATAACGCCCATGCATATAATTCTCATGTTGTAATCTGTATAACTGTAACAAAAGATAACGCCCATGCATATAATTCTCATGTTGTAATCTGTATAACTGTAACAAAAGATAACGCCCATGCATATAATTCTCATGTTGTAATCTGTATAACTGTAACAAAAGATAACGCCCATGCATATAATTCTCATGTTGTAATCTGTATAACTGTAACAAAAGATAACGCCCATGCATATAATTCTCATGTTGTAATCTGTATAACTGTAACAAAAGATAATGCCCATGCATATAATTCTCATGTTGTAATCTGTATAACTGTAACAAAAGATAATGCCCATGCATATAATTCTCATGTTGTAATCTGTATAACTGTAACAAAAGATAACGCCCATGCATATAATTCTCATGTTGTAATCTGTATAACTGTAACAAAAGATAATGCCCATGCATATAATTCTCATGTTGTAATCTGTATAACTGTAACAAAAGATAATGCCCATGCATATAATTCTCATGTTGTAATCTGTATAACTGTAACAAAAGATAACGCCCATGCATATAATTCTCATGTTGTAATCTGTATAACTGTAACAAAAGATAACGCCCATGCATATAATTCTCATGTTGTAATCTGTATAACTGTAACAAAAGATAATGCCCATGCATATAATTCTCATGTTGTAATCTGTATAACTGTAACAAAAGATAATGCCCATGCATATAATTCTCATGTTGTAATCTGTATAACTGTAACAAAAGATAACGCCCATGCATATAATTCTCATGTTGTAATCTGTATAACTGTAACAAAAGATAATGCCCATGCATATAATTCTCATGTTGTAATCTGTATAACTGTAACAAAAGATAATGCCCATGCATATAATTCTCATGTTGTAATCTGTATAACTGTAACAAAAGATAATGCCCATGCATATAATTCTCATGTTGTAATCTGTATAACTGTAACAAAAGATAACGCCCATGCATATAATTCTCATGTTGTAATCTGTATAACTGTAACAAAAGATAACGCCCATGCATATAATTCTCATGTTGTAATCTGTATAACTGTAACAAAAGATAACGCCCATGCATATAATTCTCATGTTGTAATCTGTATAACTGTAACAAAAGATAACGCCCATGCATATAATTCTCATGTTGTAATCTGTATAACTGTAACAAAAGATAACGCCCATGCATATAATTCTCATGTTGTAATCTGTATAACTGTAACAAAAGATAATGCCCATGCATATAATTCTCATGTTGTAATCTGTATAACTGTAACAAAAGATAACGCCCATGCATATAATTCTCATGTTGTAATCTGTATAACTGTAACAAAAGATAACGCCCATGCATATAATTCTCATGTTGTAATCTGTATAACTGTAACAAAAGATAATGCCCATGCATATAATTCTCATGTTGTAATCTGTATAACTGTAACAAAAGATAACGCCCATGCATATAATTCTCATGTTGTAATCTGTATAACTGTAACAAAAGATAATGCCATGCATATAATTCTCATGTTGTAATCTGTATAACTGTAACAAAAGATAACGCCCATGCATATAATTCTCATGTTGTAATCTGTATAACTGTAACAAAAGATAACGCCCATGCATATAATTCTCATGTTGTAATCTGTATAACTGTAACAAAAGATAATGCCCATGCATATAATTCTCATGTTGTAATCTGTATAACTGTAACAAAAGATAATGCCCATGCATATAATTCTCATGTTGTAATCTGTATAACTGTAACAAAAGATAACGCCCATGCATATAATTCTCATGTTGTAATCTGTATAACTGTAACAAAAGATAACGCCCATGCATATAATTCTCATGTTGTAATCTGTATAACTGTAACAAAAGATAATGCCCATGCATATAATTCTCATGTTGTAATCTGTATAACTGTAACAAAAGATAATGCCCATGCATATAATTCTCATGTTGTAATCTGTATAACTGTAACAAAAGATAACGCCCATGCATATAATTCTCATGTTGTAATCTGTATAACTGTAACAAAAGATAACGCCCATGCATATAATTCTCATGTTGTAATCTGTATAACTGTTACAAAAGATAATGCCCATGCATATAATTCTCATTTTGTAATCTGTATAACTGTAAAAAAGATAACGCCCATGCATATAATTCTCATGTTGTAAACTGTATAACTGTAACAAAAGATAACGCCCATGCATATAATTCTCATGTTGTAATCTGTATAACTGTAACAAAAGATAATGCCCATGCATATAATTCTCATGTTGTAATCTGTATAACTGTAACAAAAGATAATGCCCATGCATATAATTCTCATGTTGTAATCTGTATAACTGTAACAAAAGATAACGCCCATGCATATAATTCTCATGTTGTAATCTGTATAACTGTAACAAAAGATAACGCCCATGCATATAATTCTCATGTTGTAATCTGTATAACTGTAACAAAAGATAACGCCCATGCATATAATTCTCATGTTGTAATCTGTATAACTGTAACAAAAGATAACGCCCATGCATATAATTCTCATGTTGTAATCTGTATAACTGTAACAAAAGATAATGCCCATGCATATAATTCTCATGTTGTAATCTGTATAACTGTAACAAAAGATAACGCCCATGCATATAATTCTCATGTTGTAATCTGTATAACTGTAACAAAAGATAACGCCCATGCATATAATTCTCATGTTGTAATCTGTATAACTGTAACAAAAGATAACGCCATGCATATAATTCTCATGTTGCAATCTGTATAACTGTAACAAAAGATAATGCCCATGCATATAATTCTCATGTTGTAATCTGTATAACTGTAACAAAAGATAACGCCCATGCATATAATTCTCATGTTGTAATCTGTATAACTGTAACAAAAGATAATGCCCATGCATATAATTCTCATGTTGTAATCTGTATAACTGTAACAAAAGATAACGCCCATGCATATAATTCTCATGTTGTAATCTGTATAACTGTAACAAAAGATAACGCCCATGCATATAATTCTCATGTTGTAATCTGTATAACTGTAACAAAAGATAATGCCCATGCATATAATTCTCATGTTGTAATCTGTATAACTGTAACAAAAGATAATGCCCATGCATATAATTCTCATGTTGTAATCTGTATAACTGTAACAAAAGATAATGCCCATGCATATAATTCTCATGTTGTAATCTGTATAACTGTAACAAAAGATAACGCCCATGCATATAATTCTCATGTTGTAATCTGTATAACTGTAACAAAAGATAACACCCATGCATATAATTCTCATGTTGTAATCTGTATAACTGTAACAAAAGATAACGCCCATGCATATAATTCTCATGTTGTAATCTGTATAACTGTAACAAAAGATAACACCCATGCATATAATTCTCATGTTGTAATCTGTATAACTGTAACAAAAGAGACCATACATATAATTCTCATGTTGTAATCTGTATAACTGTAACAAAAGATAATGCCTATGCATATAATTCTCATGTTGTAATCTGTATAACTGTAACAAAAGATAACGCCCATGCATATAATTCTCATGTTGTAATCTGTATAACTGTAACAAAAGATAATGTCCATGCATATAATTCTCATGTTGTAATCTGTATAACTGTAACAAAAGATAACGCCCATGCATATAATTCTCATGTTGTAGTCTGTATAACTGTAACAAAAGATAATGCCCATGCATATAATTCTCATGTTGTAATCTGTATAACTGTAACAAAAGATAACGCCCATGCATATAATTCTCATGTTGTAATCTGTATAACTGTAAAAAAAGATAATGCCCATGCATATAATTCTCATGTTGTAATCTGTATAACTGTAACAAAAGCTAATGTCCATGCATATAATTCTCATTTTGTAATCTGTATAACTGTAACAAAAGATAACGCCCATACATATAATTCTCATGTTGTAATCTGTATAACTGTAACAAAAGATAACGCCCATGCATGTAATTCTCATGTTGTAATCTGTATAACTGTAACAAAAGATAACACCCATGCATATAATTCTCATGTTGTAATCTGTATAACTGTAACAAAAGATAACGCCCATGCATATAATTCTCATGTTATAATCTGTATAACTGTAACAAAAGATAATGCCCGTGCATATAATTCTCATGTTGTAATCTGTATAACTGTAACAAAATGTCACTGCCACAGATGCAATTATCATGCTGTAATATATAAAAAGTAGCAAAACACAAACTGAAACTAATGTAATTCTCATACATCAATGTGTATAACTATAAGAAAATCTCACTGACTTTGAAGTAGCGCTCATGTTATAACGTGCTTAACTGTAAAAAAGCACACTGACTGATGTCATTCTCACGTTATATTGTCCATAACTGAAAAAAGAGATCACTGACCTTGATGAAATTCTCATGCTGTGATGTGTATAACTGTAAGAAAAAACTCACTGAAAATTATATAATTCTCATAGTGTAACGTCTGAAAATGTAGCAAAAGACAACTGATATTTCTCTAATGCTCATACTGTACTGTGTATAACGTGACAGATGCAAACTGATACAGATGTAATTTACAACTTGTAATGTATATGACGAAAATAAGAAATCAATAAAACTGATGTAATTCTCATATCCTGATATGTTTTAATTGTGAAAAATATTACACAGCAGCTGAATGACACTGATGTAATGCTCATGTTGAAATGTGTATAACTGTAACATTAGGTCACTGACAATGACGTAATGATTATGTTGTAATGTGTATAACTGTAACACTAGGTCACTGACTGATGTAATGCTCATGTTGTAATGCATATAACTATAACATTATGTCAGTGACACTGATGTAATGCTCATGTTGTAATATGTATAACTGCAAAAGTAGGTCACTGACACTGACGTAACGCTCATTTTGTAATGTGTATAACTGTAACAGTATGTCACTGACACTGATGTAATACTCATGTTGTAATGTGTATAACTGTAACAGTAGGTCACTGTCACTGATGTAATGTTCATGTTGTAATGTGTATAACTGTAAAGGTAGGTCACTGACACTGATGTAATTTTCATGTTGTAATGTGTATAACTGTAACATTAGGTCACTGACACTGATGTAATGATAATGTTGTAATGTGTGCAACTGTAACGGTATGTCACTGACACTGATGTAATATTCATTTTGTAATGTGTGTAACTGTAGTAGTATGTCACTGACACTGATGTAATGCTTATGATGTAATGTGTATAGCTGTAACATTAGGTCACTGACACTGATGGAATGCTCATATTGTAGTACGTATAACTGTAACAGTAGGTCACTGACACCGATGTAATGTTCATGTTGTAATGTGTATAAATGTGACAGTAGGTCACTGACACTGATGTAATGATCATGTTGTAATGTGTATAACTGTAACATTAGGTCAGTGACACTGGTGTACTGCTCATGTTGTAATGTGTATAACTGCAACATTAGGTCAGTGACACTGATGTAATTATCATGTCGTAATGTGTATAACTGTAACATTAGGTCAGTGACACTGATGTAATGCTTATGTTGTAATGTGTATAACTGTAACATTAGTTCAATGACACTAATGTAATGCTCATGTTGAAATATGTATAACTGTAACAGTATGTCACTGACACTGACGTAATGCTCAAGTTGTAATGTGTATAATGTAACAGTAGGTCACTGACATTGACGTAATGCTCATGTTGTAATGTATACAACTATAACAGTAGGTCACTGACACTGATGTAATGCTTATGTTGTAATGTATATAACTGTAACAGTATGTCACTTACTCTGATGTAATGTTTATGTTGTATATAACTGTAACAGTATGTCACTGACACTGATGTAATTCTCATGTTGTAAAGTATATAACTGTAACATGAGGTCATGATACTGATGTAATGATCATGTTGTAATGTGTATAACTGTAACAGTAGGTCACTGACACTGATGTAATGCTCATGTTGTAATGTGTATAACTGTAACTGTAGGTCACTGACTCTGATGTAATGCTCATGTTGTAATGTGTATAACTGTAACAGTAGGTCACTGACACTGATGTAATACTCATGTTGTAATGTGTATAACTGTAACTGCAGGTCACTGACACTGATGTAATGCTCATGTTGTAATGTGTATAACTGTAACAGTAGGTCACTGACACTGATGTAATGCTCATGTTGTAATTTGTGTAACTGTAACTGTAGGTCACTGACACTGATGTAATGCTCATGTTGTAATGTATATAACTGCAACATTAGGTCAGTGACACTGATGTAATTATCATGTCGTAATGTGTATAACTGTAACATTAGGTCAGTGACACTGATGTAATTCACATGTTGTAATGTGTATAACTGTAACAGTAGGTCACTGACACTGATGTAATGCTCATGTTGTAATGTGTATAACTGTAACATTAGGTCACTGACACTGATGTAATGCTCATGTTGTAATGTGTATAACTGTAACTGTAGGTCACTGACTCTGATGTAATGCTCATGCTGTAATGTGTATAACTGTAACAGCAGGTCACTGACACTGATGTAATACTCATGTTGTAATGTGTATAACTATAACTGTAGGTCACTGACACTGCTGTAATGCTCATGCTGCAATGTGTATAGCTGTAACAGTAGGTCACTGACACTGATGCAATGCTCATGTTGTAATGTGTATCACTGTAACAATAGGTCACTAACACTGATGTAATGTGTATAGCTGTAACTGTAGGTCACTGACACTGATGTAATGCTCATGTTGTAATGTGTATAACTGCAACATTAGGTCAGTGACACTGATGTAATTATCATGTCGTAATGTGTATAGCTGTAACATTAGGTCAGTGACACTGATGTAATTCTCATGTTGTAATGTGTATAACTGTAACAGTAGGTCACTGACACTGATGTAATGCTCATGTTGTAATGTGTATAACTGTAACATTAGGTCAATGACACTAATGTAATGCTCATGTTGAAATATGTATAACTGTAACAGTATGTCACTGACACTGACGTAATGCTCATGATGTAATGTGTATAATGTAACAGTAGGTCACTGACATTGACGTAATGCTCATGTTGTAATGTGTACAACTATAACAGTAGGTCACTGACACTGATGTAATGCTTATGTTGTAATGTATATAACTGTAACAGTATGTCACTGACTCTGATGTAATGCTTATGTTGTATATAACTGTAACAGTATGTCACTGACACTGATGTAATTCTCATGTTGTAAAGTATATAACTGTAACATGAGGTCATGACACTGATGTAATGATCATGTTGTAATGTGTATAACTGTAACATGAGGTCACTGACACTGATGTAATGCTCATGTTGTAATGTGTATAACTGTAACTGTAGGTCACTGACTCTGATGTAATGCTCATGCTGTAATGTGTATAACTGTAACAGTAGGTCACTGACACTGATGTAATACTCATGTTGTAATGTGTATAACTGTAACTGTAGGTCACTGACACTGATGTAATGCTCATGTTGTAATGTGTATAACTGTAACAGTAGGTCACTGACACTGATGTAATGTTCATGTTGTACTGTGTATAAATGTAACAGCAGGTCACTGACACTGATGTAATGCTCATGTTGCAATGTGTATAGCTGTAACAGTAGGTCACTGACACTGATGCAATGCTCATGTTGTAATGTGTATCACTGTAACAATAGGTCACTAACACTGATGTAATGTGTATAGCTGTAACAGTAGGTCACTGGCACTAATGGAATGCTCATATTGTAATGTGTATAACTGTAACAATATGTCACTGACACTGATATAATGCTTATGTTGCAATGTATATAACTGTAACACTAGGTCACTGACACTGATGTAATGCTCATGTAAGGTGTTAGACGGTGCAGTATATGAAAAGGTTAGCCTTAATCAGGTTCATGGAGCATACAGGAAAATAAATGTAACCCTTTCAGACTTGTTTATGGAAGGGAGCATTGATGTAGATACGTTCCACTACCTGACCATGCCTGCACCTATGATCCCAGTGCTTTTTGGGGCCCCTAAAATACACAAAAATTCGGTTAATCCACCTTTTAGACCTATTGTTGATGGTAGGGGCTCCATTTCTTATGCATGTGCCAAATACATCGACTCTAAATTGAAACCAGTGTTGAAATTAGAAGATCAAATATGCCATGATTCTTGGCATTTCCTTGAGTCTATCAACAATCTAGAATTTAATGAAAATTTAGTTTTTCTTACAGTAGATGTCAAGGATTTACACACTGTAATACCCCAACAACCTGGCATTGAATGGGTTAGGGAGTTCCTTCACCTTAAAGGTTTAGATAACCAGGAGATTTATGACATAGAAACACTTTTAGAAATAGTATTATCCAACAACTTCCTTTATTTTAATAATGAACATTTTCTACAGAAAAGTGGGGTGGCAATGGGAGCTTCATGTGGTAGTAGTTTCGCAAACAGTGTGATGGCGTACTGGGAAAGATCCTTTCTGTTTAACCACCAGCCATTCAAGGAACATGTTGTCTGGTACACTAGGTACCAGGACAACATGTTCTTTTTATGGAATGGGGAGGTTGCTCTGATCCAGTCTTTTATTACGGAAATTAAATCCTTTACACAGTTTTTGGATTTTACTTTTCAAGTGGGGACCGAGCAAATTGATTTTTTTGGATATACACCTCAGGAAGGATCATTCCAATCACCAGTTTAGAACCACCATTTACCGCAAGCCCACATAATCTAATTAATTTCTACATTTTACTAGCTGCCACCCACTGCACCAAAAAAAGCAGCAGTAAAAGGACAAGCAGTGAGGGCAGCCAGAATGATTTCAGACTATAGTGATTTTATTTTAAAATGCGAACTACTAAAAACTATGTTTTGTAAGAGAAGCTACCCAAGTGCCTTTATTGAATTAATTTTGAGGAAGTTATTGGGAAAAGAGTCTCGGGCCATTTTAGACCCTTGTTACGTAAAGGCTATGACATGAGTTCCACGGTAGAACAGAGTGAATTGCCCCTTAGTACTAGAAGTATTCAGGCTCCTAGCCAACCCATTAGATTTTTAACCACCTTCACAATAGATGCTTGTGTCATTAGGGAGATTATTAACAAAAATTGGATTTGCATTTCGGATGATACCCAACTTAGAAATTCCTTAAGTTCAACTCCACAACTGACTTTTAGAAAGGGTTTGAACCTGAAATGTTTAGTTGAAAGGTCCTTCAAAACCTCTAGAAGGAATTTGGGCATGAATAAGTGTGGCAGATGCCATCAATGTAGGCAAATAAAAATAACAAATAAAGTAAAAATCAGAGACAGAGAATACCACATTTATGGTAGATATAACTGTGATTCTCGGGGGGTAGTCTATGTATTTACCTGCGACCAATGTGAGGTATTTTACATAGGAAAAACTGAGAGGAAGATAAAATCAAAGGATTCATGAACATCCATATAGCATTACTAATAAAACAAACACTAATGCTTTAGCTAGACACAGCTCAGTTTTTCCTGACCACCGTTTTACATTTGTGGTATTACAACAAATCGAGTTTAAACAGAGAGGTGGGCCTTGGGAACTCACACTGGAAGAATCAGAACTAGAATGGCAAGTTAGAACAGCAGTCACATTTTCCCTGGATTGAATGACGCCATATCTATTAAATGTTTATTAAAACTGAAGGCCCTCACTAGGTAGTAATGTTCTGTAATATGCATACAAATACTATGGTCCCCTGATAACATCTTCTGTCTCAATGAGTTTGTATTGTGCATTCATAAAACATGCTTGATTTTCGGACTTTGGTGGTTTTTGGGTATAATAATAATCAAACTTCTTTCAGGATTTTATCTTTTTAATAGAATGCATAAACATGTGGTAGACTTTAGAAATAACATAGAGCTGAGTATATGATTTTATACTATTTACATGCGATAAAATAGATTTTATATGTGTTTTAGTTTTACGAATAAGACACATAACCTGTGTGTTTATTTACATTTAGCGTATTCATTTGGTTCTTTTTGTGAATTTAATTCATGATAAGATTTTAATATTGTGGTGCATAATTTACCAGAGTTTAGAGTTTAATATGTATGCATTTTTGTATGGCTTTTGTACAATGAGAGTGCTAATATTCTTTAGGTGGTATAGAACTTGTTGAATTAGACATACATGGTCACGTTTGATTTTAAATAACGTCTGTAAAAGTTTTTTCTTTTCTTCCCATAATTGGAATGTTTTTTATAACAGCACTTTAAACCTTAAAAATAAGCAATGTTGCTTTAATTTAAAATGTATATGATGAAATCATTTTTGTGGCTATCAGTTCATTGGCTTTGAACTTTTGTAAAAGTTTTAAATTGGGAGACTGGGAGCAAGTTGGTTTATTTAGTCTGAAGAAGCTGATACACTGGTGTCAGTGAAAGCACTTACAAAAATAAAGTGTTGAAGAATCCGTTGCCTGCTCGTTTTTTCGTTTATCATGTAATGTGTATGATTGTAACATAGGTCACTGACACTGATGTAATGTTCATGTTGTACTGTGTATGATTGTAACAGTAGGTCACTGACCCTGATGTAATGCTCATCTTGTAATGCGTATAACTGTAACAGTCGGTCACGACACTGATGTAATGCTTATGTTGTAATGTGTATTACTATAACAGAAGGCCAGTGACACTGATGTAATGCTCATGTTGTAATGTATATCACTGTAACAGTAGGTCACAACACTGATGTAATGCTTATGTTGTAATGTGCATAACTATAGCAGTAGGTCATTAACACTGATGTAATGCTCATGTTGTAATGTGTATAACTGTAACAGTAGGTCACTGATACTGATGTAATCCTCATGTTGTAATTTGTGTAACTGTAACTGTAGGTCACTGACACTGATGTAATGCTCATGTTGTAATGTGTATAACTGTAACTGTAGGTCACTGACTCTGATGTAATGCCTATGTTGTAATGTGTATAACTGTAACAGTAGGTCACTGACTCTGATGTAATGCTCATGTTGTATTGAGTATAACTGTAACAGCTGGTCACCGACACTGATGTAATGCTCATGTTGTAATGTGTATAACTGTAACAGCAGGTCACTGACACTGATGTAATACTCATGTTGTAATGTGTATAACTGTAACTGTAGGTCACTGACACTGATGTAATGCTCATGTTGTAATGTGTATAACTGTAACAGTAGGTCATTGACACTGATGTAATGCTCATGTTGTAATGTGTATAACTGTAACAGTAGGTCACTGACACTGATGTAATGCTCATGTTGTAATGTGTATAACTGTAACAGTAGGTCATTAACACTGATGTAATGCTCATGTTGTAATTTGTGTAACTGTAACTGTAGGTCACTGACACTGATGTAATGCTCATGTTGTAATGTGTATAACTGTAACAGTAGGTCACTGACTCTGATGTAATGCTCATGTTGTACTGAGTATAAATGTAACACTACATCAGTGACACTGATGTAATGCTCGTGTTGTAATGTGTATAACTGTAACAGTAGGTCACTGACTCTGATGTAATGCTCATGTTGTAATGTGTATAACTGTAACAGTAGGTCACTGACTCTGATGTAATGCTCATGTTGTACTGAGTATAAATGTAACACTACATCAGTGACACTGATGTAATGCTCGTGTTGTAATGTGTATAACTGTAACAGTAGGTCACTGACTCTGATGTAATGCTCATGTTGTAATGTGTATAACTGTAACTGTAGGTCACTGACACTGATGTAATGCTCATGTTGTAATGTGTATAACTGTAACAGTAGGTCATTGACACTGATGTAATGCTCGTGTTGTAATGTGTATAACTGTAAGAATAGGTCACTGACACTGCTGTAATTCTCATGTTGTAATGTGTATAACTGTAAAAGTATGTCATTGACACTGATGCAATGATCATGTTGTAATATGTATAACTGTAACAGCTGGTCACCGACACTGATGTAATGCTCATGTTGTAATATGTATAACTGTAACAGCTGGTCACCGACACTGATGTAATGCTCATGTTGTAATGTGTATAACTGTAACAGTAGGTCATTAACACTGATGTAATGCTCATGTTGTAATGTGTATAACTGTAACAGTAGGTCATTAACACTGATGTAATGCTCATGTTGTAATGTGTATAACTGTAACAGTATGTCATTAACACTGATGTAATGCTCATGTTGTAATGTGTATAACTGTAACAGTAGGTCATTGACACTGATGTAATACTCATGTTGTAATGTCTACAGCTGTAACAGTAGGTCACAAACACTGATGTAATGCTCATATTGTAATGTGTGTAACTGTAACAGTAGGCCACTGACACTGATGCACTGCTTATCTTGTAATGCGTATAACTGTAAGAGTAGGTCACTGACACTGCTGTAATGCTCATGTTGTAATGTGTGTAACTGTAACAGTAGGTCACTGACACTGATGCACTGCTTATCTTGTAATGCGTATAACTGTAAGAGTAGGTCACTGACACTGCTGTAATGCTCATGTTCTAATGAGTATAACTGTAACAATTTGTACTTGGTAGACTGCCATTTTTACACCCCTACTTATGTTTCCCTGTAATGCTGGCTGACATATGTTTTCAATGCAGCTGCAAGCCCCAGCGGAAGTGCTCCTGGCGTTTTTTACCATGTGCTGGAACGCTACTCCTGCTCTTATTCCCTCACTTCCCTTTTGTAATGCCCCCCCCCAATTAATGCTGGAACGCTACTCCTGCTCTTATTCCCTCACTACCCTTTTGTAATGCCCCCCCCCAGTTAATGCTGGAACACTACTCCTGCTCTTATTCCCTCACTACCCTTTTGTAATGCCCCCCCCAGTTAATGCTGGAATGCTACTCCTGCTCTTATTCCCTCGCTACCCTTTTGTAATGGCCCCCCCCCAGTTAATGCTGGAACGCTACTCCTGCTCTTATTCCCTCACTACCCTTTTGTAATGGCCCCCCCCAGTTAATGCTGGAATGCTACTCCTGCTCTTATTCCCTTGCTACCCTTTTGTAATGCCCCCCCAGTTAATGCTTGAACGCTACTCCTGCTCTTATTCCCTCGCTACCCTTTTGTAATGCCCCCCCCAGTTAATGCTGGAACGCTACTCCTGCTCTTATTCCCTCGCTACCCTTTTGTAATGCAGTTAATGCTGGAACGCTACTCCTGCTCTTATTCCTCGCTACCCTTTTGTAGTGGCCGCCCCCATTTAATGCTGGAACGCTACTCCTGCTCTTATTCCCTCGCTACCCTTTTGTAATGGCCCCCCCCCAGTTAATGCTGGAACGCTACTCCTGCTCTTATTCCCTCGCTACCCTTTTGTAATGCCCCCCCCCAGTTAATGCTGGAACGCTACTCCTGCTCTTATTCCCTCGCTACCCTTTTGTAATGGCTCCCCCCTCCCCCAGTTAATGTACATTATCTATTTGTTGTTTGCTGCAACTGTCGACAATGTTCTCCCACTGCCCTTTTTTAGGATGTTAAATGTATGTTTCTTTTAAACTTAAAAAAGAAAGAAACATAAAAATCTACTAGACTTTTACTACTCTTACTCAGAACAAGATTTCTGATTTTCTCCAGTCAGTGTTACCAATTGTATGTATAGCCCATGCCTGCTGCTAAAGGATTTGTTGCTAACTTAAGCTACCAATTCTAAATCTGTGCTTTCTACTTAGCATAGGACTAACTTGTAAACGGTAGTCCCCCTGGCACCTCCATACCATGTGAAATACTGCTGTTTGTGTATACTTATCTGTTGTATATCTTTGTCAAAGCTATTCATTCAATGTATTGTACTGCTTTTTACTGCACTGCTCTAGGTAGTTACAACACCTTTTACTACTGCTCACCTACCTCCCAACCATACTCTGCAATCAACTGACCTATCCTGCATTCACCTTGAACCTATTTCCCTCCACTTTATAACATTATAGTGTACACCAACATTTTCAGTGATCTAATTCTCACACACTGTACTACCCCTACACCCTACATATTCAAACAGATAAACACCCTCATATCTAACTCCATAACACCTAGTCTTGTCTCCTGTGCTCCAACTGTTTTCCCTCCCTTCCTCCCCTAACTCTTACCTTGTCTCATTTTTTTTCAGGTATAGTCAAGCCATCTGAGCATCCCTGCCTCCCACTGGCCCACATTAGCTGGAACTTACCAACGGCCAAGAACCTCTGTGTGCACCCCTCTCTAGTGTGACACAAACTAAGTATGTACACCTCACTTGTGGAAGATATTTGCTAACAACTATCTTGTATTTACCCCTGTAGGGGCTGCATCTCACCTGGTGTCTGCACCCTGAAGTCCTCTCCTTCTTCCAACCAGACTTTCTATCTCTTTCCCCACCTCCCTCTAATATTTTTTATTCCTCTGCATACAGCCACCCCTAAACTGAACTGCCCACACCTGATTACCAAACACGCTCTCTCTATCTGTTTCTCTCTAACAAAGTTGCCTCTATTGTCACTACTTTCTTCTCTCCCTATATACTACTCTCCTGCTGATTAATTAAAGGTGCCTAACCCATACATTCCTTCTCCATCTTCAGCCCAGATACCTCTGTTCTTATCTAATAACCCCTATCTCTCCTTCTCTCATATCTGTCCTGCTTCCCTGATTGTTTTCTGAGTCCTTCCTTGCAGGTGTAGCCCCGCTCTGTTCGCTCCTCTACCCTACCCAATTCCCATCCACCCCTATGACAATTTCCTTTATACCTATCTATCCTTCCCCTTCCTGTACAACTAGCAAATAAAACTCCAATTCCTTACCACTACCACTCCCACCAATCTATCCCTGGTAAGCCTATTATCATAAATTCCTCTAAATCATATTCTCCTCCCACTTACTTCCTACCTAATACACCCCTTACCCTAACATGCAATATCTACTGCTACCATCTATACTACTCCTTTCAATCTCAATCAGTACCTCCTATCATATACACCTCCCTAACCCATCCATATGCATCCCTACATCTCAATCATACAATTCCCCTACATCTACTTCATCTCTCTATATCTCCCCAAACTTCTTTAATATCCCTACTTCAAGCCCACATAAACTATCCTTACTCCAAATTCTTAAACCTTCACAGAAGGCAAAACCAAAACTACTCACATTCCACATCAACCCTACAGCACACCTTCCTCTCATTACCAATCTACTATGTGATGGTGACATCCATCCTAACCCTATCCCCTCTTCTTCTCCTCCCTCGCTTTTCTCCCACCAAAACCTCCCCCTCAATGTCCCCTCTGGACTCTTCTAGGACTACCCAACCTCAGTCACAAAAACCCTCTCCATCCAAATACTTAACTATATACTCCCTTAACATCCACAGCCTAAGAAATAAGATCACTGACCTTCACTCATAGATAGCTCATAATCCCCCCCACATCCTTTCCCTATCTGAAACTTGGCTTAAGCCTCAAATCTCAAACAATGAAATTCTTCCCACTGGCTATAACATTTCCTGCTCTGATAGACCAACCCAAAAAAGGGGGTGGCGTAGCCATCCTTTACTCTAACAACCTTAACCTCTCACCATACCCTTCCCCATCTCCAGACTTCCTCCCTGCAGAGCTCATAATCCTTAACTGCCATCTCAATGCACAAAAAAAACTTGCAATAGCCGCCATGTACATACATCCTGATAACAATCTACCTATTCTTGAAAATATCCTATCTTGGTTTTGTGACAATATACCTTATGAGAACCTTATACTCGGCGATGTCAACATAGACTGGTCTAAACTCTCCACTGACTCCCCCCAACATAGTATCCACCTACATGACTTCCATCAACTTATCTCTTCCCCCACTCACTTCTCCAAGAACTCCACATCTAGCTCCACCATAGACTGGATCCTCACCCATGCCCCCCACCACTATCACAATCCATCCACCCTACCCGATTCTCTCAGTGACCATCTCCCTACCTCTATCTTAAGGCAAAACTCCCATACCACTATACCCCATCTAATCAAAGACTGTCAAAAACTACCTAGTTTCAATGTATCCCAGTTCAACTCCATCCTCTAAAGTATAGACTGGTTCATTCTTCGACAGCTCCCCCTGAACAATGCAGTAACTACTTTCAATAACATCTTCTCGAGTACATTATATTCCCTAGCACCCTCCAGGAAGATCAGAATTAAATCTAAACATGACCCATGGCTTACCAAAGAAACTAAGTCCCTTAAGAAACAAGGAGATAGTACTTGGAAAGCCTGGACTAAATCACAACAGCCACCTCTCCTCATAAAATATAGACAGCTGAGAAACCTAGCCAAAAAACAAATTATAAATGACAAAAAGACATACTACACCTCCTCTCAGCTCAACAACAAGTCAAAGCCTCGGAAATATTGGTCAACTATTAACAACATCCTATATCCTGGAAGGTCCACCACTCACTCCCCCTACCCTAACACATCCCCTGAGGAAACGGCTACCCTCCTAAATAAACACCTTATCTCCTCCATCCAAAATCTTGTAACCACCAATTCTAACTCTACTCCTATACCCAACCCTCCAAATCTCCATAACACACCTTTATTCTCCTTTGAGCCAGTTCCCATAGCTTATATCACGTCTCTACTGCACAAGCTCAAACCGTGCTCTCCTTCCACAGACAGCCTACCTCCCTCCTTTCTGAAACTCGCTGCTGACTCAATTGCCTATCCCATAACCATACTAATAAATAGATCTAGTCTCGAATCTACTGTCCCTACTCTATGGAAATCTTTCTATACAATCCCCCTGCACAAAGGTGGGAATTCCACTGACCCTTCCAACTATCGACCCACCGCTGTTCTATTCCCACTCTCCAAACTGCTAGAAAAATGTATTCACATCCAACTTCTCAAACACCTTCTCAACCACAACTTACTTACCCCATACTCAACACGGCTTTTGTCCCCATCATAGCACTACCACTGCACTTTTCTCCTTCACTCACACCATTGCTGAAGCCTTAGATAACTACAAACTCATTTCCTGCCTCTTCCTTGACCTTTCCAAAGCTTTCGATACTGTCTTTCACCCTATTCTACTAGCCAAACTTGCCAAACTTCACCTACCCCCCACACACACACACACACACTCAACTGGTTCTCTAGCTATTTATCTGGCAGAGAACAATCTGTCAAATGGCTCTCATCCTGCTCTGCCTTTCTTCCTATCTCCACTGGGGTACCCCAAGGCTGCATATTAGGACCCCTGCTATTTAACATCTTCACCAACGATCTGCATACCTCTTGTAAAGAATCTTCCCTTATTCAGTATGCTGACGACTCTACACTTATATCTATTTCTAACAACATCCCTGATCTACACACCCAAACCCAACAAGCTCTACTAACCACTGAACAATGGCTTTCAGACAACCTACTCATTCTTAACCTAAAAAAAACCTCTTACTTTTTCTTCCCCGCTCTCTCTCACCACAAATCCCCATTTGTCATAACATCTCTCAACAACACTACAATCCTACCAGATAATCATACCAAACTACTAGTAGTCATCATTGATGATGAACTAAAATTTAACCTTCACATACTTCAATCTATAAAGAAAACCCACCAAACACTAGGGCTACTATAACACAACAAAAAATATCTCACCCCTAACACCAGACTCAGCCTGGGAAAATAACTCCTCCTTCCAACCCTCCTCTATGCAGATCCAGTTCTAACCAACAAACAGACAACCACTATGAATAAACTCCAATAAACCTACCATAAAATTGCCAGATTCATCACTAACTCCCCATATAACTCACATCACTGCACTGCATTAGACTCCCTACACTGGCTTGAACTTCCACAACTATTTCTACTCTATCAATTTCACATGCTTTACATCAATACTCTATAAACCTTCACTCTGTCCATCTCTTTCTTCCCTTATCTCTCTGTACACTCCACCCTGGTCCCTTCGTACTTCAAATCAATAGCTACTTGATTTCTACCAACCAAAAATGTCTGTAGGCAAACTACTCTACAAACACTCTATTGCCCATGATTGAAACAAACTTCCTTTCAGCATACGCTTCATCTCTCATACCTCTCATTTCAAAAACAAACTAAAAACCTAGAACTTGCCCCTGCCATGACCCTACCTAGTTCCCCTCCTCCCTAATACACCCTTTAAAGCAATGAAAACTTTACCCCCTTCACACCTTATTCACAGTTTTATTAAAAAAAAAAATGGTATAGCATAATAATATTTTTGAATTTTTTGTATTGTCTGTTTACTTCTATGAATGTAACCTGAGGTTTATTACTATTCTGTATGAATGTAACCTGAGGTTTATTACTATTCTGTATGAATGTAACCTGAGGTTTATTACTAATCTCTTTATCAAAATTGATGTTATGTATTTCTGGAGCTTTTCTCCTCGGGTCTCCACTGAAAATGGGCCAAAACCCAGTTGGACTAACCCGGTTAACAAATGTCAATAAATTAATAAAAACAAAAGGACCCTTATCATTGACTAAGTTGTATTGATATAACAATGCTTGCAATTTTTAACTTTATCACCAGAGGTCAACCAGAGGAGAGGTCAACTTGTGTATTTTAATCTATGTTAAATCTAGCTGTTTACACTTTTTAATCACCTCATAAAAGACAGATGATTCCTAGAAGATTTTCTCGCTCAAGATTCTTACAGTTATAAAAGCTTCTATATAGTCAAAATCTGCCGAATGGACTGGACCAGAGGCCACTATCTTAGTCCAGCTATCTACAGTATCATATCACATTTAACTGTGTGCTTATTAACC
The DNA here is from genome assembly GCF_019279795.1 of Protopterus annectens. Classification (NCBI taxonomy): domain Eukaryota; kingdom Metazoa; phylum Chordata; order Ceratodontiformes; family Protopteridae; genus Protopterus; species Protopterus annectens. The sequence continues at coordinate 1,850,111,341 of NC_056732.1, read as the reverse complement.
CTAAGAGCTGTCGGCAAAACATTCTGAGAAGTGCTGTTTGACAGTGACATCCAGGACCATCTCACACATGTTCTTGTCCCCTTAGTAATGAAGCATGTGATTTTTTTTTTTTTGCATGTGACTGCTTTAATGTCTACAATTAGCAGGGCTACAACACCTTTTTTGTATATAACTGCCTTAATGTTTACAATTAGCAGAACTATAACACCTTCTAGTCAAACATGTTATTAGATGACACCCACATAGAGACTCTAATCTTATGCAGCAATATAAAAAAGCTGTTAAGCAGGTTCTGCTATACAAATGCTCTGTACTTGTCTTCAGTCTAATAGACCTTCCTTGGCACTGAAGCTTGCGGGTACAGTTATAACAAAATGTTCTCAAAAGCTTGCACATCTTGCTGTCTTCAAGTATTACATAATCAGGAAACACTACTACAGACTTTAATTTGTGTGCGTATTTATGTTTCTAAGTCTGGACTGATTCAGGTTTATACTTGTTTCTTTCAGCTTTAATTTAAATTAATCATATTATAGGTTAATAGGTTGATACTAGGCTATCTGCCCTAGGGCATTTATACGCCTAGCCAGAGTATGTTTGGCTTTCGCCACCCTTTTAGATTAGTTGACTGTGTCTCTGTATAGTAGGTCACAGAAGATAGCCCTTTTAAGGTTAGTTTACTGTGCCTCTGTCTAGTAGGGGCACAGAAGAGATCCCAGGGGTAAACCTACGATCTCCCATCCACTCGTCAAGATTTCTCTTGAAGAGGGTCAGTGAGGGGCTCTGCCTAACATGGATTGGGATTTTGTTCCAGAGTGAGGGGAGCCTCTGGGATATGAATCTGTCCCTCCAGCATGTCCTATTTATTTCTGTGCTAATGTTTAAGTCCCTGGTGTATGTAGCTCTAAGGGATTTAGATTTCCTGAGGTGCAGCATGTCCATTAATTCTGGGTTGGACATGGCTTTATACGTCAGGCACAGATCGCCTCTGAGTAGGTGGTAAGCAACTGAATAGAGCTGGAGTTTCTTTAGCCTAACTGCGTAGGGCATCTGTTTGAGTCCCTTAATCCTCTTGGTGAGATACTTTTGGGGTCTTTCCAGTTGCTGCAGGTGTCGGGTAAGGTACATCCCAAATGGGGCATTGTATTCAATTATGGGCCTGATGAGGGATGAATAGAGGGGCACAATGACCTCTCTTGATCTAGATGTGAACCCTTTCGTGATAAGGTGGGATACATAGAAGGTCTTTCTAACCACTTTGGCAACGTGACTGTCAAAGGAGAGATTGCTATCTACTTGGGTCCCCAAATCCCTAATTACTTCTTCTGTACTTAATGGATTACCACCTATGTGGTAATTTGTGGGCACTTTGTTTTTCCCAAAGGGGATGACTATGCGCTTTTTGGCATTTAGCTTTAGGCCATGGCTCTGGCGCCAGTTATCCATCTCTGTGAGTCCCTTTTGGAGGATTCTTGTGTCAGACGGCGAGTCAATTATGGCACCCAGTTTGCAGTCATCTGTGAACTTGGTCAGCCATAGTCCTCCTGTGTTAGCTTGTACCTCAGAGAAATATATACCGAACAAGAGAGGTCCCAGGACTGAGCCTTGTGGGACGCCACTTGTAACTGGTTTAGAGTCTGACATGGCACCTGCAATTCTGACCATGTGGGTTCTATCCCTGAGCCAGTTTGCAACCCATCTTGTGACACAGGGGTTGATATTTAAGCTGGTGAGCTTATTTATGATGCCCAAGTGGGGTATTGTGTCAAAGGCTTTTGCGAGGTCCAGGTAGGCTGTGTGGACTACCTTCCCTTCATCTATGGCCTTGGTGACTGTTTCAAAGAAGTCGACCAGGTTCAAGAGGCAGTTGGGTAGGATCCAGTGTTTGGAGGTTCCCAATGTCTTTGTTTATGAGTTCCATGATGATACACTCCATAGCTTTGCAGATCAGGCTAGTCAGGCTTATAGGGCGATAGTTTCCGGGGTCCGTTGTGGAACCACCTTTGTGGAGTGGGACCACTGTTGCTGTACGCTATTCCTTGGGTACATATCCTGTAGTAAGGCTGAGATTGAACAGTGACTTTATGTGCGGGTTCAGTTCTTCCTGGAGCTCGGGTCAGACACAGCCTGGGACACCGTCCAGTCCTATTGATGATGAGTTTTTTGCTTTGGAGAGGGTAGCTCTCACCTGTGCATCTATGATGTCAGGGAGGCTACACTCTGTTGGGATAGACATTTGCTCTTTTGAGGGGGAAGGGGGGGGGAATTTGCACTGAACCTGTCTGCCAGGATGTTGGCAATGTCTGTGGGTTCAGTGTATTTTTTGTCATTTTGCACTAACTCAGAGCATATCTGGGAGTAGCCACCCAGGTTCCTGACATAACTAAAGTAGGCCTTGTGATTATCTTTAGCGTCTTGTGCAATTTTTTCTTTCGAAGCTGGCCTTAGATGATTTTATGAGGGATTGTAGTTTCTTGCTAGTACTGATCAGAGATGCCTTCCCTTTTTGGGATTTTGCTCTATCATGTAGTAGCTTCCTCCTTCTGTTGTACAGCTTATTTATGGCTGGGGTCCACCAGATAGGTCTCCTGCCTTTGGAGAAGTGAGTCTTGGTTTTATTTGGGATAGCACGATCCATGCATTCCTGTAGGTGTCCATAGAATGCGTTTGTAAAGGATTCTGCTGTTTGGGCCGTATTTTCCACTGGCCTGGGGGCTTTGAAGGATTCCACCTCGGTTTTGAGAAGTGTGAAGTTTGCTTTTGAGAAGTTCTTCACTGTGGTTTCCTTGGCTGGGGGTGGGGACGGGATATGGATGTCCAGTGAGATTAATTTATGGTCAGATCTAACCAATGAGAGGTATACCTCTGGTATGGAACATAGAGTCCCCATGTTGGTGATGATCAGGTCCAATATGTTTTCCACTCTTGTGGGAGTGGTGACCAGTTGTTCCATAGCATTTGAGTTTATAAATTCTAGGAACCATTGGGCGAGGGTGTTGGGGCTTGAGTAGTGCTCCCAGTCTATGTTTGGGTAGTTGAAGTCACCCAATATAATGGTGTTTGAAGAGACCTTCATATTCTCCAGTGTTCTCAGGAAAGCCGAGTGGGGTTCCTGAGTTTGGGAGGGTGGTCTGCAGCAGGCTACAAACTGAAAGGTAGTTTTGCCCACTGTTAGTTGCACATGGATGGTCTCCGATGCTTCGTGCAGTGCCACTAACCTGGAGGTGTGGGTATCTTTGATGAATATGGACACTCCCCCTCCCTTTTGTGGTTCGGTCCGAGTTTTGGGGCCGAAAAGCATGGTATGAGGTATAACCTGGTAGTGCTGGGGTGCTCTCGGGAGCCTTGAACCAGGTTTCTGTTACTGCACAGATATCGATATTCTCTATACTGAGGAGAGCCTCGAGTGCATGCATCTTGAGGTTCAGACTTCTGGCATTGAGCAGCATTACCCATAGCTTCTTTTTCCTTGTGTTGTCTTTGGAGGTGGGTTTGTCTTTTAAGCCTTGACTAAAAAAGGCACTATGGGGTGGCAAGAGCCTTAGCCAGTATTCGAAAGCCCAGGGGTGACAGGTGCAAGCCGTCCCTAGCGAAGCAACGTGGCTTGTCGAGCATGTCATCCCAGGCTGACAGACACTGGATCCCCTTTGAATGACACCAATACTTTAGCCAATTGTTAACATTGATCATTTTGTCTTTATACTGTGGAATCATTCTAGGTGAGGGTAAGATGCTACTCAATGTCAGGGTCATACCGGCCTCGGATACATGATCAGAGAGCTCCTCTATGTCTCTTTTCATGTAGTCCAGGGAGGTACATCTCAGGTCATTCACACCAGCATGGACAATGACTGAGTCATATTTGTACTTGCTTTGGAGTGACCTGAGTGCTTGTGTTATGTGGTGGATCCTGGCACCCGACAGGCAGCTTACAGTGACCTTCTCCTTGTTCAGCCTGGTGAGTGGGACGTCAGTGTGTTTGACAATAGAGTCACCTATTACAAGTGTATTAGGTGTGTTGTTTAGCCTTAAGGACTGTGACTGTGTGGCACACTGACTTTGTGAACTATGTGATACATGGGTATTGTTGTGGGGTAGCGGTTGCTTAGATGTCTGCTTTGGAGGTCTCTGCTGCTTAGGCAGATTTTTATTTAGAGCCTCCGAGTATGTTTTTGTGTGTTTATGTGTTTGGTTTGCTGTTGTGATAGGTCTATGTGAGACTGGATTTGTGGCATGTGTGGTTACCTTCTCCTCCTGACTGACTGCGCCAGTACTGGGTTGAGAGAGCTCAGCCTCCAGTTTGGCTATATAGTTGCATCTCTCACATATATTTGAGCTTGTTGGGAGGAGGAGAGGGTGGTCTCTGTACATAAGGCAGTTGTAACATTGCCTCAAGATTCCCAGATTCACCAGCTGGACTGGAGAGTAAACCTGAAACCGACTTTTGGACATGCCAGAATAGTATAAGGAACTACTTTTTGACTGATCAAAAAGGACCAATAGGGAGCCAAGTACTTAAAGGGAGTATAAGAGGGTGTAGTGCTTTAGTTTATTAGTGCTTACTTATAAGATTACTTATACAAGCAAGTGCATGGCTTTAGAATGAAAACAGAGTGCTTACTTTGAGATTTAGAACAGTTCTAAGGGAAAAAGTGAAGAGCAGACTTTGTGGAGCCGGGAATAGTTTAAACTCATTTAAGCGGCGCTGCCCGATGCTGCGCTATGTGCAAAATCATGCAAAACCATGCAAATGCGGGTTTTAAAGCAGGGAAACTGAAAGAGATAGGAATTGACCCAAAACTGCCAATAAGCTACTAGTTTCAGGGCTGAGACCACTCCTCCAGGGACAGATAGGCTGCTAAAAGCTCCCCACTCTCACTGGTGAACAGAGAAGCTTCCTCCTATCCAAATAAGGATATGGGCAACACAGGAAACTATACCACAGTCCAGAATTCAGCAAAACCTGAAATCTGGACTAATCCAGTTCAGCAAAGGTGGGAAAAGAGAATTTTTTTTTTCAGGAAACAGCTGAAAAACACACAGAAAACACTGTAAATGCTATAAACAGGCTAGCGCACTTTAGTGTGTAACCTACAACAGTTATACAATACAAAAACAACTTAAATTGATATAAAACAAGTGCAAAAACTGTAAAAAGCAGAAGGCAAATGCAATTTAAACTTTTTAAAGCACAGATTCATTAGAAATTTGCTTTTTATGTGGGAAAAGGCAGTCGGAGCAAAAAAACAGAGAAAAAAATACTTAAATCTGGAAAAGTCTCTCTTGGGTCTCTCTGCTGCCTGTATCACTCTGCAGGACACCACGAGGAGCTGTGCGGAGTTGTATACTGGCGCAAAACCACGCAAATGTGGGTTTTAAAGCAGGGAAACTGAAAGAGATAGGAATTGACCCAAAATGGCCAATAAGATACTAGTTTCAGGGCTGAGACCACTCCTCCAGGGACAGATAGACTGCTCAAAGCTCCCCACTCTCACTGATGAACAGAGAAGCTTCCTCCTATCCAAGTAAGGATATGGGCAACACAGGAAACTATACCACAGTCCGGAATTCAGCAAAACCTGAAATCTGGACTAATCTAGTTCAGCAAAGGCGGGAAAAGAGAATTTTTTTTGTTTGTTTTTTTTTTTTCAGGAAACAGCAGAAAAACACACAGACAACACTGTAAATGCTATAAACAGGCTAGCGCACTTTAGTGCATAGCCTACAACAGTTATACAATACAAAAATTACTTAAATTGATATAAAACAAGTGCAAAAACTGTAAAAAGCAGAAGGCAAATGCAATTTAAACTTTTTAAAGAACAGATTAGTTAGAAATTTGCTTTTTAGGTGGGAAAAGGCAGTTGGAGCAGAAAAACAGAGAAAAAAATACTTAAGTCTGGAAAAGTCTCTCTTGGGTCTCTCTGTTGCCTGTATCACTCTGCAGGACACCACGAGGATCAGTGCGGAGTTGTATACTGGCGCAGAACTGCGCAAATGCGAGTTTTAAAGCAGGGAAACCGAAAGAGATAGGAATTGACCCAAAACGGCCAATAAGCTACTAGTTTCAGGGCTGAGACCACTCCTCCAGGGACAGATAGGCTGCTCAAAGCTCCCCACTCTCACTGGTGAACAGAGAAGCTTCCTCCTATCCAAGTAAGGATATGGGCAACACAGGAAACTATACCACAGTCCGGAATTCAGCAAAACCTGAAATCTGGACTAATCTAGTTCAGCAAAGGTGGGAAAAGAGAATTTTTTTTCTTTATTTTTTGTTTTTTTTCAGGAAACAGCAGAAAAACACACTGAAAACACTGTAAATGCTATAACCGGGCTAGCGCACTTTAGTGTATAGCCTACAACAGTTATAAAATACAAAAACGACTTAAATTGATATAAAACAAGTGCAAAAACTGTAAAAAGCAGAAGGCAAATGCAATTTAAACTTTTTAAAGCACAGATCAGTTAAAAATTCGCTTTTTAGGCAGGAAAAGGCAGTCGGAGCAAAAAAACAGAGAAAAAATACTTAAATCTGGAAAAGTATCTCTTGGGTCTCTTTGTTGCCTGTATCACTCTGCAGGACACCACGAGGAGCTGTGCAGAGTTGTATACAAGAACAAACTTAAAATCACAGATTTGCTAAAAAAACTGGCGTTTAGAGTAGAGACAGTTCTCTCAATATTGAACTTCTACTATTGTGTAAGGCATCAGACTATGCAGGAATTTAACAGTAATGCTGTTTATGGGAAAAACACAGTCATAAATTACCAAGGTTCAACTTTAGCAGCAATATACAGTACTGCCACAACTGTGAATTAATCTACAATACTATGACACAGAAGGGTTTAAAATCCAGACATTTAGCTTTTACAAATAATTCTACTTGTTTAAATAGAACTGCAGAATAATGTAGAAACACAGTCTTACCAAAACTGCAAAATGAAATACAAGACTAAGGTACCAGAACAAACAAGACTGCAAACAGATAACTTTTATAACCAAAACACAGGAAGAGGCAGACAAGAACAAAGTAGTATCACCACACAGATAACTATAGATGCAACTTAAATATTTAAGCAGAATTGAAATAATTATCTTTCCTTTTTGATGAAAAGCCAGTTGCCCATAGATGTGATGTTGTCCTATCTCGCCTTCATTCTTAATAGGTGGGTTTGGATCCGATCCTCTGTTCTGACTTGGCCATTTTTTTACAAGCTTGAGGTCTTCCACTGGCTTGTGGCTGTATCCCTGTCCCATCATGCCCTAGGAAAGCTCCCTAGATCTTGTTTGCTGATAAACAGATTGGGTGCTTCCATTTTGGCTCTGGCTAAGTAGATCTTTTATTATTATAACAATTGGTGTATTTGTAGTTTTTTCTGAGGTTTTAAGCACTTAATAACTAAATTTTAGTCAAGTTTTAGTCAGTTTAGAGAGCTTGCTCTTCTGTTGTGTTTTTTCTCACCGTCGATTATCACACTAGACCTGTGTTACTCCCTATCCCGGCTTGAAATAGTTTTTAATACCTGTTTTTAGTTAGAGGGCTATTTTTCTATCTCTTAACTGTTTCTTACCAAACAGGCAGCTCGTTTGAGTTAGAGGTCTGCCATTGTCTGTTTTAAGTTAGGCAGCTAGAACTGCCATCCCTCTCCCTTAAAAAAACTTTTGCTTAAAAAGTTTGGTTTTATATAGATAGATAGATAGTATTGTAACTTGAATTTGTCTACTAGACTGGGAGTAGTTGTACATTTTTCTTGTACCTTTCTTGTTGTTGTCTGTTAGAAAACTGATTATGTCTAAGGGGGGACATTATGTGGGAAGGACAGTTCAAGGTACTTGGCAGGACCACGAGGCCCATTTGCACATCAATGTCCTAGAGATGAGAGCAGTACTTCTAGGGTTGCAGGCACTTCAGATCTCTCTTCCACGGGGAACTACTGCAACACAGATGAACAATATGTCAGTTGTTTGGTATATAAACAAACAAGGAAGAACCAGGTTCTATCCCTTGTATCGAGAGGCCCTAAGAGTATGGCAATGGGTAACTTCCTCCCAACAGTTTCTGATAGCAATGCACATCCCAGGCAAATCCAGTGTGATAGCAAACAAATTCAGCAGAGCAATTCTGATGCCTCATGAGTGGTCCCTAAAACTGGAAGAAGCAGAAATGATTTTCCACAAATGGGGCCAGCCTTGCTGCGACCTTTTTGCCACATCCATGAATGCCAAATGCAGCAGCTATTTTGCCCTAATGGGGGAGTGACCAAGGGATGCACTTGCACATGATTGGCCCTCGGGTCCCTCTATGCCTTCCCCCTCTTTCCCCTGATACCCACGGTTCTTCAGAAATTTGATTCTCGTTGCCCCATACTGGCCTCATCAAATCTGGTTCCCCTTCCTTTGGCCTCATCTCCAGGAAGAGCCGTTGGCTCTGAACCCAGTTCTCCACCTTCTGACTCATGCATCAGGGATGCTCCATCCCTCTCTTCAAACCCTCAAATCGGCAGCTTGACTGTTCCGATTCCAAATACAGCCAGGCTCCCTGACCTTTCCTCATCTGTGAAGCGTATCCTGATCTCGTCCCATAAGGCTTCAACGAAGATATTATACAACAGTAAATGGAAGAGATTTTCTTCTTGGGCATTAAGTAATCATACTGATCCCTTTTCCACTCCCATAGGTTCCATTCTTGAATTTTTGACAAAACTGTTCAATGAAGGTGCAGCTGCAGCTATCATTTGAGTTCAGTTGGCAGCAATATCTAATTTTCACATAAGTGATTTGGGCCCGAGTTTGATGCCTCACAAACTATGCAAAGCTTTTCTAAAGGGCACTTTTTTATTAAGACTACCCATTAAGACCCTTTGTCACCACAGGACCTAAACTTTGTTCTATCCTGTTTGATTCTCCCACCCTTTGAACCCGCATCATCCTGTGATCTAAAGTTCTTGACATGGAAAACAATTCTTTTGATCGCCATCACTTCTGCTGGAAGAGGTTCAGAGTTACAAGCTTTACTGATACAGCCCCCTTATATGCTTTTCCATGAAGACAGAGTCTTCCATCGAACAAAGCCATCCTTCCTACCAAAAGTATGCTCAGAGTCTAATTTAAATCCGTCCATAGAACTACCAGTGTTTCTTTCTAACTATGGTAACAGTGCGGAATACGCGCTACATCAACTGGACGTACATAGACAATTACACTTCTACTTACACAGCAGAAAGGACCACAAAAAATCTGACCAATTATTTGTTTCCTTTTCAGAATCTAAAAAAATGCCCTCCTGTATCTAAGGTTATACTTTCAAAATGGCTTTCAGATTGCATTACCTTTACATATAAATCTCACAAGAAAGTTGTACCCTTGTCATTCTATGAGAGCCAAAGCAGCCTCATCTGCCTTTCGGTCTAGGCTACCAACTGACACTATTTGTGCTGCTGCAACATGGGCAAGACCTCGTACCCTTACTACTCATTACAAAGTGGATTTGGCCTCCAGGAACAGGGCCTCTTTTGAGTCTACTGTTCTGGAGAATATTCTTCCGTTAGCCACCCAAGAACATTGGTGCTAGGGACACTGTCCCACCAGTTAAGAATGAAGGCGATATAGGACAACATCACATAAAGAAGTTATGTACTCACCATAATGTTCCATGTGTGTTGTCCATCTCACCTTCATTATTACATCCCACCCTCCTTCCCCCAGCCTTTGGCTCCTGGAGGACAGAGCATTCAAGTTTGGAAAAAATATGTTCTCCAACCTTCTTTTCTGCTCTTAAGTTTGAATAATTTTTACTGTTATATACTGTTTATCAGCAAACAAGATCTGGGGAGCTTTCCTACGGCATGGTGGGATAGGGATACAGCCACAAGCCAGTGGAAGTACTCGAGCTTGTAAAAAAAGTCTGAACCCACCAGTTAAGAATGAAGGCGAAATGGATAACACATGGAACATTATGGCGAGTACATAACTTCTTTTTCCATAAATCTCCATTTCCTGACTAAAAGGCACTAGCTGGAGGTAGCTCTTTGCTAGAATAGAAGGCTAGGTAGAGAAGCATCTAATTTAATAAAGCCAATATTGGAACTCTTTCAGAAAGTTTACGCACAGAATGCAGCTCTCAGCAGGTAACTGGTAAGCAGAATATAAAAGCACAAACAGGAGTAGAGACAATTCTCTCTCTATTGAACTTCTACAGTTTAAGGAACCAGACTAAGCAGACATCTACCTGTAACACTGAATGTAACAACCAATGCAGCAATAAATGACTAATGCTCAAATCTGGCAGTAATACACAGTCCTACCACAAATGTGAATTATTCTACAAGACTATGGCCCAGCAGTGTTTAAATATAAATGGATAGCTTTGAAAAGTATCTCTACTTGTGGAAATAGATGTGCATAACAATTTAGATGCATAATCTTTCCATAACCGCAAATTGAAGTACAATGCTAAGGTACCAGAACAAACTAAAAAATGCACATGGATAATTTTTATGGTTAAACATGGAAAAAACACAAAAGTACAAAGAATTTTCAGAACACAGACCACTAGATGTACAACTTAAATATTTAAGCAGTATTGGAATAATTCTGTCTCTCTCTTTTTTTTTCTTATATGAAAAGCTAGTTACTCACAGTACCACACCTCTTCAAGTCCTGAACAAAACACCCTTGATGGAGGTAGCTCTGTGCTAGCAATATCAAGCTAGCTAGAGAGGCATCCAATTTAATAAAGCTGATACTGGAGCTCTTTTCAGAAATGTTCACTTCATGTATTTGTTGGGGGTGGGACAGATACAGAAACAAAATCCTATTCCCCACTGTTCACTAATCTTACACTAAACTACCCTACTTGTACTAGCCCACTGGCACATTTGCACATAAACAGATATGCAATCAATCAAAATATCTCTTTCAAATACACAAAAAAAAACCACCCAGCTCTGGCAGATGCACATAGGTTCATAGATTTATACCAGATTAATGACTACCAGGGTCTTTACAAACTTAACCATGCAACCCAACCCAGTTTTGTTCCAGAGTTCCTTGAGCACCTATATGGAGGAGTATATTAATATATGGGTAGCTAAGGGTTATGCGGGGGAATGTTATCTGGGGATTAATCTTCCTACTGTCAACCTTTGTCCATCAAAGACATGGGGGCCAGATGGATGGTGTAGCTGCAATTTCCTATCTAATGATAAAGTTTTTTTTTGAAAATTGTCTGTGATGAGCTCTGCTTCACATAGGGAGCTTATTCCATAGAATGGGGATGCTTTGAGACACATATCAGTCTGTCCATGATGCTCTATTTATGTCTCAAGCAAAGTTCTGGTGTCTGGATCTAGTATTTCTAGTGTCATTTGTGTTGTAGATATGTAAGAGATCCATCAGATCTGGAGTTGAGGATGCCTTATATGCTAGGCATAGATTGCGTCTCATTAACCTGTATGTGAGTGAGCACAGAGGTAGGACTTTAACTCATTACATCTGAGTGATGCCTCCAGGTGCACCTGCAGTTAACTCCTACTGATGCCTCTGGGTTTCAAATATTGCTTGTTCATAATTGCATTAATAATTCCAAAACCATGACATGTACAAGGTGTTAAAACATTTCATCATAAAGCTTACACAACAGCAAACTCAACTGCATTCATATTTGATCTCTGTCTAGTGCAGGTTAAGAGATATTAGCTTTTGTTTTCAGGATATTAATTTATAAATATATACTTTTCACATTTTTCTAAATATCTCAATAACCAAGTAACACAGACAGAACTCCTTATCCTTGTATGAAAGTTCTCAACTAGATGAATAAAATGCTGCTGACAGTGTGTATGTAACTTGAGTGGTTGCTGAGACATTGTAAGTTGTTTACAAAATATTACAAATGTAACAGTAACTGTGACTTATAAACATCAGTTTAAGACCTAGAACCTAAAGAACACTACCACTATAAAAATAGTTTGTGCTGAAGAGTTTGCCATTTATACTTATTTCATAATCGTTATGGTTCCAGAGATATCAACACTTGTTTGAAATGTGAGGACATAATTTGATGCTGTCAAAAGATTAGGCCCCTCCTATTGGAAGTTACAGGGCAAACTTCGTGAGCTCCATTGGAGTGAATGAGTTAAGATGATCTATGTAGAACAGGGGATTAATAACCTAGATTCTACTGGTGACAAACCTTTGATGGAGATACAACTGTTTCAAGTACCTGGTTAGGTGCATTCCAAAGGGAGCACTGTACTTAAGGATCGGCCTGATAAGAGCTGAGTAGAGTTGTAATATAATTTCCTTGGACCTGAATGTTATACCCTTGTGAGTTGGGTGACATAGAATGATTCTCTTACTATCTTGGCTACATGTTTATCACATGCCACAATTACTGTCTACATATGTTCCCAGATCCCTAACTATCTGCTCAACTCTTAGGGATATTTTATCAGTAGAGTAATTAGCTTCAGTGATGATTTCCCAAAGGACACTATAATGTATTTCTTTGCACTGAGCTTTAATCTGTGGATTTCACACCAGTCATTTGTTTGTGTTAGACCCTTTTGTAGGCTGTTGGTGTCATCAGGGGAATCTATAATACCTCTTAATTTACAGTCATCTGCACACTTGGTGAGACAGAGGTCTTTGACATTAGCCTTGACTTCCTAGACGCAGATGCCAAACAGGAGTGGGTCCAACATAGAGCTCTGGGGTACTCCACTGGTTACTGGTCTCTTGATGGAGGTGGTCTCGCTTATCCTGACTTTTTGGGTCCTATCTGTGACCCAGCTGACAATCCAGTGAGTTATGTAGGGACTTATAACTATTTTTATTTATTTATTGACATTTGATTATTGGGAACGTTTGATTGGGTAGAAGCCCATTTTCAGTGGAGGCCCAGGGAGAAAAGCTCCAAAGTATTACAAAATATTTTAAGAACAATAATTTTCAAAAAATAAACAAAAACATTTGCAGTTTAAATAATTATAACAAATTAGACATAATATAAAAATGTTGGTTAAGAAGTGATACAAAATATATGACAATCATTTAATATTTGGAGAAATTTTAGACAGTTTGTAGAAAAATTAAAGATAAGTTAGTCTAATACAAACAGGAATTGCAATATGAAGTGAGGAAAAAGAGGCTTGTGGTGCATGAGAGTTTGTCAACGATACCAGAGGGGGGTATTATATTGAACACCTTGGCTAGGTTGAGGTAGGCAGTATGCACCACGTTCCCCTCATCCATAGCCATGGTGATCCTCTTAAAGAAGTCCATCATGTTAAGTAGACAAGACCTTTCCGTAACAAAAGCCAAAGCAGTATGGGTCCAGTGTCTGTAGGTTGCCAGTGTCCTTGCTGATGATTTCCATGATAATTCATTCCATGGTTTTGCATATTAGATTCGATACTAATGGGTTCATAGTTCACGAGGTCAGCTGATGGTCCATCCTGATGAAGAGAGATGGCTGTATTAGATTCGATACTAATGGGTTCATAGTTCACGAGGTCAGCTGACGGTCCATCCTGATGAAGAGAGATGGCTGCTGTGGCTCTCCATTCACCAACCACATAACCTGTTATGAGGCTGTAGTTGAAGAGTACCTCAGGTGGTCCTGCTAGGTCATGTTTAAGCTATTTAGGAGACAACTTATCGGGGTCCACTGAAGCAGTGTTTTTGGCCTTAATGAGCACCATCAGGACCTGCTCCCTGTTGACAGTTGGAGATATGCTAGAAGGAACTTCACAGGGGGTAGTGGGTGTAAGAAAGGGGGTGAAGTTAGAGCTAAATTTATCATCCAGTAAATTTCTTATGCCACCTTGGAGAGTGAAGCTTGTGCAATTTACTCCCAGTTCTGCACACTGCTGAGTATTACTTTTATGGCTGCTGACATGGCAGGAGAAGGCCTTGTGATTGTCCTTAGCCTGGGAGGCTATCCTGACCTTGTCCTGTTGGAGTTTATTAGACCTCTTAGTTTCTTGCTTGGTTGAAATAGAGAGCTCTTGTCTTTATGAGAGTTGCTCTAATTTTGGCCATGACTTTTTTCCTTTTTTTATGTAGCCTGTAAAGGTAAAGATTCCACCAGTGTTTTTTTTTTTTTTGTTAGATATGGGCTTATTTCTGGTACCTATGGCAAGCTCAGTGCAGCAATTTGCATGCTTGTACAGGGTTTCTGTAAACAATTCTGCAGAGGTAGCTGTGTTCTTAGGGTCTGAGGAGCCATGAATTTTGACAAACTGTTGCTTAATAGGATGTAGTTTGCTTTAGAATAGCTCCTAACTGTAACGGGTTTAGTTGGATTTTCTGAGTTGACTTTTATTTCAATGTAGACAGCTTTAGGGTCTGATGTCATCATATGACTCAGTCCAATTAAAACATACAAAAACATGCACTTACCCACAAAAGAAACATCTCACACCTTTGCAACTTAAAGTATAGCAGCAACCTATACAAAGTATTGCTAAAACAAGAACTGACAAAATGTTCATAGGTTCATAGGTAGGTACTAGGCTATTGGCCCTAGGGCCTATATAAGCCTAGCCAAAAAGGTACCCAGGCTTTCGCCACCCAAGAAAATTATTTTCCTATGCCCCTGTCGAGCAGAGCCACAGAAGTAATCCCTGGGGTGAATTTCCTATTTCCCATCCAATCATCAAGATTTTTCTTGAAGAGTGCTAATGAGGAGCTCTGTTTGACATAGATAGGTAGTCTGTTCCAGAGTATGGGAAGTCTCTGAGACAGGAATCTATCCCTCCAGCATGTTCTGTTTATTGTGGTGACAAGGTTTAGGTCCCTAGAGCATGTAGCTCGGAGGGATTGGGATTTCTTTAAGTGGAGCATGTCCAACAGCTCTGGGTTTGACATAGCTTTGTATGTTAGGCAGAGATCACCTCTGAGTAGGCGATATGCGATGGAGTAAAGCTACAGTTTTTTTTAGACGGTCTGCGTAGGGCATCTATTTGAGGCCAGTAATCCTCTTTGTGAGGTATTTCTGTGGCCTTTCCAGTTGTTGTAGATGTCTTGAGAGGTGCATACCAAAAGGGGCGTTGTACTGTATAATGGGTCTAATGAGTGATGAGTAGAGGGGAACAATGACCTCTTTTTTTCTGGATGAGAAACCTTTTGTGATGAGGAGAGCCACGTAGAAGGATTTCCTGACCACTGTGACGATGTGATTATCAAAGGAGAGACTACTGTCCACCTGTGTCCCAAGGTCTCTTATCACATTTTCGGTGTTAAGAAGACTACCAGCTATATGGTAGTTCATGGGTACAGCATTTTTACCAAAGGGGATGACAATACAATTTTTGGCATTGAGCTTCAGGCCATGGCTTTGACATCAGGCATCTGTCTCAGTGAGGCCCTTTTGTAGTATGTCCACATCGTTAGGAGTTTCGATTATGGCTCCTAGTTTGCAGTCATCTGCAAACTTTGTTAGCCAAAGACCTTCTGTGTTAGCCTGTACTTCAGAAAAGTAGATATCAAACAGGAGAGGACCCAGGAGTGAACCCTGTGGTACTCCACTTGTCACTGGTCTGAAGTCGGATTTGGAGTCTGCTACTTTCACAGTGTGGGTTCTGTCCATGAGCCAGTTGGCAATCCATCTTGTAACATAGGGATTTATACCTAGTTTAGTGAGCTTATCTATAATTCCAGAGTGGGGGATTGTGTTGAAAGCCTTGCCAAGATCTAGATAGGCTGTGTGAACCATCTTACCCTCATCTATGGCTTTGGTGACTGCTTCAAAGAAGTCAATCAGGTTTAGGAAACATGATCTGCCTTTTACAAACCCAAACTGGGTAGGATCTGGAGTTTAGAGATTACCAATGTCATTGTTTATGAGCTCCATGATGATATGTTCCATGGCCTTGCAGACCAGGCTCGTCAGGCTAATGGGGAGGTAGTTCCCAGATCCATCGTGGCTACCCCTTTGTGAAGTGGGATAACCATCGCGGTGCGCATTTCAGTGGGCACAAAGTCTGAGGTGAGGCTATGATTGAACATGGTACTTAGGAAGGGTGCCAGTTCATTCTGTAGTTCATGTGAAACGCAGCCTGGGATATTGTCAGATCCCATGGATACTGTGTTCTTAGCTTTGGAGAGTGTGTTTTTTACCTGTGCAGCTGTGATTACAGGAACTTTGCATTCTTCCGGCCCTCTAGGGGGTGAGAGGAGGGTAAAGTTAGCACTGACCTATCTGCCAGGATGTTGGCATTCAAGTTTCCTGGGGTGTGCATTTCCTGTGTGCTCTTAAGAGAAACTGAGAGCTGCATCAGAAAATATTGTGTGTGTTTCTCTTAAGAGCACACAGGGAATGCACACTCCAGTCCTGGGGCTGGGCTTTCTCTCCAGGCCCCAAATAAGACTCCCCACTGACCACTGTGGAGCCGAACCCTCCACCGGGTGCTCCAAGCCATGTCCTCCACCACCCTCTCTGTGAAATCAGTGCTGTGATTATCCCAGTTCAAAGTAATATCTTTGAGATTTGATTTTCACATACACCTGGGAAATGCTGGCATAGCTTTACTCACTCTGCCACCTACACCCAAACTATAACTTAGATTTTCTGCCACCAGAATAAATGAAGCCAGCTATTTTCAGGAGTGTGAAGCCACAGTGCCACTAAATAAATGCAAGTAATCTCAAAGATTAAATATTTTCTAAAGAACCAGCCACAATGAAAGGTTTAGATATATTTAATAAAAAACATGACAATAATTCACAATAAACACCCTAGTTTAAATCACAGGAAATACAAAAAACACAGATGAAAAACTCAGACAAATACAGAAAAAAACATTTAGCTAATTTCGTTATATTTCTTTTTAACTGACTGAAGAATTGCTGTTCCCTAGTTACTTTCTAAACCAAGGCAAGATGAAAGTGGATGAGTGTCTTGCCAGATCCCAAAAACAGAGTGCATCTCTCACACCTCTCATTAGTATTAAAATACAATTTCAGTACTGGTTACCGAATGACATCACATCTGGTCACCTGACTCTGTTGTTCCCACACTACCCTATTACTATCACAATACACATATAGAACTTTAGCTAAGGTTTATTACCTCATCTGGAAACTGTAAAACAACTCCAACACTTTCACCATTCCTGCAGAAACTAACATGCCATTCTCTGGCACTCCAGAGTAGCAATTAGTTCACCATTAAGGACAATAGAGCAAGATACCAGCCCAGGCTTTTCACAGACATTGTGTCTCTGGGTGCATTCAGACCTGTGAGATAGAATCTTTATGGCCTAAACCAAGTCATTTAATTTCTGGCTATTTTTCTTAAGGATAACTGGGCTGAGCTTAACCCTCTTCTTTCAGTATCCTCTGTTAAAATAGGGTCTATATTATGTGATTGAATAGTTAAATAGTCGACCTGTAATAATTGAACTGCCACAATGTCGAATGGAAAATAAAAAAAGAAAAACCCACCCAAACAAACCATTTAAATGTTCTACACAGGGGGCAAGCCCCCCTGCACCCTCCACACCCCCGCTACTTAAATATACCAACTCCAAGATTGCACTACAGTGCAGACAATGGAAAACTTCTATTTCCGCACCGTACAGAGATCTCCATTGAACAGGTCGACATTGTGGCAGTTCGATTATTATGGGTCGACTATTACGTGTTCAACTATTTGACCATTCAATCACGTAACATAGACCCATTAAAATATATACTGTGATGACATGGGCTAGTGCCAGCATAGCCAGCTGGAGTTCTGTAAATAATGATAAGTCCTTTGAATACCAAACTGCTTTGTACAAAAAGGGTGACAGAATACAGAACTTGGTAGTGCCCAGAACCTACCGTCTGGCACGTCTAGCCATAGACCATGACATTCCTTTTGCAGGTCATATGGGCATAAAGCATACCAAGAGACGTATTATGCAGAACATTTATTGGCCTGGGATTACAAGGGATGTAGCAGGGTATTGCAGGACCTGTGAGCAATGCCAAAAAGTAGGCAAGGCAGGAAACAAGGTCAAAGCTTCTTTGATGCCTTTGCCTGTGATTGAGGAGCCATTTCAGAAGGTAGCTATAGATATTGTGGGACCTCTGACTACCCCAAGTTCCACAGAGAAGAAATATATCCTAGTGGTAGTAGATTATGCTACCAGATACCCTGAGGTGGTGGCGCTGTCCTCCATCAAGGCAGAAAAGGTGGAAATACATTGCTACAGATTTTCAGCAGAGTAGGTTTCCCAAAAGAAATACTGACTGACAGAGGTGTCAATTTCATGTCAGACCTGCTGGCTTGTCTGTGGGAGCACTGTGGAGTGAAGCATCTAAAGACCACCCCCTACCACCTAAGACTAATGGTCTTGTGGAGAGGTTAATCTCTACACTAAAGACCTTGCTACAGGCATTTGCAGACCAGCTTACGAGAGAGTGGGACAAATATTTGCCCCATCTGTTGTTTGCATACAGAGAGTTATCCCAGGAATCCACAGGTTTTTCACCCTTTGAGTTTCTGTATGGGCATAGGGTGAGGGGGCCTTGGGATGAGTGGGAGTGGGAGTTTGAATCCCACAAGGAGTCTGTTGTAGCGTATCTGCTTAACCTAAGGACAAGGATCAGGGAACTCCTTGGCCCAGGAGAACCTGGTATTTGCCCAACAGCAGAAAACGATCTGGTATGACAGGAATGTGAGACAGCAGGTTATGGTGCTTATTCTTGTCAGACACAATAAGCTACAAGCAACTTGGGAGGGACCCTTCAAAGTGGTAAGGAAGGTCAGTGATGTTAACTATGTGGTAGAACTGCTAGGCAGGAGGCAGGGGCACAAACTGTACCATGTTAACATGATGAAACCTTATCATGATAGGGAGGCCCTTGTGCTGAGTATTTACAGTGGATGGCAGGAGGAGTCTGAGGGGGATTTGGTGACTGATCTTCTTAGTGAGGCTCAGACTGACACCTCAGTGGAAGAAGTAGCAATGACCCAGCAGATATCCCCTACCCAGGTTTGAGAAATCAGAACAGGGTTACAGGGGCTTGGGAAAAGGCTAGATAAGGTAGTGTGGACCCTAGTCTGTGAGCAGGCATTCAAAATGCTTAAATGGGCTTTGGGAGCGACCCCCTGTATTATCCAGCCAGCAGGGTGAAGCTTAGGATTGCAGGCATGTGACATGTCAGAGCAACAACGTAGTGGGGTCAGCAATGCCAATGCCAAAGGAATCTCAAGAGAAGGAATGGGGAAATATTTCTCTCAAGCCACATTTCTCAAGGGTCACTTGAAAAACTAGCTTGTGTGTTTGGGGGGGGGATGTGATGATATGGGCTAATACCAGAATAGACATCTGGGGTTCTGTAAGGAATAATATGTCCTTCAAATACCAAACTGATTTTCACAAATACTTACGTTAAAAATGCATTAGAACTATATGGCATTTGAATATAAAAACTGATTTGTACAGATGCTTAAGTTACAGATGTATTAGAACTGTATAGCATTTGAAAATCAAAATGTATTTGTAATGTTTCTTGTGTAAAAACAATGTATGCATTTTAACTGACTATACTGGAAGGGAACAGGTCAAGCAGCCAGCTAACTTTGCAAAATACATTTCAAATTAAATAAATACCCTTTAAAGCCATAAACATGGCACCCAACTGTGCTGAATGGACCTAGATCTGGAAGAAGCCTTTGTTTATTGATTCCTGTAAACAGAGGGGGAACACTGTAATGGTTCAATTGCCTTAGGCACTGCCAGAAACACTTAGTAAAGCTTTAGATATGCATTTTAGCACACATCTCTACTAAACTTCAAAGGGGAATAGTGTGAAAAACTAGAGTCAGGTGACCAGATGAGGTTATTCTACAAGCCTGAAATTGTAATGATATTTTAGATATTACAGAGAGCAGTGTCTGAGCATTGTGTATTGGACCTGACAACAAGAAGGCCCATTCACCACATCATTTGCCTTGCTCTATCTATTAAGTAAGTAGGGAATAGTAATTATTTTAGATTCAGTCAGGCAATAATTGTGAAGCTTAGTTTAGATATTGTTTTTCTTTATTTTTCTAAAATCTGTCCTTCAATGTTGTTTTCAGTATTTCCTGTGATTTGAACTCTGTGCTTTATTGTAAATATATACTCTGTATTTTTATATTCTTTTGTTATTTATTATTAAATATGTTTAAACCTTTTATTGTGGCTGGTCCTTTTAGAATATATTTAATGTTTGAGAGTACTTATATTTTATTTGGTGTCACTGTGTGGGCTGTCTCTGAAGGCCTAGCTTTCTTGGGCAAATGCCATAATTTGTATTAATATTAATATTACACAGTAGAAATTTGATAGCATTTTTAAGAGCCTTAGAGTACCTGGCTTTAAGGTGTCTGGTGGCAGTGAACTACCATATAGTCTGGGCATAAATGGGCACAGCAGGTAAATCTGTGCTAGTCTTCCCCAGGTGTATATGTGTGTGTGTGTGTGTGTGTGTGTGTGTGTGTGTGTGTGTGTGTGTGTGGGCGAAAATCAAATCTCAGAGTGTGTATGTCAGATACTGGGAGCAGGGACACGAAGCACTAGTTTCACAGAGAGGGTGCATGGAGGACTTGGCCTGGACACTCAGCTGAGGACTTAACCCTATAGCTATAGTAGCATGGAGCCTTTAGGCGGCCTTGGAGGGAGACAGTTATAAAGAAATCCAGACTTTGGGCTGACTGTGTTCCCTGTGTGCTCTTAAGGGACATTATACTTGGTGCAGAGAGCTGCATCTGGGAATATTGTGTATATCTATTTCTTTCAAAGTGAATGGTCCCCCACAGGTGTCCATGGTGAGGATTAGGGCTCCTTGTTCACTGGCCCAAGAAGGAGTCATCACATATACATTTAATCAGTCAAATCAATACAGTCTGACATACGTTTATTTCTTTTCTGATTGACAGGACCCACTGTTGATACATTTTTAACACAAGCAGCTTTACAAATGCATTTTTTTTATCTGGAGTGCCTATCTGTCTTGCTTCTGCCTGACTATTGCTGATCTCTGTATGAAATTGATTTTTGAAGTGAAGTTTTTCACTTAAGGTTTGGATACTTCTAATTTCTTATATTTCATTTGTTTTATTTTAAGTATTTCTGTTCTGTTGGACTTTGAAGAGGCCTTGGGTAGGGCCAGTTAGAAAATAATTCCTTTATAGACAGTTTATGACATCCAGTTAATTAATGGAAGGAGCTGAGAAACAGCAGTCCACTTTAACTAGAAATTGTTGGAGGTATCTTTATTTAGCTGGAGTACCTATTTGACTTGCATCTGCCTGACTATTGCTGATCTCTGTCTGCATCTGATTTCCACCCCCACCTTCCCAGCTGTTGTTGTACTCAAAGTTGGTGGCGTTTGAATTTGCCTACCCCTACTATCAATCTGATTTTGGGCAGTTCTCCCAATCCCTTCTTATAGGCTCATTCTACTGAGTACAGAGAGATCAGTTGGGAAGGTCCAATCCTTTACTCTCTTAAACTTGAATTATCTTCTGTTTCCTCCCTTACCATTTACTAAACACATTGCATTTTATTCAGCTGCTTTTAGTGTATCTGTGCTTATTCCTACTTTATTACTTTAGTTTGCTTTTTCCTACTTATTTTTAAAAGTGTTCAGCTGCATTTAATACTGTATGTTAGTAGCCTTATTCAATTGTAACTGTTGTTCTAAGCCTCTTAGTTTTGATTTAAGTGCTTGGGCTTCAAACTGGTTATCTTGCCTAAGGAAGATTTGCAGTCTACACTCTTGTGGCAGGAGAGATGGCTGGGAATTGCTGGTTAAATGCTTATTGTGTTGGTTATTCTAAACGTGTCTTAGTTCTGGTTTAAGCACTTGGCCTTCAAGCCAATTATTTTACATTAAGAAGATTTACTGGTCTACACTCTTGTGGAAGGAGAGGGTAGTCTCCACCCTTCTGAGCTGGGAATTGTTGGTTGAAGACTTACTGTGCCTGTTATTCTAAGTGTCTTTGTTCTGGTTTAAGATCAATGCTAAGTGTCTTATTTAAACTGTTTTCTGCACTTGTACTGTGTTTTAATTGTATTTGCTACATTTAAACCATATCTGCAGCAAGTTCTATTTTTTTACTGTTTTTAATGTGTATTTAATGTGTTCCAATTCTTAGTTGCACTTCTAGTTGCTGTAGCATAGGCTAGATTCAGACCTGCTGAATTTAGTTATGGTTGTACAGATTTAATACTAAATCAGGAAATCTTTTGTTGGAGAAGCCCACCTGTGCCCTCATGGGAGGAAGGTACAGCTTGGACTGATCTAATTGAAGGTTACTGTAACAGGGCTCAGTGTGAGCTTTAGGACTGGTTAATTTGTTTCCAACTGTTTCCTCTTGTTTGTTACAAAATCCCACATCTGCACAGGTTTGCACTTGTTTTAACACACCTCCAGTATGTATGATGACCTGCCTCTGCTCCACTGATCTTCCAAAGCTACTGTGTGATCAATGAAAGCTAAGTGCCTTATATAAACTGTTTTCTGCACTTGTACTGTTTTAAGTCTATTTGCTGCATTTAAACTGTATCTGCTTCAATTTCAACTTTTTGTTTTACTGTTTTACTGTGCATTTACTGTGTTCTGATTCTTGGTTGCACTTCTAATTACTGTAGCATAGGCTAGAATCAGACCTGCTGAATCTAGTTCTGGTTGCACAGATTGAGCACTAAATCAGGAAATCTTTTGTTGGGAGAGCCCTCTCTGTGCCCTTGTGGGAGAAAGGTACAGTTTGGACTGATCTAATTGAAGGTTACTGTAACAGGGTTCAGTTTTGAGCTTTAGGATTGGTTAATTTGTTTCCAACCATTTCCTCTTGTTTGCGTGCAGTGCACCATCGCTCAGTACCATACAAAGGGGGTAACTTTTGCTGGTTATAGATGCAAAAGTTAGTAGCGAAAAAGTTTATCTTAGAAGCAACACTCAGTAGGACCACCCCTTTTCCTCCTCTACTCAGTAACAGGTCTAAACCTAGCATTATGGATAGTCAGGCTACCCTTCTTTCTCCTTCCAACCTGGTTATATGGGTCTCTCCTGAGGCAGTGTACGCAGACAACCCTCTATTACTAAATCATTCTAGTACAGAGTGCAAGAGATGTATCTACACCAAGAATCTGGAAGTCCTGCTTTCTTGCTCACCAAACAGTAACACTGAAGAGATTGTCAGCTCACACACCAAAACTCATACACAAAGCACGCACACCACAACTCATACACAAAGCTTGAACTCAACACATAGCTCATCATATGCAGAGGTACTCTCCAAAAATTTACCTAAACACCAGAGACCTACTATGCACAAGGTTGCTATACCTGATACAGCACCCACACCACTCAAGACACATACAGCAGCAGTGTCTCACCAACTATGCCAATATGTCACAACACACCCAAACCTAATTTTCTTGTTATTGGAGATTCTGTTAGTGAGACACCCTGACATCCTGCTCACTAGGTTGGATAAGGAGAAAGTCACGGTCAGTTGTTTGTCCAATGCCAGGATTCATCAGATCACACATGCACTCAAGTCACTCAGTGACAGGTACTGTTATGACTTGGTCATAAGTTCATGTTGGTGTGAATGACTTGAGATGTGAAAGACATGATTGAGCTCTCTGAATATGTGTCCCAGGCAGGTACATCCCCAACCTTGATCAGAATTTTGCCCTCACCTAGAATGATGCCACAATATAAACCAAAAATGATTGACTTTAATAACAGACTTAGTTTTTGGTGTCATTCAAGGAGGAGCCAGTTTCTGTCAGCCTGGGATGACACTGTTGATAGACCTCACTGCTTTGCCAGAGATGGTCTGCACCTGGCTCCTCTGGCTTTCTGCTGCTGGCTAAGGCTCTTTCTCCCCCATAGTGCCTTTTTAGGCAATGTCTTAAAAACAAAACTTCTGATGTGAAAATATCCAGCACAAATGAAATAAGGGTTATGCTGCTGAATGCTAGGAGTTTAAAACCAAAAGCTGCACTCTCTGGAAGCACTCCTTTCCTTGGATTATGTAGACATCTGTGCATCACAGAAACCTGGTTCAAGGCCACAGACAGTACCCCGGCCTTGCAAGGCTACAATGCCTTCCACGCCTTCAGACTGCAAAATGAAAGTGTGAGAACCAAAAGTGGAGGAGTATCTATCTACATCAAAGATAAACATGCCTCCACACTGGTTGGAAAGATAACTCTATGAAGCTACTCCAAGTTCAGATTACCATGGGTAGGACCCCCCTTCAAGTCATCACTAGTTACAGCCCGCCCCTCCATGAACCAAGATGTGGCTTATTTGGCTTTACTTGAGTCAATCAAAATACATCCTAACATCTTGTCATAGGGGATTTTAAGTATCCTACCATCAACTGGGAAATCTATACGAGCCCCAACTTACTTGGACAAAAGTTTCTTGACTTTGTTAACTCAAATTCTCTGGAATAAATTGTAGAAAATCCTATAAGGGGCTCAAATATACTTGACCTGGTTCTCACCAACATGCAAAACCATTGCCTTACCATAAGTGTAGGACCCTGATTTGTAGAATCTGATCATAAGTCAGTCACTTTTGAAGTATGAATAACTCCAGAACTCATAAGAGGTGAAGTCAGATTAAACAACTTCAGCAAAGCTGACTATACCCTCCTAGGAGTGGCCATAAAAGATTTCAAAGCCCCAGTCCCCACAGATGGTCTTGACAACTATACTAAAGTATACTTTGATGCCCCTGTGCCAACACTTCAAATGTATAGACTTGACTGTGCCAGATAGGACCAAACTAAGACTGTCAAGAAAAAGCCAGACACCATGGTGGACATCTTGCATAAATAAACTATACAAGAAGCATAAGAAACTATTGTGTAAGAACACCAAAGGGGAGGTTCCAGCACTGGAAAAACACCCTCCCAAGCCTAAATAAACAAATAAGACAACTTATAAAATCCTCTAAGGGCAACTTCAAAAAAAATTTAGCAAACACAGTTAAGGATAACCATAAGGCTTTCTTCAGCTATATCCATTGCCTAAAAGGTAGGACCTAGACATGGGCCGAACTAGTGACAAATGATATCACACACACTGATACTAGTGACAAATGATATCACACACACACTGATCCTGCAGAAATTCCTAACCTACTAGTGGACAGGTTTGGTGAAAATTTCCCCCCTTTATCCTTCCAAACATATCACAAACTCCCCTATATAGGGCTCCCCTGCCCTATGTATCTAAACAACATGTCATCAAAGCTTTGCTAAGGCAAAAAAAACACAGCCTTTATGGGTCCTGATGGCATCCCAGGCTGCATTCTAAACAAACTAAAACAAAAATTAGCAACCTCCTTAGGCACCCTATTTAACCACAGCCTGAATACACAATTTTTCTCAGCTGAATGGAAAACCATGACCATTATGCCCCTTCACAAGGGTGTCTTAGCAACAGATCCAGGAAATTATAGATCCATAAGCCTAACGTTCCTTATCTGCAAGGCCATGGAACATATCATCATGGACCTCATAAATAAGGATATAGGTGACCTCCAAACACTTGATCTAACCCAGTTCGGCTTTGTAAAGGATGGATCATGCCAGTTAAACCTAACAGACTTCTTCGAGAATGTGACCAGGCCCAGAGATGAAGGAAAATCTATGCACACAGTATAGCTGGACTTGGCGAAGGCCTTTGACACAATCCACCATTCAGGCATTATTGACAAACTCACCCACCTAAATGTCAATCCCTTTGTTGTTAGGTCAGTCACAAATTGGCTCACTAACCATACACATGTTATCAAAGTGGGTGACTCCACCTCAGCCAGTAGACCTGTCATTAGTGGGGTTTCACAAGAGTCAGTACTGAGCCCCCTTTTGTTTGGTATTTATTTATCTGAAGTTCAGATCAAAAGAAAGGGGCTGTGGCTGGCTTAGTTTGCTGATGACTGCAAATTTTGCCCAAACAGTGGTCTCCCCAAATGATGTCAGTGTACTCCAAAAGGGGCATACAAAGACCAGTGATTGTGTCCATAAAGCTATGGACACAAAGTAAATGCAAAAAATGCATCATCATTCCTGTCGGGTAAAAGCAATGTCCCTACTAACTATCAAGTGAACAATACCTGAAGTGCGAACACTGTAGTGAGGGATTTGGGCACACAAGTAGACCTTGAACTAAACTTTGACCACCATGTGTACACTGTAATAAGAAAGGAATTGTACATTGCACATTTGATTAACAAAGGTATAGCCTCAAGAGCAAAAGAGGTTATAATCCCTCTGTACTCATCCCTTCTCAGGCCCATAATTGAGCAAAACGCCCCCTTTGGTATGTACCGTACCAGGCACCTGCAGAAACTGGAGAGACCCCATAGATTTTTAACTAGGAAGATTCAGGGTCTTCAGCACATGCCTTAGACGGACAGACTGAAGTCTTTGTCACTGTACTTAGTAGCCTACAGCTTGCTTAGGGGCGGCTTGTGCCTGGCTTACAGAGCAATCTCCAAGCCCAACCTGATGAAGTTGCTGCACATCCATAGGTGAAATGGGAGTAGAATTACCCACCCCAATGACCTAAATCTGGCCTGCAATTTAAATAGGACATGCTGGACAGACAAATTCATCTCAGAGAGTTTGCCACTTCTCTGGAATAGGCTACCAATTAATGCTAAGCAGAGCACCTCTATGGCTGTTCAAAGGGAACCTGGATGAATGGATAGGAAACCACAAATTCCTGCTGGGAATATCTTCTACATCCCTCTTGGACATGGACAGTCATAACTAATAATAATAATCTTAGGCACTGACTTGACTTTTTGTCTTGAAATATAATGAGTGTAATAGGCTAAGCTTGGAATGACCCTTGGGGTCAATAACTTAGTAACCTCCTATGAAACTGTGAACCTATGAACATTTTTAACACACACACATCTGTACAAATCAGTTTGATATTGAAAGAACATATTCTTTACAACACTCCAGCTAGCTATGCTTGTATACATTACACATGCAGTGCCCTACACCCCCTGGCACTACCACACACCATCACAATTCATATGAGACTTCACGGTATCTGGTTTATGGAGTATAAATGCAGTCATTGTGGACACTAATGAGGCAGTCTTGTGCCTAACAGGCACAAAATAAACAGTCACAAAGCAGTTGCCAGTTTGCTCACCACAGCTAAAGACAATATCACAGATTATGTGGTACAATGTAAATCTATACCTAGGACATACTGTCTCATGGGGAAAATGTAAATGTGTATATATGTTTTACTGTAGCCGGACCCAAGGCTGCAATTTGCTGGATGCATACACATCATCTTAAATTAAAACTATTACCTGATGGTGACATGAAAACCAGTGATGAGATGGAGACATGGTATAAAGAAGACATTTATTACCAGCAAAATACAATTAACTGCAAAATAAACATAATTGAAAAAAGATTTTATATCACATCAGACGCAGGTCTTATCTTATGTCCTCCAGTTTTCTAGCAAAAGTTTGTATAATGTAAATGGCATTCAGCAACAACTGTAGGTTTATGGCAAAATCATACCTAAGAAAGTATCTCTGTGTAACACATGCAAAGGCAGGATGGCTTCCTATATTCCACAGCAGGACTTTATTGACATATACGCTATAAGGTGTCATATCTGTCTGATTGTACTCGAACAAGAGTATTACACCAACCTTCACAAGATACCTTCACTCATCATCTATTACCATTTCATCTCTGCTGGTGACAAATTACTCCTGGAAACCTCCTGTACAGCATCAAATCATTTGTTTTTTCACTAACAGGCTTAAAGCATTTTGTTCAGTGAAGGGAAATATGTTTGTCAGTCTGGAAAAGTGAAAGTCAGCCATCAGCTATGTTCTGCTGTTGCTCACCCAGGCATTGCAACAGCAAAACATTGTCCATGTGGTAAATTATAAATCTATAGAGAGATGACATCATTCAGCTTTCCTTCACTGACTATTCATTGTTATTGTTTAGCATTCTGTATTTTGTTCATTGTTTGTTTCACATGGATCACTGTAACCTGATCAAGGCTGAATCCCAATGCGGTGAAAACCTTTGAACTTAAATAAGCATATTATACAATATAAGATTGCATAGCTTTACATATTTAAAAAGATTTGTTTGTGGGAGTACTAAAGTTAAAAAATTCCACTGCAGTAAAGGAAGACTGCTTATAATCTAACTCACCTGAAACATGCTGACTGCTTCCTTTGGGCATAGGAATGTATGACCTTCGTGTTCAGACAATACTCTGCAGATGTGACATATGAATTTTCTGTCTTCCAGACAGAACAACTTCACTGCCTCTTCATGTTCCATGCACTGTCGTGTTTCAAGAAGATTCTGCCTTTTCTGCTCATGGTGTGATACTCCTGCATTCTCACCGGGCTGAAGTCTTAGCACTTTCTGTTTCATGTCATCTGATGCCTTGATGATTATGTATTTCCTTTCTGTGAATTCCTTTCTACAGTCTTGAGATGGAAAGAAGGGAGGTTTCTGACTGGTCCAGACTTTATCTATACATGATTTACATACGAGGTGCCTACAATCCAACATTACAGGGTCTTTGAACAAGCCCAGACAAACAGGACATAATAAATCCTCAGTAAAAGCTGCAGACAGTTTCTTGGTCACCATCCTTTAAGATATCAGGTTTCCCTTTCATTTAACTGAAAATGGAGAGTAATACTTAATACTTCCTATTAGTGTATCATGTGATATGCAGATACATGAGTTATAAAGTCCCCTTAAAGTGGCAGTCTCCATTAATGAAAAATAATAACTTCTTCATTTTGCTTGGGGAGGTTTGGAGGTGAAATTGTTAATACGGAGGTAGACAAATATAAGTATATTTGCATCTCTTTTATCAGCAGTTCACAATTACAGTAAACTGTGTTTTTTAGAAAAGAGTGTCAGTGCTGCTGTTTACATCTGTGTTTACTTTGACAAATGCAACTTTTTTCAGCTTTTCCCTGTTAGGGGTCACCACAGCAGATCACCTGTCTGCTCATGATTGGCAGCAGAGTTTTACAGTGTCGAGTTGCCAGCCCGTCACCCAACCTTCCACTCATGCCTAGGGCCAATTTAGAGTGTCCAATCCACCTACAACATGTCTTTGGGATGTGGGAGGAAACCAGAGCACCTGGAGGAAACTCACATGACCACAGGGAGGACATGCAGACTCCACAGAGAAGGCACCTCAGCCAAGAATCGAACCGGAGAGCCTCTTGCTGTTTGGCAGCAACACTAACCACTGCACCACCAATTACTCTTATTAATTTTTCCAACGTGTGTGGCAGTCAGTTGGTGGATACATCTGTCACCGTTAGTTCTGCTAGCCAGTAGCATTCTCTTTCTTGCTCTTCTTTTTTTATCAATTTGAAAAAAGCTGTTTTGTGCATATTCACCTATGACTGTTGTTATACTCTTACATTCTGAGTCAGTTTTGTCAGCTATGTCCATGGATATTTTGCTTTACTATTAATGTATCAGGAGTCAGTCTGTGTAAGGATGTAGTGAATAGAAAAAAAGTGGAACTGCAACAAAAACACTTGTAAATCCAACAAAAGTGCAATACACGGAGCGGAGACAAGCCAAGTTGTATTTGAATATTTTAATAAATCCACACAAACGAACTCAACCACATTAACTACAAGAACACATTAACACCGCTAACATGCGTTTTCGTTTTATTGCCATAGACTTCATCAGATAACCAGTGAATACATCTGTTACCAATATTTATACTGAATTTCATTAGAAGAAAACAATGAGATTGAATAATCCGAATTTGAAACCAACCAATAAGTTTGCATTTAAACCAGATGCAGGATTCAGTGTCATTATACCATTTAAAACTTTCATCCTAAAATCCTCATCTACTATTAATGTATCAGGACTCAGTCTGTGTAAGTATGTAGTGACCACTGAACTTACTGCTGGTTACAAATGGCTGGTTGGCAACAGGGGTGGAATTGTTTTTTTTTTCTTTCTTGAACAATATAGTGTGACTGAGATGCTTAACCAGCATCAGTCTCAAATGTAATAAACTACCTACACTGTACCCTTAACCATGCATGGCACATGCTGGATGTAGTGATGGAGATGCAGTTAACTTCTGTCTGGAAGACAATCCATATTAATTACCGTGAGCAAACACAGTGTGGCCTTCGTCCTAGTTATGGACAAGTGTCATGACTTATGGTCATGATAATGGTGGACAATCATGCAGCAGAGGACAAGCACAGCATTCATCTTTTTAGAGGAGTGCATCTCCCACTACAAAATGATAACTACAAGGCTATGTATATCATATAGATAAAATATATGATGACTTTGCAGTTTCTCTCCTCTTATGGAAAAGCTGATAAAATTGTCTGTGCAGCACAGATGCATATATTTAAACACCAGGACACATTTCCTTGTTAACAACAACTTATTCAGTAAAAAATGACTAAGCGCTTTCGTCTCCTACATAATCTGTGACTTCTCCATAGTAGTGAAATAACGTTTAGTAGCAACTTAAAAAGCTACAAGCCCCCAAACATTACAATGTGATCCTTGGGTTGTAACTGAAATAAAGACACAGCACACTTATTTTAGCAATCATGCTACAAAACGTATTTAATGTTAAAATGCCAACACACAAATGAAGATCAACTATGAACTTCATAAATGACCAAAATATATCCACTACATAGTCCTTAGATCAATTCGCAATGGGTTTAGCATTAAAAATTATTTTAATAGGCATTACATAAAGGATGAAGCTGTACTTATATTGGTTGTGATTTTCTATTAGTATTTAGGAAAAACAAATCCAAGCGTACACCAAAGGCTGGAATAACACGAATCCTTTATTAAGACAAGGTACCTAGGACAGTTAGTGCTTTCACGTTGTAATAACGCTTCTTCAGACTTCAATGCCATGGTACAACATAATTCACTTTAAATAGTATACAGACACACCTGTAGCTCATTAACATTCCAATTAACAATTTAAGTAAATAGCTAGCTTCTAATAACACTTTAAAAATGTTGCTATGATGTGTTAAAAAATTAAAAACAGTTTAAAACATATTAGTACAACCATAAAAGAGTATGGGAGAAGTTGTTATATCATTTGCATCTAATGTTTTAAGGATTTAGCTGCCAAAAATGGTTTTAAGTTGATCCTCTCATTTAACCCATACTGATGTGCCTGTAGCCTAAGTATCCATTTGCTCTCAACTTCTTCAGTATAGTTCCTTAAATTACCTAATCTATTGGTCTTCCTTATTAGTTCTAATACCCTAAACTTGAAACAATGCTGAGATCCATTATCTATAATATGTCGGGCTAGCGCATTAGTATTGTTCTCTTTGTTGATTGCGTAAATGTGCTCCCTTATACGCTCACGAAGAGTTCTATTTGTTTTTCCTACATAGTATTTCTGACATGTTTGGCACTGTGCTAGATATACAAGGTCTCTAGTTTTGCAGTCCGCATAACAAGTGAATGTATATATGCGTCCAGTGTGTAGGTGTATAAATATATTGTCTTTAGCTATGTAGGAACATTGATTACATGCCCGACATGGGAACGTTCCTTTTCTTTGTGATCTAATAAAATTATCATCCTTCTTTTCATAGCATAACAGTCTCTTAAGAGACTTCATGTTCCTGTACGCTATCCTTGGTTTATCATCTATTAGAGGGCTGATCCTGTCATTCATGGTTAAAAACTTCCAATTCTTGGTGATAATCTTATTGATTTGACTATTCCTGTTTGTGTAGGGAATAACAAGTCTGTTTACCTGGGTCCGGGACTTATTCATTACTTTGGACTCTGTAACAGCTTTCCCATAAAAGTATGGTCTCCCTTTGCCAGTCCTTGTTTTTTCACGTGTCTATATTGACCTGTATCAAATGACTATTATAACCTCTGGTGGCGAAATCATTTAATAATCTTTCCTTCTGTTTCACAAAGGTGGCCTCATTGGTGGTCAATTTTGATACTCTATTTAACTGGTTTGTGATGATATTGGAATGAATGTGTTTAGGGTGCATGCTGGTACGGTGAAGAAAGCTATTCCGCCAGCATGATTTTCTATACATTTCAGTATGGATCTCATTTAATTCTTTTGTTATCCTGACATCTAAAAATTCTATCTTGGTGCGTGAATGTGCACTTTCGAATTCCAAAAAATCCGTAGTCCCATTTAAGTATTTGACAAAATCTATGAGTTCTGACTCATTTCCTCGCCACACAACAAAAACATCATCAACAAAACGATTATAACATTGTATATTCTCATGAAACAATGTGTTATTGAGGACATATGTGTCCTCCCAATATGCCAATACAAGATTGGAATAGGAGTTCGCGCATGGGGTGCCCATCGCTACCCCTTTTGTTTGTAAAAAATACGCATCCTCATAGCATAAAACATTGTTTTCTAAAACTATTTCAAGCAGTAACATCCATTTTATGATGTTATTGTTGCTGACCCCATTCTTTAGCAAGAACAGCCTTACAAACTCCACACCAATATTGTTAGGTATGGATGTAAGTAATGCTTTTACATCTAATGTCACAAAGAAATCATTTTTATCTATGTGTCTTTGAGTGTTACTTAAGGCAAGGTTCTCAAGAAATTGTTGGGTATCACGTAGTATATATTTGGTTTTATTAATGATTGGTTTAAATTGTTTATCCAAGTATATGGATATTGATTCTGTCAGCCACCCTTTGCTAAAGACGATGGGTCTCAGAGGTGGGTCTACCATTGTTTTATGTATTTTTGGTAGACCTCTAAAGGTGGGTATCAAAGGGTTCTCTATAACAAAATATCTATACAGATCCATATCTATAACATTACTTAAAAGCATATCGTACAAATGACCATGTACACTAATAATCAAAGTATTCAAAGAACTCATAGTCAAAGGACAATAGGTATCAACATCAGCCAACATAACCTCAATCTTGCCCATATATTCCTTCCTGTCCATCACCACTATGGCGCCTCCTTTGTCCGCTTGTCTAATTATAATTTTATCATTATTCTGTAAACTAGAAATAGCCATCCTTTCCTCTCTAGTGACATTGACAAATTCTGATTTAAAACTATCGCTGTTGTATAATTCCAATAAATCTTGCTCACATGCACGTTCAAATATATCCAATGAAGGATGTAATGGTGACATGAAAGTAGATATTTTTTTAAAAATATTATATACATTTGTATTCATAGCCATATCTTCATTGGCATAGAACATCTTTAATGCTATGTTCCTGGTGAACATTTTAATGTCCACAATCAAGTCAGTCACATCAGAATACCCAGAAGGTATGAAATTCAGTCCTTTGTTAAGGACAGACAGCTCATATGCATTAAGTTCGTACCTGGATATATTGACTATTAAATCTTGACAATGGACTTCAGAGCCTTTCTCTGTTGTTCGTAAATCTCCTCCGTTCCTTTTCTTTTCCTCGACGTGTTCTGTTGTTGCCATGTCTTCTTTTCTATCTGCTTGAAGGGGAGGGGAAAAGATGGAAAACCCTCTATCTGTGTTAATGTGTCATCCTCTATTTCACCTGCTGTCGAACATACAGCTGGCGGCTTCCTTCGTACTCCATTGGTAGCGTTGTTTTCCGTTTGCCTAACATCCCTCTTAGGTGGATTGTTGCTGCCGCCATTGGAGTGAATTAACGCTTCTATGGTAACTTGTCTTTTAGGTCTCACTATGTTGTTGGCGCCTGTGTTGGGTTCGTCGAACACAGATGAGTCAGCATCAGTGGCTGACATCACTATAGGGGCGTTGCTCTGATTGTCAATCATGTTTGCTCTATCTGTGGAATTCAACTCCGGGCTAGATGTAAAAAGATTATTCCTGGAACGTGTATGTGTTCTATCTCTCGGCCAAGAAAACACTTGGCCTTTTTGGAAGTCGAGATAGTCCCGCTCCAACTTCCTTTTCTTGTCTTGAACAGACTTGGTGTCGATGATAGATAGCGTAGATCTGAGATCTGCACAAAGTGTATTGAATTCATCTTCACTTAACATTTTTGATATATCAGTCTCTAAATCACTTATTTCCATTGTTAAAGTCTCTGATATTGCATCATATTGCTCGATTAATAGCTTCATGTAACCGAAGCTAGTCTCGAGATTGAGTTTCTGCCATCTGGTAAGCAAGTCCGGGTGGGATGAACCAAACGTGGGCATCTTTAGAACTCTGAGTCCCCTTGGTACAAGTCAGAAGCTTAAGCACGCTTCCATATGCGATTTCTGCCACTGGATGTTCCTCAGCTTATGTATTTTGGTCTCTAGACACCTGGTAATTAAAATGACAACCATATTGTGTTTGTAGTTGTTATTTGTTGTAGCATTGGCAAGTAAGTCTTTCTTGGTTAATTTTAATAATGGATTGACTGCCATAGTCATAAGATCATTTAAAAAAAGCGATTGTTTTCGTGGTAAATCAATAGCATCTCTCACCATTTGTGGTTCATCAGCCATGGCTCAGTGGGAGGTAAGAGCACAATCAAATGAAAGAACAAGTAACAAAACCTCCTTACTGAGTGAAGTACCCTCGTAGCGATAAAGTCACAATCAGGAAAAACAAATCCAAGGGTACACCAAAGGCTGGAATAACACAAATCCTTTATTAAGACAAGGTACCTAGGACAGTTAGTGCTTTCACGTTGTAATAACGCTTCTTCAGACTTCAATGCCATGGTACAACATAATTCACTTTAAATAGTATACAGACACACCTGTAGCTCATTAACATTCCAGTTAACAATTTAAGTAAATAGCTAGCTTCTAATAACACTTTAAAAATGTTGCTATGATGTGTTAAAAAATTAAAAGCAGTTTAAAACATATTAGTACAACCATAAAAGAGTATGGGAGAAGTTGTTATATCATTTGCATCTAATGTTTTAAGGATTTAGCTGCCAAAAATGGTTTTAAGTTGATCCTCTCATTTAACCCATACTGATGTGCCTGTAGCCTAAGTATCCATTTGCTCTCAACTTCTTTCAACCATCTACTTTCATGCCACCATTACATCCTTCATTGGATATATTTGAACGTGCATGTGAGCAAGATTTATTGGAATTATACAACAGTGATAGTTTTAAATCAGAATTTGTCAATGTCACTAGAGAGGAAAGGATGGCTATTTCTAGTTTACAGAATAATGATAAAATTATAATTAGACAAGCGGACAAAGGAGGCGCCATAGTGGTGATGGACAGGAAGGAATATATGGGCAAGATTGAGGTTATGTTGGCTGATGTTGATACCTATTGTCCTTTGACTATGAGTTCTTTGAATACTTTGATTATTAGTGTACATGGTCATTTGTACGATATGCTTTTAAGTAATGTTATAGATATGGATCTGTATAGATATTTTATTATAGAGAACCCTTTGATACCCACCTTTAGAGGTCTACCGAAAATACATAAAACAATGGTAGACCCACCTCTGAGACCCATCGTCTCTAGCAAAGGGTGGCTGACAGAATCAATGTCCATATACTTGGATAAACAATTTAAACCAATCATTAATAAAACCAAATATATACTACGTGATACCCAACAATTTCTTGAGAACCTTGCCTTAAGTAACACTCAAAGACACATAGATAAAAACGATTTCTTTGTGACATTAGATGTAAAAGCATTATTTATATCCATACCTAACAATATTGGTGTGGAGTTTGTAAGGCTGTTCTTGCTAAAGAATGGGGTCAGCAACAATAACATCATAAAATGGATGTTACTGCTTGAAATAGTCTTAGAAAACAATGTTTTATGCTATGAGGATGCGTATTTTTTACAAACAAAAGGGGTAGCGATGGGCACCCCATGCGCGAACTCCTGTGCCAATCTTGTATTGGCATATTGGGAGGACACATATGTCCTCAATAACACATTGTTTCATGAGAATATACAATGTTATAATCGTTTTGTTGATGATGTTTTTGTTGTGTGGCGAGGAAATGAGTCAGAACTCACAGATTTTGTCAAATACTTAAATGGGACTACGGATTTTTTGGAATTCGAAAGTGCACATTCACGCACCAAGATAGAATTTTTAGATGTCAGGATAACAAAAGAATTAAATGAGATCCATACTGAAATGTATAGAAAATCATGCTGGCGGAATAGCTTTCTTCACCGTACCAGCATGCACCCTAAACACATTCATTCCAATATCATCACAAACCAGTTAAATAGAGTATCAAAATTGACCACCAATGAGGCCACCTTTGTGAAACAGAAGGAAAGATTATTAAATGATTTCGCCACCAGAGGTTATAATAGTGATTTGATACAGGTCAATATAGACACATGTGAAAAAACAAGGACTGGCAAAGGGAGACCATACTTTTATGGGAAAGCTGTTACAGAGTCCAAAGTAATGAATAAGTCCCGGACCCAGGTAAACAGACTTGTTATTCCCTACACAAACAGGAATAGTCAAATCAATAAGATTATCACCAAGAATTGGAAGTTTTTAACCATGAATGACAGGATCAGCCCTCTAATAGATGATAAACCAAGGATAGCGTACAGGAACATGAAGTCTCTTAAGAGACTGTTATGCCATGAAAAGAAGGATGATAATTTTATTAGATCACAAAGAAAAAGAACGTTCCCATGTCGGGCATGTAATCAATGTTCCTACATAGCTAAAGACAATATATTTATACACCTACGCACTGGACGCATATATACATTCACTTGTTATGCGGACTGTAAAACTATTTATTTATTTATTTTATTTTACATTTGTTGACCGGGCTAGTCTAGCTGGATACATTTCCATTTTCAGTAGAGGCCCGGGGAGAAAAACTCCACACAAATTTTAACAAAAAAAGTCAGAAGTAAACAAGCAAATGGACAAATCATCATAGATGAAAAGACAAATAAAAAATATATAGTACCCAATAACAGGTATACACATGAAGAGAATCACATTTCTAAGCATAACATTATTAGCTGTACTAACATCAAGAACAAGGCACAAAACAGAGAGCAAAATTGACTTATAATATTATATAGAACTAATCTTAGTAACAAAAGGAGAAAGAGAAACACTATAGTAGGAGAGGAGGAGGGAAACAGTTTAAAAAAAAAGAGAAGGAAAATGTTAAAAAAAAATGGATGAGAGAGATTAACATAGGGGAAAGAAGAAACAAAAAAAAAGTCTCAAGGAGATAGACTGAAGCAGACTCAGATAAGAGAGAGAGAAAGTATAGTTGTAGGAAAGCGCAGAGTAGTAGGAAAGCGCAGAAGAGGTAAAAGATTAGTCAGGTTTCGTACAGGAACAGAGCCAGTGGCTTTGGAAGTAATCTTTGATTTTATGTTTAAAGAGAGGCAGAGATGTGGTAAGTGTTATATCGCTAGGAAGCAGCGATTTTAACCATGAACGACAGGAACTAGAGACCTTGTATATCTAGCACAGTGCCAAACATGTCAGAAATACTATGTAGGAAAAACAAATAGAACTCTTCGTGAGCGTATAAGGGAGCACATTTACGCAATCAACAAAGAGAACAATACTAATGCGCTAGCCCGACATATTATAGATAATGGATCTCAGCATTGTTTCAAGTTTAGGGTATTAGAACTAATAAGGAAGACCAATAGATTAGGTAATTTAAGGAACTATACTGAAGAAGTTGAGAGCAAATGGATACTTAGGCTACAGGCACATCAGTATGGGTTAAATGAGAGGATCAACTTAAAACCATTTTTGGCAGCTAAATCCTTAAAACATTAGATGCAAATGATATAACAACTTCTCCCATACTCTTTTATGGTTGTACTAATATGTTTTAAACTGTTTTTAATTTTTTAACACATCATAGCAACATTTTTAAAGTGTTATTAGAAGCTAGCTATTTACTTAAATTGTTAATTGGAATGTTAATGAGCTACAGGTGTGTCTGTATACTATTTAAAGTGAATTATGTTGTACCATGGCATTGAAGTCTGAAGAAGCGTTATTACAACGTGAAAGCGCTAACTGTCCTAGGTACTTTGTCTTAATAAAGGATTCGTGTTATTCCAGCCTTTGGTGTACCCTTGGATTTGTTTTTCCTGATTGTGACTTTATCGCTACGAGGGTACTTTACTCAGTAAGGAGGTTTTGTTACTCGTTCTATTAGTTTTTACTTTTCAAAAAAGTTTATATATTATACTTGTGTTGATTTTAATGATTTTGGTCTGAAGAAGTGGGAATGTAAAACCAGTGAAAGCACTCACCAGTCTATTAAAGTTTCCAGTTAATAGCCTGGTTGTGCTTCAGCTCGTTTGGATTTTATTTTAAAAAAATTGTTGTAAAAACTTTTAAGTTTTAATAGGGAGAAAAGTGACTGGTGGTTCAACTTGGTGATTTTTAAGACTCCTCCAGCTACATTACCAGCCCGAGAATCTCATTTTGTACCATGATTTGTTAAAATAAGTGTGCTGTGCCTTTAATTCAGTTACAACCTGAGAATCACATTGTAATGTTTGGGGGCTTTTAGCTTTTTAGGTTGCTACTAAACATTAGAGAATGGGCTTACTGTACATCGGTACCCTGGTTGGAGAACGAGCGTTCCCCAGCAGGGTAGTAATGTACAAGTAATGGGCTTACTGTACATCAGTACCCTGGTTGGAGAACGAGTGTTCCCCAGCAGGGTAGTAATGTACAAGTAATGGCCACTGAAAAACATGTCCACTGCTTCACGGCAGCATATCAAGCTACCATGGCGCTCAGACTGAGAAAATGGAACAGCCGCCGTTATTTTATGCTCACTATGCAGTGTTTTTGCTCTTTAGCAAGTGTAAAATAAAATAAATGTAAAAAAAAAATTGTGTGTATATGTTTGTCTGTGAAAGTGTATGCATGTATGAGTGTCAGAGAGAGAGAGAGATCAGTCAAACTACTATTTTACTGTCGCTAAGCAGCGCCTTTGGCTGTTTAGCAAGTGTAAAATAAAATGTGTGTGTGTGTGTGTGTGTGTGTGTGTGTGTGTGTGTGTGTGTGTGTGTGTGTGTGTGTGTGAGAGAGAGAGAGAGAAAGTGAAGAGTGAGAGCGATCGGGCGATCCCTGGCAGCATCACATAACATCTTTGTGTACCTCTCAACGTTATCGCTCAGCACAACAAGTGTGAACAGAGCTACAAATAAATGGGGAAACAAAGGGCTGACAAGAGGGACGGATTTTAAATACTGCTCTTATAAACTTAGAAAGTTGCTAGAATAACAGGGTTTTCATTAGCATGCATTTTTTCTGAAGCAGAGATGTATGTATTCATACCTCTCAACCTCTCAGACCTAGAAATCTGGACAAAGCCTGTCATAATTGGGGGACAAAAGCCCAAAGATAGGGACAGATTTTAAATATTGCTTTTATAAACTTAGAAAGCTTCTAAAAAAACATGGTTTATGTTAACATGCATTTTATGAAAAATTTGAAGCCTGAAACTCAAATGTAAGTCATTATTTAGTGACATCAGTGCTCAGATCATCCCACTGATTTGTAGAAAACCGCAAATTTTATGAGGAACAGACTAAAAATATGAGGTAGAAATCTGGACATTCTGCAAAAATCTGGACTGTTGAGAGTATGGTGCATGTGTGTGTGTGTGTGTGTGTGTGTGTGTGTGTGTGTGTGTGTGTGTGTGTGTGTGTGTGTGTGTGTGTGTGTGTGTGTGTGTGTGTGTGTGTGTGTGTGTGTGTGTGTGTGTGTGTGTATGTGTGTGTGTGTGTGTGTGTGTGTGTGTGTGTGTGTGTGTGTGTGTGTGTGTGTGTGTGTGTGTGTGTGTGTGTCTGTGTGTGAGAGTGTGTGTGTGTGTGTGTGTGTGTGTGTGTGTGTGTGTGTGTGTGTGTGTGTGTGTGTGTCTGTGTGTGAGAGTGTGTGTGTGTGTGTGTGTGTGTGTGTGTGTGTGTGTGTGTGTGTGTGTGTGTAAGTGCGTGAGATGATTACTGGCAGCAGCAGCAAAAAAGTTTACAAAGCTCTGCATCTTTCAACTGAAAAAATCTGGATAAAGCCTAATATAAAATGAGAACAAAGGCTGTAAATTAAAAACTTAATTACTGCTCTTATAAAATTACAAAGCTGCTAAAGTAAAGGATTTAAGTTAGCATGAATTTTCTTAAGGAAAAAAGTCTGAACCTCAAATTTATGTCATTATTTAGTATAATTTGTATGTACATTCCCCCAGGTAATAATATAGCTACACTTGAAGACACCCTACACTGGATATCTAGCCACTACCCTCAAGAAACCTTACTTCTCGGAGACTTTAATATAGATTGGACCACCTGTTCTTTAGAATCCCCTACCACCCATATTAACCTGCACTCATTCACGCAAGTTATTAACACCCCAACTAGGACAGGCAAACCCAACCAGAAAGAAAGTATACTTGATTGGGTACTTATTAATAATCACCCTAACCTGTATACATTTGGAACCCTCCCTGATAGTCTAAGTGATCACCATCTCACATATATAATTAAGCACAAAGTAACCAATCCCAAACAACCCTTACTAAGAACTGTCAGAAATAAAAGAAATTTTGACTCAACCAAATTCCAACTAGAAATAAATTCTTGCAATTGGTCTATACTAAAACATCTTCCCCTAGAAGAAGCAGTATTGTATTTTAACAAAAAATTCCTTGAGATTCTTAACTTTCATGCCCCTACGCGCTCAAAGAAAACTAAGGCAATAGCTGCACCTTGGCTTTCAAAAGAGACCAGGCTCAAAATTAATCTCAGAAATAAAGCTTGGGCTTTATGGCGAACTACTAAACTTACACATGATCAAATTAAATACAGGCAACTTAGGAATGAAACTAAAAAACACATACTACTTGACAAAAAACAATACTACCGCAAACTACAAACAGAAAATCAAAATCACCCTCAGAAGTTCTGGGCTGGGTTAAATAATCTTCTACACCCTGGTCATTCTTCTACCCCTGTCCCAGATGCCTTTACCGATAAACCATCAGAAGCAGTCTCTGACAGTTTTAACCAATTCTTTACTGAGACAATCCAAGCCCTAGCCAACCAACTGCCTCTTAGTTCCCATAGCCTAGATAGCTCCACCCTTATAAATCAACCCTCATTTAGCTTTCAACCTGTTGCTACATCACTTATCCGCACCTTAATCAGAAAACTAAAACCCACCACACTCTCAGCTGACCAACTTCCAGCTGAATACCTGCAAATATCAGCTGACGCCATTGCCTACCCAGTGTCATTTCTTATCAATCGCACTTTAACAGAAGCAAAAAATCATGATATCTGGAAGATATCCTATGTAATCCCTCTTCATAAAGGAGGTAGTTCTACTGAGCTCCCCAATTACAGGCCTATAGCTATACTCTCGCCTCTAGCAAAGATAATGGAAAAATGTATTCAAAAACAGTTCGTGCAACACCTAATTAACAACCACCTAATGGCAGATACCCAGCATGGCTTCAGACCTCACCATAGCACTACCTCAGCCCTACTAGTCTTTTCCAATACCATAAATTTCCATCGTAACAATAACCATATTTCCTCAGCTCTATTTTTGGATCTGTCCAAAGCTTTCGATATGGTGGATCACCAACTATTAAACAACACCCTGCAATCACTTTGTCTAGATCCCAAAGCCCTTCAATGGTTTAATTCCTACCTAAGTGGTAGAAAAAAGGGTGTACTATGGCAGACCAAACTCTCTACCCTGTTACCTAACACCCTGGGAGTACCACAAGGATCTATATTAGGCCCACTGTTATTCTCCATCTTCATCAATGATTTGAACACTGTCATGCCTAATGTCAGCTGTATCCAATATGCAGATGACTCTACACTGATTTGCTCAGGAACATTCCCTACAGAGTTACAGTTAACTACCCAGACTACCTTTAACACAATAGAAAACTGGCTTTCCAATCGTCGCCTGATACTGAATCCCAAAAAGACTAAAATGCTGCTATTCCTACCAACAAAAAGGTCTAGCGCCATTAACTTTACAATCAAAGCAAAGGATGGCACAATAATCTCACCAGACCATTCTACAAAACTACTAGGTGTCACTATTGACAATAACTTAAAATTTGACCTACATGTCAACCAATTGATCAAAACCATCAATAAAAAACTAGGCTCATTGTATAGAATAAAAACATTTCTGACTCCCCCAGCCAAAGTTGCCATTGCTCGATCTTATCTTCTCTCTACTCTCCTGTACACATCCCTTCTTCTCCATAATACTAGTAAGACTGTCCTGAACAAAATCACTATCTGTTATAATCACATCGCCAGGTTTGCTACTGGGTTGCCTTTCAGGACACATCATTGCATCAATCTAATTCAGCTTCGATGGCTCCAACTACCTAGTCTAATACTATATAACCAACTAGTTATGACCCACAAAATTTTATACAACCCTGAAAACACCCCTGCACTCAAAAATCTGGTCACCCTGTATAACAACACTAGACCATTGCGTTCTTCCAGCAGACTCCTTATCCAGACATGTAAAACTAATAACTTAGCCGGCGACTCTCTCTTTACTAACTCTGTAGGCAGAAAATGGAGCCTACTACCTCCTGAGATTACCTCACTCTCTTCTCTAGGTCAGTTCAAAGCTAAACTCAAACTACACCTGGGGTCAAAATGGACTTGCTACTGTATCAAGCCTGGCTAATCCTTTCTCTAGATTATGTACAGATGCTATGTGTATAGATTGTGTTGATGTTCTTCTGTAAATATTCTATCAATGTCTAAATATTCTTCTCCAAATATTCTATCATGCTGTTTGAGATATGTGATATGTAATGATGTTTTTGTGATATGTAATTATGTTATTTTACTGTTGGGAGCTTTTCTCCCCGGGCCTCCGCTGAAAATGGACATATATCCAGTCGGACTATCCCAGTTAACAAATGTAAAATAAATAAAATAAATAAATAATTTCAATCTGTAGTGACAGCCAACTAAACAATTTAGGAGAAAGGGACCAAAAAATAAATTAAATAACGTGGTTATTTTTTAAATGTTATATTTTGGATGTAAACTGTTTCCTCTAACACCATTAACATATAGTACAGCACATTTGAAACATTAGGTAGAGAAACTATTTTACATCCAAAATATGCTAAAAACATATAGTAATGGAACCCTATCATATGACAGAAACCTCATTTGACTGAAACTCATTTGACTTGAGACCATACGACTGAAATTTCAAAAGACTGAAAAGTCACTTGACAAAAACCCATAAGACTGAAACCCATAATACTTAATTTCAACATACTAAATTTTAAACTGGACCATATAAAACCAGACTGTGCCCCCCCTACACCCCCTAACTATATATACTAACTCCAGGATTGCACTACAGTGGGGAAAAAGGCATTGTAGTGGCAGCATGTAGACTACTGTAAGGTAAGTGAAAGGTATATGCCCTTTTCCCCACTGTAGTGCAATCCTGGAATTAGTGTATATATAGTTAGGGAGGTGTGGGGGCGTATCCCCCCACCTAGTCTGGT
Organism: Protopterus annectens; assembly: GCF_019279795.1. Lineage (NCBI taxonomy): Eukaryota > Metazoa > Chordata > Ceratodontiformes > Protopteridae > Protopterus > Protopterus annectens. The sequence goes on along the minus strand of NC_056732.1, from coordinate 1,850,067,769 downwards.
TTTATATGGTCAAGTTTACAATTAAGTATGTTGAAATTCAGTATTATGGGTTTCAGTCTTATGGGTTTCAGTCAAGTGACTTTTCAGTCTTTTGAAATTTCAGTCTTATGGTATCAGTCCAATGTGTGTGTGTGTAAATATATATATATATATATATATATATATATATATATATATATATATATATATATATATATATGGTTTCACTTCATAATCTCAAAATGCTGAAATACCGAATTTCAGCATTCTGAGACCATGAAGCTGAAAATTCAGAATGCCAAAAGTGCATAATAGCGAATTTGAATATCTCAAATTCATGCTTATGCATTTCCGGTGCATTGCGTGTAGTGTTGTTGTGCCTGAAATTGCAGGTGAGTGAGTGTTTGTGTGTATTTTTGTATGTTGTATGTGTGGGTAAGGGTAGGGAGGTGTAAGTGTGAGTGTTGGATTTGTTGGTGTTTGTGTATGTGTGATGTGTATTTGTGTGCGAACAAGTGGAGGATGCCATGGTGTGAGGTTTTTTTTTTATGTTATGTGCAATCTCGGAGTTGGTATATATAAATAGGGGGGTGTGAGGGGCACAACCCCCCACATGGGAGTGCAAGGTGGCTTCCCCCCTGCTTCTATATAGTGTAGGGTTGTGTGGTTTGTGTGCTGTGGGTGGAATGGTGTCTGTGTGATGTGGTGTATGGTGTATGCATGTTTATGACTGTGTGATTCGGGGTTATGGGATTTGGGATTTTGAATGGTTTGGCTTCATGGTCTCGGAATGCTGAAATTCTGTATTTCAGCATTTCGAGATTATGAAGTAAAACTATATATATAGGTTCATAGGTAGGTACTGGGCTATCTGCCCGAAGGAATTTATAGATTAGTTCCCCTTAGATTAGTTCCATGTGCCTCTGTCCAGCAGAGCCATTGAAGTGATCCCCGGGGTAAACTTTCCTTTTCCCATCCACTCGTCAAGGTTTCTCTTGAAGAGGGTTAGAGAGGAGCTCTGCCTAATGTAGATTGGAATCTTGTTCCAGAGCATGGGAAGTCTCTGGGACAAGAATCTATACTGCCAGCACGTCCTTTCATTGCTGTGGTGAGGTTTAGATCCCTGGAGCGCATGGCTCGAGGGGATATGGTTTTCTTTTCTCAATTCTGGGTTGGACATGGCCTTGTATGTCAGGCAGAGATCACCTCTGAGTAGGTGGTATGCAACCAAATACAGCTGGAGTTTCTTCAGTCGAGCTGCATAGGGCATCTGCTTGAGGCCAGTGATACTCTTGGTGAGGTACTTCTGTGGTCTTTCCAGTTGTTGCAGGTGTCTTGTAAGGTACATCCCAAATGGGGCATTGTACTCTATGATGGGTCTGATGAGTGATGCGTAGAGGGGCCCAATGACCTCTTTTAATCTGGATGCAAACCCTTTTCTGATTAGGTGGGCCACATAGAAGCATTTTCTAACCACTTTGGCAATGTGATTATCAAAGGAGAGGTTACTATCTACTTGGGTCCCCAGATCCCTTATTACGTCTTCTGTATTTTGGGGGCTACCACCTATGTGGTAGTTTGTGGGTACTTTGTTTTTTCCAAAGGGGATGACTATGCACTTTTTGGCATTTAACTTGAGGCCATGGTTTTGACACCAGGTATTTGTCTCAGTGAGACCCTTTTGGAGGCTGTCTGTGTCAGCTAGAGAGTCAATTATAGCCTCTAGTTTGCAGTCGTCTGCAAACTTGGTCAGCCATAGTCCTTCTGTGCTTGCCTGTACCTCTGAGAAGTTTATGCCAAACAGGAGGGGTCCTAGGACTGAGCCCTGGGGAATGCCACTTGTAACCGGTTTAGAGTCAGACCTAGCTCCCGCAACTCTTACCATGTGGGTTCTGTCCGTGAGCCAGTTGGCATCCCATCTCGTGACATAAGGGTTTATGTTCAGGCTGGTGAGCTTGTCTATAATACTTAAGTGGGGAATGGTGTCGAAGGTCTTTGCGAGGTCTAGGTAGGATGTGTGGACCACCTTTCCCTCATCTATAGCCTTGGTAACTTTCTCAAAGAAGTACAACAGGTTTAGGAGGCATGATCTGCCCTTAACAAAGCCGAACTGAGTAGGGTCCAGTGTTTGGAGGTTCCCAATGTCTCTGTTAATGAGATCCATGATGATGCACTCCATAGCTTTGCAGACCAAGCTAGTCCGGCTTATAGGCTGATAGCTCCTGGAGTCCGTTGTCACTCTATCTTTGTGGGGCACAATAACCATTGCAGTGTGCCACTCTCTGGGCATGTAGCCCGTGGAGAGGCTGAGTTTAAACAGTGTGTTTAGGTGAGGGGTTAGTTCATCTTTGAGCTTGTGTAGGACGTAGCCTGGGACACCATCCGGTCCCACTGATGCTGTGTTTTTGGCTTTGGAGAGGGCTGTTTTAACCTGAGTGTCTGTGATTTCAGGGGCACTACATTCATCTGGTATAGTTATGGGCCCTTTTGGGGGTGAGAGGGGGGTGAAGTTCGCACTTAACCTGTCTGCCAGGATGTTGGCTATATCAGTCGGTTCAGTGTAATTTGTGCCATTCTGCACTAACTCCGAGCAGATCTGAGAATTGCCACTTAGATTCTTGACATAGCTAAAGAATGCCTTGTGGTAATCTTTGGAGTGCATGGCAATTTTTCTTTTGCAGCTAGCCTTGGATGATTTTATGAGGGAACATAGTTTCTTGCTGATACTGACCGGGGATGTCTTCCCTTCTTGGGATTTTACTCTATTCTGTACTAGTTTCCTCCTTCTATTGTATAGCTTGTTTATGGCAGGGGTCCACCAGACTGGTTTCCTTTTCTTGGAGAAGTGAGTCTTGGTTTTGTTTTGGATAGCATGATCCATGCATTCTTGTAGGTGCCTCTAGAGTGCATTAGTAAAGGATTTTGCAGCTTGGACAGCGTTATCCCTTAGCATGGGGGCTTTGAAACTTCCCACCTCAGTCTTAAGTAACGTGAACTTTTCTTTTGAAAAGTTTTTCACAGTGGTTCTTTGACCAGGGGTAGTGGCGGAATGTGGATATCCAGAGTTATTAGTTTATGGTCAGATCTAACTAGCAAAGGGTTGACCTCCGGTGTGGAACACCGGTCACCCATGTTGGTGATGACCAGGTCCAATATGCTGTCACCTCTGGTGGGGGTGTTGACCAGTTGATCCAGAGCATTTGAGTTTATAAATTCAAGGAAATATTGGGCAAGGGAGTTTGTACTTGAGTAGTTCTCCCAGTTAATGTTTGGGTAATTGAAATCATCCAATATCAGGGTGTTTGGTAGGACCTTTAGGTTTCCCAGTGTTTCCAGGAATGCGGAGTAGGGGTCCTGGGACATGGTGGGTGATTTGTAGCAAGCTATAATTTGAATAGCAGTTTTGTTAGTTGCATGTGTATGATCTCTGAAGCATCGTGCTGTGCCACTAACCTGGAGGTGTGGGTATCCTTGATGAACATTGATACTCCCCTGTCTTTTGTATTTCGGTCCGGGTTTTGTGGCCGAAATATATGGTATGAGTTGTAGCTTGATAGTGCTGGGGTGCTCCCTGGAGCCTTAAACCAGGTTTCTGTTACTGCACATATATTGATTTCCTCCATACTGAGGAGTGCCTCGAGTGCGTGCATTTTGAGGTTTAGACTTCTGGCATTGAGTAGCATTACCCTCAGTTTTTGTTACTTGTGCTATTTACGGTGGTGAGTTTGTCTTTTGAGCCTTGCCTAAAAAAGGCACTATGGGGGTGGCAAGTGCCTTGGCCAGTATTCAAAAGCCTAGGGTTGACAGGTGCAAGCCATCTCTAGCAAAGCAGAGTGGCTTGTCGAGCATGTCATGCCAGGCTGACAGACACTGGATCCCCTTCAAATGACACCAGAAGCTTAGCCAATTGTTGAAATTGATAATTTTTTCTCTATACCATGGTATCATTCTTGGTGAGGGCAGGATGCTACTCAGGGTTAGGGTCATACCGGACAGGGCTACATGATCAGGGAGCTCCTCCATGTCTCTTTTCATATAGCCCAGGGAGGTACAGCTCAGGTCATTCACACCAACATGGACAATGACAGTCATATTTGTACTTATTCTGGATTGACCTGAGTGCTTGTGTTATGTGGCGGATCCTGGCACCCGACAGGCAGCTAACAGTAACCTTCTCCTTGTTCAGCCTAGTGAGTGGGACGTCAGTGTGCCTGACTATAGAGTCACCTATTACTAGTGTGTTGGGTATGTTATTTTGCCTTAAGGGCTGTGATTGCTTGGCACACTGGTTTTGTGAAGTATGCATTTCATGGTTTGTGTTGGGGGGTGGAGGTTGCTTGGATGTCTGCTATGGAGGTCTCTGTTGCTTTTGCAGATTTTTATTTAGAGCCTCCAAGTATGTTTTTGTGTATTTATGTGTGTTTTTTTACCTGTACTGGTTTCATAGATCTATGTGAGACTGGTGGTGTGATGCAAGTAATTCCCTTCTCCTCTTGACTGCCTGGTCCAGTCTTGGGTTGAGAGAGCATAGCTTCCAGTTTGGCTGTATAATTGCATCTCTCACATGTGTTAGCATTTGGTGGAAGGAGGAGAAGGTTGTCTGTGTAAATGAGGCAATTGTAACATTGCCTCAAAATGCCCAGATTCACCAGCTGGACCAGAGAGTACACCTGAAACTGCACTTTGGACATGCCTGGATAGGTACAATGAACTGTTTTACTAATTGGCTGGTAAGTTCAAATAGAGAGCCTTGTCCTTCTCTACAGTATAGGGGGTCTAGTGCTAAGGTTTATTTGTGCTTGCTATGAGTTTAGTGCAAGTGCTGGAATGAGAAGTGAATGGTTTGAGTGCTTAAGTTAAATGTGTGTCTAGTTCCAAGGGAAAAATTGAAGAGTAGACTTTGTGGAGCCTGGAATAGTTATACCCTAGCTAACTGGCGCTGCTCAGCACACAAAACCATGCAAATGTGGGTTTTATAGCAGGGAAATGAAATAAATAGAAATTAGCCCAAAATGGCCAATAAACTACTAATTTCTGGGCTGAAACCACTCCTCCAGGGACAGATAGGCTGCTCAAAGCTCCCTCTCTCACAGTGAACAGAGAAACTTCCTTCTATCCAAGTAAGGTATGGGCAAACACAGAACTTGTAACACAGCCCTGAATTCAGCACTAACCTGAAAACTGGACTATAATAGCTAAGAAAGGTGGGAAGCAAGTATATTTATTTTGGGATTTTTTTCAGAAAATAAAGCAGATATAATAAAAAAAACACTTTAAATGCACATAAATGGCTATCACACTTGAGTGTGTAACCTACAACAGTTAAACAGGTAATTTAAACACAAAAATGACTTTGTTAGAGTGCAGGCAGTAAAATAAGTACAATATGTAGCTGAAACAAGCTTTCTAAATCACATAAACTCTAGAAAATCAGCATTTAGGCAGAATTAGCTAAAGGCAGCAAGAAAATGCAGAAAAATAATACTTAATCACTCCAAAGTCTCTCTTTTGTCTCTCTGCTGCTGTAGAACTCTGCAGGGCACCAGGCAGGAGCTTGCTGAGCTGTATACAAGCACAAAAACCTTGCAAATCCAGAATTTTATAGCAGGGAAATGAAAGAGATAGAAATTAGCCCAAAATGGCCAATAAACTACTAATTTCTGGGCTGAAACCTCTCCTCCAGGGACAGATTGGCTGCTCAAAGCTCCCTCTCTCACAGTGAACAAAGAAACTTCCTTCTATCCAAGTAAGGTATGGGCAAACACAGAACTTGTAACACAGCCCTGAATTCAGCACTAACCTAAAAACTGGACAATACTAGCTTACAAAGGTAGAAAAACAAGTATATTTTTTGTTTTCTTTTGTTTTTTTTTTTTCAGATAATAAAGCAGATACAATCAAAAAACACTTTAAATGCACAGAAATGACTATGTGTATATATATATATATATATATAAATAAAAGTAAGTAAAACAATATGGTTTGCCCTGCAAAGTTATGTTTACATAAAAGATGCCGCATGTTAGGTGTCTGAAAAAGTGAAAATCCCATGTTGAGTATGGATGAATTATTATGATACTTTGCTTAGATATTGATTCACTGTTTATTTCATGTTAGAAATCACAGGAAAAATCGATGAAGTTCTGAGAATAATGATATGAGCAATAAGCTACGAGCTGTTAATAGCCTACTTGTTGTAGTCCTGTATTAAATAAGCTATGAGCTGTTCATAGCCTACTTGTTGTAGTCCTGTATTAAATAAGCTACGAGCTGTTCATAGCCTACTTGTTGTAGTCCTGTATTAAATAAGCTATGAGCTGTTCATAGCCTACTTGTTGTAGTCCTGTATTAAATAAGCTATGAGCTGTTCATAGCCTACTTGTTGTAGTCCTGTATTAAATAAGCTATGAGCTGTTCATAGCCTACTTGTTGTAGTCCTGTATTAAATAAGCTATGAGCTGTTCATAGCCTACTTGTTGTAGTCCTGTATTAAATAAGCTATGAGCTGTTCATAGCCTACTTGTTGTAGTCCTGTATTAAATAAGCTACGAGCTGTTCATAGCCTACTTGTTGTAGTCCTGTATTAAATAAGCTATGAGCTGTTCATAGCCTACTTGTTGTAGTCCTGTATTAAATAAGCTATGAGCTGTTCATAGCCTACTTGTTGTAGTCCTGTATTAAATAAGCTATGAGCTGTTCATAGCCTACTTGTTGTAGTCCTGTATTAAATAAGCTATGAGCTGTTCATAGCCTACTTGTTGTAGTCCTGTATTAAATAAGCTATGAGCTGTTCATAGCCTACTTGTTGTAGTCCTGTATTAAATAAGCTATGAGCTGTTCATAGCCTACTTGTTGTAGTCCTGTATTAAATAAGCTATGAGCTGTTCATAGCCTACTTGTTGTAGTCCTGTATTAAATAAGCTATGAGCTGTTCATAGCCTACTTGTTGTAGTCCTGTATTAAATAAGCTACGAGCTGTTCATAGCCTACTTGTTGTAGTCCTGTATTAAATAAGCTATGAGCTGTTCATAGCCTACTTGTTGTAGTCCTGTATTAAATAAGCTACGAGCTGTTCATAGCCTACTTGTTGTAGTCCTGTATTAAATAAGCTATGAGCTGTTCATAGCCTACTTGTTGTAGTCCTGTATTAAATAAGCTACGAGCTGTTCATAGCCTACTTGTTGTAGTCCTGTATTAAATAAGCTATGAGCTGTTCATAGCCTACTTGTTGTAGTCCTGTATTAAATAAGCTATGAGCTGTTCATAGCCTACTTGTTGTAGTCCTGTATTAAATAAGCTACGAGCTGTTCATAGCCTACTTGTTGTAGTCCTGTATTAAATAAGCTATGAGCTGTTCATAGCCTACTTGTTGTAGTCCTGTATTAAATAAGCTATGAGCTGTTCATAGCCTACTTGTTGTAGTCCTGTATTAAATAAGCTACGAGCTGTTCATAGCCTACTTGTTGTAGTCCTGTATTAAATAAGCTATGAGCTGTTCATAGCCTACTTGTTGTAGTCCTGTATTAAATAAGCTATGAGCTGTTCATAGCCTACTTGTTGTAGTCCTGTATTAAATAAGCTATGAGCTGTTCATAGCCTACTTGTTGTAGTCCTGTATTAAATAAGCTATGAGCTGTTCATAGCCTACTTGTTGTAGTCCTGTATTAAATAAGCTACGAGCTGTTCATAGCCTACTTGTTGTAGTCCTGTATTAAATAAGCTATGAGCTGTTCATAGCCTACTTGTTGTAGTCCTGTATTAAATAAGCTATGAGCTGTTCATAGCCTACTTGTTGTAGTCCTGTATTAAATAAGCTATGAGCTGTTCATAGCCTACTTGTTGTAGTCCTGTATTAAATAAGCTACGAGCTGTTCATAGCCTACTTGTTGTAGTCCTGTATTAAATAAGCTATGAGCTGTTCATAGCCTACTTGTTGTAGTCCTGTATTAAATAAGCTATGAGCTGTTCATAGCCTACTTGTTGTAGTCCTGTATTAAATAAGCTATGAGCTGTTCATAGCCTACTTGTTGTAGTCCTGTATTAAATAAGCTATGAGCTGTTCATAGCCTACTTGTTGTAGTCCTGTATTAAATAAGCTACGAGCTGTTCATAGCCTACTTGTTGTAGTCCTGTATTAAATAAGCTATGAGCTGTTCATAGCCTACTTGTTGTAGTCCTGTATTAAATAAGCTATGAGCTGTTCATAGCCTACTTGTTGTAGTCCTGTATTAAATAAGCTATGAGCTGTTCATAGCCTACTTGTTGTAGTCCTGTATTAAATAAGCTACGAGCTGTTCATAGCCTACTTGTTGTAGTCCTGTATTAAATAAGCTATGAGCTGTTCATAGCCTACTTGTTGTAGTCCTGTATTAAATAAGCTATGAGCTGTTCATAGCCTACTTGTTGTAGTCCTGTATTAAATAAGCTATGAGCTGTTCATAGCCTACTTGTTGTAGTCCTGTATTAAATAAGCTATGAGCTGTTCATAGCCTACTTGTTGTAGTCCTGTATTAAATAAGCTACGAGCTGTTCATAGCCTACTTGTTGTAGTCCTGTATTAAATAAGCTATGAGCTGTTCATAGCCTACTTGTTGTAGTCCTGTATTAAATAAGCTATGAGCTGTTCATAGCCTACTTGTTGTAGTCCTGTATTAAATAAGCTATGAGCTGTTCATAGCCTACTTGTTGTAGTCCTGTATTAAATAAGCTACGAGCTGTTCATAGCCTACTTGTTGTAGTCCTGTATTAAATAAGCTATGAGCTGTTCATAGCCTACTTGTTGTAGTCCTGTATTAAATAAGCTATGAGCTGTTCATAGCCTACTTGTTGTAGTCCTGTATTAAATAAGCTATGAGCTGTTCATAGCCTACTTGTTGTAGTCCTGTATTAAATAAGCTACGAGCTGTTCATAGCCTACTTGTTGTAGTCCTGTATTAAATAAGCTATGAGCTGTTCATAGCCTACTTGTTGTAGTCCTGTATTAAATAAGCTATGAGCTGTTCATAGCCTACTTGTTGTAGTCCTGTATTAAATAAGCTATGAGCTGTTCATAGCCTACTTGTTGTAGTCCTGTATTAAATAAGCTATGAGCTGTTCATAGCCTACTTGTTGTAGTCCTGTATTAAATAAGCTATGAGCTGTTCATAGCCTACTTGTTGTAGTCCTGTATTAAATAAGCTATGAGCTGTTCATAGCCTACTTGTTGTAGTCCTGTATTAAATAAGCTACGAGCTGTTCATAGCCTACTTGTTGTAGTCCTGTATTAAATAAGCTATGAGCTGTTCATAGCCTACTTGTTGTAGTCCTGTATTAAATAAGCTATGAGCTGTTCATAGCCTACTTGTTGTAGTCCTGTATTAAATAAGCTATGAGCTGTTCATAGCCTACTTGTTGTAGTCCTGTATTAAATAAGCTATGAGCTGTTCATAGCCTACTTGTTGTAGTCCTGTATTAAATAAGCTATGAGCTGTTCATAGCCTACTTGTTGTAGTCCTGTATTAAATAAGCTATGAGCTGTTCATAGCCTACTTGTTGTAGTCCTGTATTAAATAAGCTATGAGCTGTTCATAGCCTACTTGTTGTAGTCCTGTATTAAATAAGCTATGAGCTGTTCATAGCCTACTTGTTGTAGTCCTGTATTAAATAAGCTACGAGCTGTTCATAGCCTACTTGTTGTAGTCCTGTATTAAATAAGCTATGAGCTGTTCATAGCCTACTTGTTGTAGTCCTGTATTAAATAAGCTATGAGCTGTTCATAGCCTACTTGTTGTAGTCCTGTATTAAATAAGCTATGAGCTGTTCATAGCCTACTTGTTGTAGTCCTGTATTAAATAAGCTATGAGCTGTTCATAGCCTACTTGTTGTAGTCCTGTATTAAATAAGCTACGAGCTGTTCATAGCCTACTTGTTGTAGTCCTGTATTAAATAAGCTATGAGCTGTTCATAGCCTACTTGTTGTAGTCCTGTATTAAATAAGCTATGAGCTGTTCATAGCCTACTTGTTGTAGTCCTGTATTAAATAAGCTATGAGCTGTTCATAGCCTACTTGTTGTAGTCCTGTATTAAATAAGCTATGAGCTGTTCATAGCCTACTTGTTGTAGTCCTGTATTAAATAAGCTATGAGCTGTTCATAGCCTACTTGTTGTAGTCCCGTATTAAATAAGCTATGAGCTGTTCATAGCCTACTTGTTGTAGTCCTGTATTAAATAAGCTATGAGCTGTTCATAGCCTACTTGTTGTAGTCCTGTATTAAATAAGCTATGAGCTGTTCATAGCCTACTTGTTGTAGTCCTGTATTAAATAAGCTATGAGCTGTTCATAGCCTACTTGTTGTAGTCCTGTATTAAATAAGCTATGAGCTGTTCATAGCCTACTTGTTGTAGTCCTGTATTAAATAAGCTACGAGCTGTTCATAGCCTACTTGTTGTAGTCCTGTATTAAATAAGCTATGAGCTGTTCATAGCCTACTTGTTGTAGTCCTGTATTAAATAAGCTATGAGCTGTTCATAGCCTACTTGTTGTAGTCCTGTATTAAATAAGCTATGAGCTGTTCATAGCCTACTTGTTGTAGTCCTGTATTAAATAAGCTACGAGCTGTTCATAGCCTACTTGTTGTAGTCCTGTATTAAATAAGCTATGAGCTGTTCATAGCCTACTTGTTGTAGTCCTGTATTAAATAAGCTATGAGCTGTTCATAGCCTACTTGTTGTAGTCCTGTATTAAATAAGCTATGAGCTGTTCATAGCCTACTTGTTGTAGTCCTGTATTAAATAAGCTATGAGCTGTTCATAGCCTACTTGTTGTAGTCCTGTATTAAATAAGCTATGAGCTGTTCATAGCCTACTTGTTGTAGTCCTGTATTAAATAAGCTACGAGCTGTTCATAGCCTACTTGTTGTAGTCCTGTATTAAATAAGCTATGAGCTGTTCATAGCCTACTTGTTGTAGTCCTGTATTAAATAAGCTATGAGCTGTTCATAGCCTACTTGTTGTAGTCCTGTATTAAATAAGCTATGAGCTGTTCATAGCCTACTTGTTGTAGTCCTGTATTAAATAAGCTATGAGCTGTTCATAGCCTACTTGTTGTAGTCCTGTATTAAATAAGCTACGAGCTGTTCATAGCCTACTTGTTGTAGTCCTGTATTAAATAAGCTATGAGCTGTTCATAGCCTACTTGTTGTAGTCCTGTATTAAATAAGCTATGAGCTGTTCATAGCCTACTTGTTGTAGTCCTGTATTAAATAAGCTATGAGCTGTTCATAGCCTACTTGTTGTAGTCCTGTATTAAATAAGCTATGAGCTGTTCATAGCCTACTTGTTGTAGTCCTGTATTAAATAAGCTATGAGCTGTTCATAGCCTACTTGTTGTAGTCCTGTATTAAATAAGCTATGAGCTGTTCATAGCCTACTTGTTGTAGTCCTGTATTAAATAAGCTACGAGCTGTTCATAGCCTACTTGTTGTAGTCCTGTATTAAATAAGCTATGAGCTGTTCATAGCCTACTTGTTGTAGTCCTGTATTAAATAAGCTACGAGCTGTTCATAGCCTACTTGTTGTAGTCCTGTATTAAATAAGCTATGAGCTGTTCATAGCCTACTTGTTGTAGTCCTGTATTAAATAAGCTATGAGCTGTTCATAGCCTACTTGTTGTAGTCCTGTATTAAATAAGCTACGAGCTGTTCATAGCCTACTTGTTGTAGTCCTGTATTAAATAAGCTATGAGCTGTTCATAGCCTACTTGTTGTAGTCCTGTATTAAATAAGCTATGAGCTGTTCATAGCCTACTTGTTGTAGTCCTGTATTAAATAAGCTATGAGCTGTTCATAGCCTACTTGTTGTAGTCCTGTATTAAATAAGCTATGAGCTGTTCATAGCCTACTTGTTGTAGTCCTGTATTAAATAAGCTATGAGCTGTTCATAGCCTACTTGTTGTAGTCCTGTATTAAATAAGCTATGAGCTGTTCATAGCCTACTTGTTGTAGTCCTGTATTAAATAAGCTATGAGCTGTTCATAGCCTACTTGTTGTAGTCCTGTATTAAATAAGCTATGAGCTGTTCATAGCCTACTTGTTGTAGTCCTGTATTAAATAAGCTATGAGCTGTTCATAGCCTACTTGTTGTAGTCCTGTATTAAATAAGCTATGAGCTGTTCATAGCCTACTTGTTGTAGTCCTGTATTAAATAAGCTATGAGCTGTTCATAGCCTACTTGTTGTAGTCCTGTATTAAATAAGCTATGAGCTGTTCATAGCCTACTTGTTGTAGTCCTGTATTAAATAAGCTATGAGCTGTTCATAGCCTACTTGTTGTAGTCCTGTATTAAATAAGCTATGAGCTGTTCATAGCCTACTTGTTGTAGTCCTGTATTAAATAAGCTATGAGCTGTTCATAGCCTACTTGTTGTAGTCCTGTATTAAATAAGCTATGAGCTGTTCATAGCCTACTTGTTGTAGTCCTGTATTAAATAAGCTATGAGCTGTTCATAGCCTACTTGTTGTAGTCCTGTATTAAATAAGCTATGAGCTGTTCATAGCCTACTTGTTGTAGTCCTGTATTAAATAAGCTATGAGCTGTTCATAGCCTACTTGTTGTAGTCCTGTATTAAATAAGCTACGAGCTGTTCATAGCCTACTTGTTGTAGTCCTGTATTAAATAAGCTACGAGCTGTTCATAGCCTACTTGTTGTAGTCCTGTATTAAATAAGCTATGAGCTGTTCATAGCCTACTTGTTGTAGTCCTGTATTAAATAAGCTATGAGCTGTTCATAGCCTACTTGTTGTAGTCCTGTATTAAATAAGCTATGAGCTGTTCATAGCCTACTTGTTGTAGTCCTGTATTAAATAAGCTACGAGCTGTTCATAGCCTACTTGTTGTAGTCCTGTATTAAATAAGCTATGAGCTGTTCATAGCCTACTTGTTGTAGTCCTGTATTAAATAAGCTATGAGCTGTTCATAGCCTACTTGTTGTAGTCCTGTATTAAATAAGCTATGAGCTGTTCATAGCCTACTTGTTGTAGTCCTGTATTAAATAAGCTATGAGCTGTTCATAGCCTACTTGTTGTAGTCCTGTATTAAATAAGCTATGAGCTGTTCATAGCCTACTTGTTGTAGTCCTGTATTAAATAAGCTATGAGCTGTTCATAGCCTACTTGTTGTAGTCCTGTATTAAATAAGCTATGAGCTGTTCATAGCCTACTTGTTGTAGTCCTGTATTAAATAAGCTACGAGCTGTTCATAGCCTACTTGTTGTAGTCCTGTATTAAATAAGCTATGAGCTGTTCATAGCCTACTTGTTGTAGTCCTGTATTAAATAAGCTATGAGCTGTTCATAGCCTACTTGTTGTAGTCCTGTATTAAATAAGCTATGAGCTGTTCATAGCCTACTTGTTGTAGTCCTGTATTAAATAAGCTATGAGCTGTTCATAGCCTACTTGTTGTAGTCCTGTATTAAATAAGCTACGAGCTGTTCATAGCCTACTTGTTGTAGTCCTGTATTAAATAAGCTACGAGCTGTTCATAGCCTACTTGTTGTAGTCCTGTATTAAATAAGCTATGAGCTGTTCATAGCCTACTTGTTGTAGTCCTGTATTAAATAAGCTATGAGCTGTTCATAGCCTACTTGTTGTAGTCCTGTATTAAATAAGCTATGAGCTGTTCATAGCCTACTTGTTGTAGTCCTGTATTAAATAAGCTATGAGCTGTTCATAGCCTACTTGTTGTAGTCCTGTATTAAATAAGCTATGAGCTGTTCATAGCCTACTTGTTGTAGTCCTGTATTAAATAAGCTATGAGCTGTTCATAGCCTACTTGTTGTAGTCCTGTATTAAATAAGCTATGAGCTGTTCATAGCCTACTTGTTGTAGTCCTGTATTAAATAAGCTATGAGCTGTTCATAGCCTACTTGTTGTAGTCCTGTATTAAATAAGCTATGAGCTGTTCATAGCCTACTTGTTGTAGTCCTGTATTAAATAAGCTACGAGCTGTTCATAGCCTACTTGTTGTAGTCCTGTATTAAATAAGCTATGAGCTGTTCATAGCCTACTTGTTGTAGTCCTGTATTAAATAAGCTATGAGCTGTTCATAGCCTACTTGTTGTAGTCCTGTATTAAATAAGCTACGAGCTGTTCATAGCCTACTTGTTGTAGTCCTGTATTAAATAAGCTATGAGCTGTTCATAGCCTACTTGTTGTAGTCCTGTATTAAATAAGCTATGAGCTGTTCATAGCCTACTTGTTGTAGTCCTGTATTAAATAAGCTATGAGCTGTTCATAGCCTACTTGTTGTAGTCCTGTATTAAATAAGCTATGAGCTGTTCATAGCCTACTTGTTGTAGTCCTGTATTAAATAAGCTATGAGCTGTTCATAGCCTACTTGTTGTAGTCCTGTATTAAATAAGCTATGAGCTGTTCATAGCCTACTTGTTGTAGTCCTGTATTAAATAAGCTATGAGCTGTTCATAGCCTACTTGTTGTAGTCCTGTATTAAATAAGCTATGAGCTGTTCATAGCCTACTTGTTGTAGTCCTGTATTAAATAAGCTATGAGCTGTTCATAGCCTACTTGTTGTAGTCCTGTATTAAATAAGCTATGAGCTGTTCATAGCCTACTTGTTGTAGTCCTGTATTAAATAAGCTATGAGCTGTTCATAGCCTACTTGTTGTAGTCCTGTATTAAATAAGCTATGAGCTGTTCATAGCCTACTTGTTGTAGTCCTGTATTAAATAAGCTATGAGCTGTTCATAGCCTACTTGTTGTAGTCCTGTATTAAATAAGCTACGAGCTGTTCATAGCCTACTTGTTGTAGTCCTGTATTAAATAAGCTATGAGCTGTTCATAGCCTACTTGTTGTAGTCCTGTATTAAATAAGCTATGAGCTGTTCATAGCCTACTTGTTGTAGTCCTGTATTAAATAAGCTATGAGCTGTTCATAGCCTACTTGTTGTAGTCCTGTATTAAATAAGCTATGAGCTGTTCATAGCCTACTTGTTGTAGTCCTGTATTAAATAAGCTATGAGCTGTTCATAGCCTACTTGTTGTAGTCCTGTATTAAATAAGCTACGAGCTGTTCATAGCCTACTTGTTGTAGTCCTGTATTAAATAAGCTATGAGCTGTTCATAGCCTACTTGTTGTAGTCCTGTATTAAATAAGCTACGAGCTGTTCATAGCCTACTTGTTGTAGTCCTGTATTAAATAAGCTATGAGCTGTTCATAGCCTACTTGTTGTAGTCCTGTATTAAATAAGCTATGAGCTGTTCATAGCCTACTTGTTGTAGTCCTGTATTAAATAAGCTACGAGCTGTTCATAGCCTACTTGTTGTAGTCCTGTATTAAATAAGCTATGAGCTGTTCATAGCCTACTTGTTGTAGTCCTGTATTAAATAAGCTACGAGCTGTTCATAGCCTACTTGTTGTAGTCCTGTATTAAATAAGCTATGAGCTGTTCATAGCCTACTTGTTGTAGTCCTGTATTAAATAAGCTACGAGCTGTTCATAGCCTACTTGTTGTAGTCCTGTATTAAATAAGCTATGAGCTGTTCATAGCCTACTTGTTGTAGTCCTGTATTAAATAAGCTATGAGCTGTTCATAGCCTACTTGTTGTAGTCCTGTATTAAATAAGCTATGAGCTGTTCATAGCCTACTTGTTGTAGTCCTGTATTAAATAAGCTATGAGCTGTTCATAGCCTACTTGTTGTAGTCCTGTATTAAATAAGCTACGAGCTGTTCATAGCCTACTTGTTGTAGTCCTGTATTAAATAAGCTATGAGCTGTTCATAGCCTACTTGTTGTAGTCCTGTATTAAATAAGCTATGAGCTGTTCATAGCCTACTTGTTGTAGTCCTGTATTAAATAAGCTATGAGCTGTTCATAGCCTACTTGTTGTAGTCCTGTATTAAATAAGCTACGAGCTGTTCATAGCCTACTTGTTGTAGTCCTGTATTAAATAAGCTATGAGCTGTTCATAGCCTACTTGTTGTAGTCCTGTATTAAATAAGCTATGAGCTGTTCATAGCCTACTTGTTGTAGTCCTGTATTAAATAAGCTATGAGCTGTTCATAGCCTACTTGTTGTAGTCCTGTATTAAATAAGCTATGAGCTGTTCATAGCCTACTTGTTGTAGTCCTGTATTAAATAAGCTATGAGCTGTTCATAGCCTACTTGTTGTAGTCCTGTATTAAATAAGCTATGAGCTGTTCATAGCCTACTTGTTGTAGTCCTGTATTAAATAAGCTACGAGCTGTTCATAGCCTACTTGTTGTAGTCCTGTATTAAATAAGCTATGAGCTGTTCATAGCCTACTTGTTGTAGTCCTGTATTAAATAAGCTATGAGCTGTTCATAGCCTACTTGTTGTAGTCCTGTATTAAATAAGCTATGAGCTGTTCATAGCCTACTTGTTGTAGTCCTGTATTAAATAAGCTATGAGCTGTTCATAGCCTACTTGTTGTAGTCCTGTATTAAATAAGCTATGAGCTGTTCATAGCCTACTTGTTGTAGTCCTGTATTAAATAAGCTATGAGCTGTTCATAGCCTACTTGTTGTAGTCCTGTATTAAATAAGCTATGAGCTGTTCATAGCCTACTTGTTGTAGTCCTGTATTAAATAAGCTATGAGCTGTTCATAGCCTACTTGTTGTAGTCCTGTATTAAATAAGCTATGAGCTGTTCATAGCCTACTTGTTGTAGTCCTGTATTAAATAAGCTATGAGCTGTTCATAGCCTACTTGTTGTAGTCCTGTATTAAATAAGCTATGAGCTGTTCATAGCCTACTTGTTGTAGTCCTGTATTAAATAAGCTATGAGCTGTTCATAGCCTACTTGTTGTAGTCCTGTATTAAATAAGCTACGAGCTGTTCATAGCCTACTTGTTGTAGTCCTGTATTAAATAAGCTATGAGCTGTTCATAGCCTACTTGTTGTAGTCCTGTATTAAATAAGCTACGAGCTGTTCATAGCCTACTTGTTGTAGTCCTGTATTAAATAAGCTACGAGCTGTTCATTAATGGAAAAATGAGTACCGACCTTGATGTACTTACATTGGTTGCATGCGCCACATTTGTACATCCCACATGGTCGATTTTTCCATTAATGGCAAAGAATTTAAGATTAACAGCTATTTTAATTGTGAAACAAAATCTGTGGTTTATGCAGCATTATGTAACCACTGTAATGCCTTTTATATTGGAAAAACTGAGCGTAAGATCAAAATTAGGATATATGAACATATGCATGCCGTATCTAAAAAGGATGAAAATAACGCCCTAGCCAAACATATTTTGGAATATAGTGGCCATTCATTTAGTTTTGTCATTTTACAGCAAAGAATACTAGATATACGGGGGGGCCCTTGGCAGGTTCGCCTAGAAATAGACGAACTGTTGTGGCAAATTTGCACTAGAGCCCATTTATTACCGGGTATCAATGAGTGCCTTTCTATAAAATGTGTTCTTAAATGGTTAGCTTATAATAGATGAATATAATTAATTTCCATTACTGTGAAGCTAACTTTCATATTTCATTTTTTGATAGACTATAAGTAAAACACATGTTTTAAACGATTTAGATTACATAATTTTTGTAACGATTTTCAAATAATTTTTGAAGGCATTTAAAAATAATTTTGGGAATCAATTTTTTGGCTTTCTTTATTTGTTAATAATGAAAAAAGTTATCTTTTAATTTATCACTGACATTTATTGTAGTTTAATATAGGCATGTTGTTTCAAGCTATGTATTGTTGGCAAACAAGGTTTAGAACAATCAAGCTGTCAACCAGATTAGTTTATATTTGTTCGCACAAGCCAGTGAAATAGCTAAATGAATGCTATTCACACTGACGTACATTTGTTTATTTTTAGCGGACAGATGTGATCCAACAGCCTATATAGTGTCATATTTAAAGCCATTTTAGATACACATTAGATGTATGAGACATTTTAGAATATGTAAACGTCTTGTATTTCAATGGTAATAAGGACACACTTTAACTTTCATGCATTTCAACATGGTCTAATACATTTTGTTTAAGTAAATTTAATACCTTCTGCGATTTAATTAATATCAGAATTGTACGCAAAGAATTTTTTAGATTTACGTTTGCGTCAAGGTTTTGTTAGTATTTGATAATAGGATTGAAATCTCTATCGTGTTTTAAAAGTTTCTTTAAGGTCTCCATGACAATATTTAATTGAATAATGCACTTGACATTGATTGGACAACTAATCTGTATTTTTTATAAAAACTTGCACTTTTGTTATTCTGCTATTTTGTCTGAAGAAGGCGGCATATTTTTTCTGCCGAAAGTGCTTATTTTATTTGGAGCTTATTAAATCAACCTTTCACATTATAGCTGTCTCTTATTGCGTTCCAGTTCGCCCTGTGGTTTTCCTTGGTTTTATTTGTTTTGTTTGTTCGAGAGTTACGTGGATGGCGACCGGAACCAGAGAGGCTTCTCCTTCACTCTTTTCACAGCAGAATGAGAGCAATGATACAAGGGACAATTCTAATTGCAGTTTAACAGCACTCGTTGAGGCACTTTTAGGAAGGGTCGATGCCCTAACACAGAAAGTGGACGCCATGGTTATGCCTGCTTCAGGAATTGGAGGCGGACCATCAAGGTCGTGTCCTATACTGCAGAATGGAAGTTCCCTTTCTTTACCTAATGGGCAACATTTTCCAGAAATTCAGAGTATGGACAACGGATCAGTAGCTGGCAATATTAGACCAACAGTTGCTAGTGAACAAAACCAGGTCATTCCATCTGTGGCCGGCATTTTACAACCAGGTAATAGTTCTGTTAGCCCGCATTCACGTGGAGGCAATGAAGGGGTCCCAAACAAGCAAGGGATTCCTGTTATGTCTAACTTTTTGTCTAAAAACAATTTTTTTCAGTCAAGGGTTTAATTTACATGCGGCACCCTCTACAATGGAAGTCAATGACAGTTGTATTTTGACTGACAAAATTGACCAGTTTGATAACAAACTGTATAAATGTAAAAAGTTACAGTTAGAGGTCTCATATTTAACTGAATGTGTGAGAAATAAGGTAATACCAAAAGGCTTACGCCAGTGGCGATTTCCTGCAGGCCTTTTGGATAATTCTCCTTTTTATCAAGAACTTATTGATTTATTTGATCGGCAGGGCATTGAGTTCTTACAAGCCCTGATTTCTTATTATTCTAAAGATATAGCTATTTTGTCAGCCGAACTTGAGACTTTGGAACAACTCATTACATCTGATAGAGAATTCTTCTGGTATAAATACGAATATTGCTGGATTTTCTCGAGTATAGAAGCCAGTATGGAGAAATTTTTGGCCACCAAGAAAAAGAAACTTGTGAGGGACATAACCGATTATAATAACAAATGCGCTTATCCTAGACCCTCACGGGGGGCACAAATACCTTCCAGTGAGGTCTCTGACCAGGCCCAATATGCCGGTGATTCGAACTCGGTGGCCAACAATAACAATTCTAACAATCATAATTATTCTACTGAACAAAGGCAAGGGCCAAGAAGGAGTCCTAGACTCAACAATAACAATGCTGGTGGACATGTTTCGAATCAAGGACATGTTTCAGGTGTTGGGCCTAGGGACAATAACCAATCACAAAATATCCCTATGGAAGACCCAAACCAGCAGATTAATCAGGGTTTTCACATGGTCAACAACTCCAGGAGCAACAATCCCCCTCGAACTCAGAGGCAGAACAACATGAGGAACAAAAGACGGGGGAGAAGGAGATGATTGTGAACCCTATTTTCGGCCTTGAACCTAAATTGTTAATGAGTTCGTACAATGATTTTGTTTTATACAATTATACACTTTTAGAAATCCAACAAGACATGGTTGATTTTTTTGCCAAGGACCTTTCATTCGTCCCTGGCCAACATATGGACATAGGAAAAACCATGATTGATCTGAAAGTATATGTCAGGAAATTGAACTTGAATTTCCTGATGGGCAATAACACCCCGACTCTTAATATTTTGAAGGTGTCTAGCTCTTACAACCCACCCCTCCATCCTATTTTAACAGTTTTTGAAAGGATGTGCAAAACAGACCTTTGGGCTATAAAAAATCATGTCATGTATAGCAATGAAAGACATTCTAGTAATATTTCTTTGCTCGAATGGGATTTTTTGCACTTGTTAAAAGACTGTAGTGTCCGTGTTATGAAACCGGACAAGGGTGGGGGGGGTTGTCCTTATGGATCACTACAAATATGTCGAATACATGATGCAACATTTAGATACACCAGCATACAGACAAGTATCATTAAATGAAATACATAGTGCTTACAAAAAAATCTATGGCACTCTTAATGATCTATTTTTAGAAGGGTTCATTGATTCTGATACATTCCGATATTTGGAGATGGCGGCTCCAAAAATTCCTGCCTTCTTTGGTACACCTAAGCTACATAAACGTTTACAAGCCCCCCCGTTTAGACCTATAATTGATGGCAGAGGTTCTATTACCTATGCATGTGCCAAGTTTGTTGACAGTATCTTGAAGCCTCTTATAGATAGTGAGGAACATATTTGTAAGGACTCTTGGTCTTTTTTGAAGGATATCGGTAAACAACGTTACATCTCTGACATTGTGTTTCTGACAATAGATGTCAAAGACCTATATACTGTTATACCTCAGGATATAGGGTTAGCTTGGGTCAGGGAATTCATGTCAGCTAAAAACATCCAAGGGGACACAATTTACCTAGTCGAGACCCTCTTAGAGTTGGTACTAGTGAATAATTTTTTCACTTTTGAAAATAACTTTTGCATACAAACATCAGGGGTGGCTATGGGTTCCCCTTGTGGTGGTTCCTTTGCAAATGCTGTAATGGCTCATTGGGAGACTAAATTTATATTCAAAGATGAGACATTTCAACAACATGTCACCTGGTACACTAGGTACCAGGATGACATTTTTTGCATTTGGAAAGGTGATAAACAATTTATTCCATCATTTATTGAGAGAATCACTAGTATGACAGACTTTCTCCAGTTTACTTACAACATAGCTGATACCGAAATGAATTATTTAGATATCCTTTTGGCTAAGGATTCCATCAATAATAGATTCAAGAGTACTATCTATAGAAAGCCTACGTATTCTAATTCTTTACTACATTTTTCTAGTAACCATCCATATCACCAAAAAAGATCTGTGATAAAAGGACAAATAGTCAGGGCAGCTCGGATGGTTACAGATGATTGTGACTTTCAAGCTGAATGTAGTAAATTAATGAATATGTTTTCATCCAGAGGGTATCCATTGAATTTGATCAATAGTATCATATCAGAAGTCTCTCGTAAATGTGAAGAGGGACATTTTTTCCCTCTACTTTCTAGTAAGGATCCCGACCAGTTTGATGTCAACTTGGACATTTCCTTAACATCAGTAGGAACTTCTAGGACTAGTATTTCTGAACAGAATAATTATTGTAGTAGTTTTTTGCATACTTTTTCTTTAGATTTTTATCAAATTAAGGAAATTATTAATAAAAAACTGGGAAGTTATAAAACACGATAAGGGTTTAGCTACTGTGTTGGGTGAAAAACCTAAAATAACTTACAGGAGAGAGGATAATCTGAAGACCATTTTAAAGAGAACAAAGAAAAAATATATCTCTAATCGACCATGTGGGATGTACAAACGTGGCGCATGCAACCAATGTAAGTACATCAAGGTCGGTACTCATTTTTCCATTAATGGCAAAGAATTTAAGATTAACAGCTATTTTAATTGTGAAACAAAATCTGTGGTTTATGCAGCATTATGTAACCACTGTAATGCCTTTTATATTGGAAAAACTGAGCGTAAGATCAAAATTAGGATATATGAACATATGCATGCCGTATCTAAAAAGGACGAAAATAACGCCCTAGCCAAACATATTTTGGAATTTAGTGGCCATTCATTTAGTTTTGTCATTTTACAGCAAAGAATACCAGATATACGGGGGGGCCCTTGGCAGGTTCGCCTAGAAATAGACGAACTGTTGTGGCAAATTCGCACTAGAGCCCATTTATTACCGGGTATCAATGAGTGCTTTTCTATAAAATGTGTTCTTAAATGGTTAGCTTATAATAGATGAATATAATTAATTTCCATTACTGTGAAGCTAACTTTCATATTTCATTTTTTGATAGACTATAAGTAAAACACATGTTTTAAACGATTTAGATTACATCATTTTTGTAACGATTTTCAAATAATTTTTGAAGGCATTTTAAAAATAATTTTGGGAATCAATTTTTTGGCTTTCTTTATTTGTTAATAATGAAAAAGTTATCTTTTAATTTATCACTGACATTTATTGTAGTTTAATATAGGCATGTTGTTTCAAGCTATGTATTGTTGGCAAACAAGGTTTAGAACAATCAAGCTGTCAACCAGATTAGTTTATATTTGTTCGCACAAGCCCGCGAAATAGCTAAATGAATGCTATTCACACTGACGTACATTTGTTTATTTTTAGCGGACAGATGTGATCCAACAGCCTACATAGTGTCATGTTTAAAGCCATTTTAGATACACATTAGATGTATGAGACATTTTAGAATATGTAAACGTCTTGTATTTCAATGGTAATAAGGACAGACTTTAACTTTCATGCATTTCAACATGGTCTAATACATTTTGTTTAAGTAAATTTAATACCTTCTGCGATTTAATTAATATCAGAATTGTGCACAAAGATTTTTTTAGAGTTACGTTTGAGTCAAGGTTTTGTTAGTATTTGATAATAGGATTGAAATCTCTATCGTGTTTTAAAAGTTTCTTTAAGGTCTCCATGACAATATTTAATTGAATAATGCACTTGACATTGATTGGACAACTAATCTGTATTTTTTATAAAAACTTGCTCTTTTGTTATTCTGCTGTTTTGTCTGAAGAAGGCGGCATATTTTTTCCGCCGAAAGCGCTTATTTTATTTGCAGCTTATTAACTCAACCTTTCACATTATAGCTGTCTCTTATTGTGTTCCAGTTCGCCCTGTGGTTTTACAATGCTTTACTTACAATACTACTACTAGCACCTCTAGGAGACATTTTACCTTTATGTTTTAAATGAAGAATTTTTAAATCTATGAGGTGAAATAAATGAAGGCCTGCTAACAGGAGGTATTTTTGTTGATATGACTAGTACCTTCAAGACTGTGAAGCACTCATATTGTTTAACAAACTTGACAAACTAAACTTTCTCCTTAATACTTTGCAATGGTTCAACGGCTACATTATGACAAGAACAGAGCATTCCAAATCTGTGCTAATGGCTGCCTGTCACATCCAGGAACACTCAATATTGATATTCTACAAGAATCATTTCTAGGACCCCTCTTTTTCTCTCTCTCTCTTTCTTTATTAATGACTTTCCTACATTAAGGTCGATATGTAATTTGAAGGTTCCCTTTAATCAGTGAATGCTTAAAATAGTGAATGCTGTTTAATTAAACCTTTTTGTGCGAAATGACTAAATCCCAAACGCACAGACCAGCGATGTTTTTCCCAGGGAAAAAAATCACTGGGCCATTTACGGGACTTTGCCATTTCCTCCACTATGGTGCGATCTTGGAGTTGTTATATTTAAGTAGGGGGGTGTGAGGGGTACAGCCCCCCACTTTCTTTTGTGCTTTTTTTTTATGGAATAGCGATTTTTTTCCCTGGGAAAAAAATTGCTGTTCCATGTGTTCAGGATTTTGCCATTTCGACATTTTAGGGTCGATTATACAACATTCGCTATTTTAAACATTCCCTGTTATAATATAGACCATAATTTGAAGATATTCTCCTTTTTGAAGAAAGTAAAAACTCATTAAATGTAGAATAATTGTTATAATCTACTTTCTCAGAGATTTCCAACTGGACCCAGAAAAACAGACTTTTGGTAAATCTCACAAAATGCAGTGTCATGGTATTTGTCACCAACCAAATATTACATAACCCCTGTCCTCTTAGAATTATAGATAATTTTGGTAATGTACTACCCAACAAAACAGAACAAAAATATCTTGGACTAACCCTGGAGCCCTTGCTTACCTACTCAAAGCATGCTTATAAGGTTGTTAGTAAGACCATCTCTCAACTCAAGCTATGCTACAGGCTTGCACATCTGCTATCATCAACTGCTCAATATTACAACCAAAAATGTACTTATCCTCAAAATTAAATATGGCCTCCTTCTTTTATCCTTATATTCCAGCTACAACACACAGAAACTACAGGCCGCTGTCAACTAAATTAGCAAACTTGTTTTACCCGCTTATCTCTGCAGCCATCACTGTGACCTACTCAAAAAACTTTAAATGCCTACCAACTATAGCAGACCCATTCTTCTTCTTCTTAGCTTGGCTCCCTATTGAAATGTCAGCACTTAAAATGCCAAGTGCCAACAAAGCAAAAAAAAAAAAAAAAAAAATATATATATATATATATATATATATATATATATATATATATATATATATATGACACAAAACCCAGGAGGAGACCAAGTCTCTAACATCACTCTTCTTCTTTAAACTTTTTTATTTTGCTGGAGGGGCAAGGCCATCCTGCACCCCCTCAGGGGCAATCCCCTCAAACACCACACACATACATATGTGTATATATATATATATATATATATATATATATATATATATATATATATATATATATATATATATATATATATATATGCCTATCTATCTATATATATATATATATATATATATATATATATATATATATATATATATGGATTCACTTTGGAATATCAAAATACCACAATCTTGAAATTCAAAATATTGAGACTAAAATCCCAAAATAGCAATACACCAAAGCCTGAAAACATTGATTCCCATAACATTGAAACAAACATAGCAAACCAACACTTACTATACTCCACCACAACAACATACAAAAATAAATCAAAAACAATCTATATTAAACTTCTCCAAATATAAGCGGGGGGGCAAGCCTCCCTGTACCCCCACATCCCCTGCTACTTAAATATATCAACTCCAATATTGTACTACACAGAACAGAACACAAACATATCATTCTGTGTTTCATGGTTGCCTGTCTAAATTGCAAAAAACTATCCTCAACCTTCTCTTAGAAACACTACTTCATTGCTGAAACACTACAGATTGCTATATATCTCTCCAATACTTAGCAGAGATTCACGGGTAACCTCAGCTATGTTTCCTTATTATTTACTGTACTACAATGTAACACATCTTAAAGCCACAGCAAAAAATTGGCACATCATAACAGTGTTTACACAGCTGATTCAAAATTCTAACATTTGACATTGTGAACTTTCAGCACTGCACTTTCAGGATTTTAATTTGATATATAGAATTTCAAGATTATGGTATTTCAATATTGCAAAGTGAATCCATATGTATATATATATATATATATATATATATATATATATATATATATATATATATACCAACTCCAAGATTGTCAAATTTCAGAGAAAAGGGAATATTCTGAGAAATGGCCGCCTTGGACTTAATATATGCAAGTCCATTTTTGGCCATTCAGTGTCTGTGGTTTGGGACTCAGTTTAGTGGGTCCCATTATTTCAAATGGTGACCTCTTAGTTCATTTATTTTAAAACTTATAAAGCAGGACCAATGTGCTCTCTTGAAATCAAGTGTTTAACAAACTTATAAACCTAGGGACAGCAATGAAGAAAATATATTCCTTGTCAGACGTCTACTGGGGTAAAGAGCCTTCTATATGAAATGGTCTCATCTGATGTCAAGCAGCAAATGACCTTGTAGTTCTTCAAAACAAAGCTAAATTAACACCTAGAAAAGAATGCAGCCTGTTCTTGATTTTGTGTCAATGGTAAATGTTTAACCATCCAAATTGTATCATTATTTGCTAGATTAATTTATTCTCATTTATAAGTTATTCTTCTTTTTGTTAATATGCCAAAAATGTATTTTACTTTTAGCAAATTTTTGCATACCATGTGCTTCTTTGACTGTGCTTGATTTCATTTCATAGCATATTCAGTATTTACTATGTGTCCTCCATGCCTAATATAAATTTTGACTTGCCACCTGGCTCAGGTCATTGGTGAAAAAGGGTCTGCCGAACAGCCATCTTGCTTGGTTATCAAACTGCAAGCAATAAATAAATATAAAGATAGATAGGTAGACATATAAATAGATAGAAATACATATAGAAAGATAGAGTCCTGCACTTAACAAAATATTTAACATAAAGTGTCTTTTAAAGGCAATGTCTGTTAAAAAGGAGTGAGGTTAAATAATTAATTAAATGTTTTAGTTTTTGTATATATTTAATGGATTCCTGAGATTTTGTTTGTTTTATATCTTGGTTACAACTGGCATGTAAACGTATCATGTGACTTTTTATAATGCTGCAAATGGTGTGTCTGTAACTCAAGTGTTCTTTTTGATCATGCTAATTTTATTAGAGTATAAGTGTAAAGGAGTTTATATTTAAGCTAATGTCTGATCTTACCTTGTTAATCTTTTTTGTTTTATGGTTGTTTCAATTACATAGTGTCTCTGGGAGTCGTTTTTTGTTCATTTAAATGCAGAAAAATACAGTACAGTAGCTTCAGCCAAAAACCTGATCCCGCTTTATATGTTATAACTTGTACTCTTCAAACAGATGGACGCATAATAGACTTGAGTACTTATGTGGACAATTCCCTCTCATTCGATCATCATGTTTTCAACAGTAGGAAATATTTCTATCTGTCCCAGTTAATATTATATTTAGTAGCCTTTTGACTGCTCCAAGGGGAACTGTTTCACTTTTTGAGCCATAAAAGACCTACTCCTATGTGACTTCATATTTCTACAAAAAACAATGGCTCTGCAAACACCCATATTGGGAACTAAATTTACAGAAACCAATAGACAAGACTTTCTGGAGGAATATGTCCTACGTCAGTATATGGCTGGTTGCTGTTTTTCTGTATTAATAGCCTGTATTTGAACTGGTTTGCACTTGTTTGCTCAAAGCTGCAGTGAGTTAGGCCTTTCAACCCTTGCTACACTATTTACAAATACCACACTTGCATGGGTTTGCACATCGCTCAGTGTCACTGCACTGTGGTAACCTTCCATGAGGTATTCCCTCTTAAATTTTCCCTTAGCACTCGCCTGTGTGCTCTGGAGATAGTGCCCTTGTCTGCAGTTGGTGCACTGCATGTAGCACAGCCTCTAAGTTCACACATCTACCTGTACACCCCCATCACTCCATCTACCCTCCACCATCCTTAGCCCCCCCGTTTCCTTCTTTAGATTCTGATGGATATGGATGAGTAATTTCCTAGAGTTTCTCCCACTAGCTTTGTTGATATGGGCATCCATAGGCAGTGCAGCAACTGTCTCATGTACATTGACAACGTTCTGCTCTTTAACCCTAAGAACACAATATGTGAGAGATGCAATTACATTAAGAAAGTAGAATCCATGCTCTCCCATCCACAAGTCAGTACATCTGGCAGGAAACAGGTTGTCAACACAAACATCACACCTCCTACACCACCCAGACCTACAAAACACATACCCACATATGAGGAGATCCACACCAGAAACATACCCAAACACAAGAGACCTCTCAAGCAAAAATGCATGCAAACACCATAGAGCACTGCAAAACAAGACACACATAGCACACATACCAGTGTCTCACAGTCCCTAAGGCCAAACAATAAACCCAACATATTAGTCATAGGAGACTTGATTGTGAGACACACAGATGTGGCCCCTCACCAGGTTGGATAAGGAAAAATGTCACAAAAAGTTGCCTTTCAGGGCCAGAATCCACCAGATCACACATGCACTTAAGTCTCTCAACAACAAGTACTGTTATTGTCCATGATGGTGTGAATGACTGGAGACATACCTTTCTGGACTATATGAAGAGAGACATGATTGAGCTCACCGAATATGTGTCCCAGGCAGGTATGTCCTTGGCCTTAAGCAGCATCCTACTGTTATCCAGAATGATGCCTCAGTAGAAATAGAAAATGATTGACTTCAATAATTGGCTTATTTTTTGGTGTTATTCAAAGGGTATTCAGTACCTGACTGCCTGGGAAGATATGATCGAAAAGCCTCAATGATTCACCAGAGATGGGCTTTATCTGTCCCCCCCCTAGGTTTCTGGCTACTGGCTAAAGCTCTTGCCTCCCTCATAGTGCCTTTTTAGGCAATGTCATGAAGATTCCAACATAATACATTTTTCAAAACACAAATTAAAGGTCATGCTGCAAAATGCTGAGTCTCAACTCAAAACTGAACTCACTGGAAGCATTTTTAACCTTAGAGGATGCTGAAATTAATGTGGTCACAGAAACCTGGTTGAAACTGAGGAGAGCACCCCAGCCTTACCAGGATACACATCCTTCCATACATTCAGATCCCAAACTGAAAATATAAAGATGAAAGTAGGTAGTGTATCAATATACATTAAAGATAAACACACCACCAGGCTGGTTAAACAGTATGATGCACAGGAAATACTTCAAATCAGAGCCATCTACAGGCCCCCCATCCATGAATCAGGACACCCACGCTACCTACCTGGATCTACTTGAGTCTATCAAGATACAACCCCTCACCTTGATCCTGTGTGACTTTAACTACCAACCAATAGATTGGAAGAATTACTCATGCCAAAACTCACAGATTTCTTGACTTTGTCAACTCTAATGCTTGGACCAGCTGGTTAGCACCCCCACGAGGGGTGATGCTTGGACCAGATGGTTGACACCCCCATGAGGGGTGAAAACATCCTGGCCCTGGTTCTGAAGAACATGAGTGACCACTGCACACCCCTACAGTGTCATCCTCCCTGGTAAGATCAGACCAAAAAGTAGTCAATTTTGATGTCAGCATTACCCACAACCCCCCGTGCAGTGACTAAGCAGAAAATCTTTTCCAAAGCAGATTATAACCTCCTGAGGGCTGGTTTAAACAGTTTCATAGCTCCCCTCCCAGCGGGAACAGACAGCTATGTGGAAGCCTACACTAAGGCTCTTTACAAGCACCTGCATAGCTGCATGGATTTAGCAGTATCAGACAGGACCAGAACAAGCTTCTTTAAGAAGAGGAAACCTGTCTCATGAACTTCTGTCATAAACAGACTCTATAATAAGAGAAAAAAACTGTTGTCCGGGAGTATGAAGGAGCATGTCGCAAACTGGAAGCAATCCCTCCTCAGCTTAAATAAGCAAATAAGGCTCCTTGCGAGAGCCTCTAAAGTAAATTATGAGTACAAGTTGGACTCCTCAACAAAAGACAGTCATAAAGCTTTCTTTAGCTATGTCCATAATCTCAATGGTAAAGCTCAGATCTGTGCAGAACTGGTAGTCAATGGTAACTCACACACCAACCCCACTGACATACCAAACCTGTTGGCTGACATATTCAGCCAAAATGTCACCCCCCTAGTCTCCCCGAAGAGTAGCCAGGACATCCCAGATACCTGCCCCCCAGCCCTTATCTCCAATGAGCAGGTCTTAAAAGTCTTCTCTAAGGCCAAAAACATTGCATCCTTGGGACCAGACAACATCCCAGGCTGCATCCTTCATGGGCTCCAGCACAAACAGGCAACATCACTGGGCACCCTATTTAACCTTAGCTTATGCACTGGGTTCATCCCACCCAATTGGAGAATAGTTATTGCCATCCCATTGCACAAAGGTGGTGCTACCACTGACCCACTTAACTACAGACCCATTAGCCTAACTGCAAGGCCATGGAGTGCATTATCATGGACCTTATAAAAAATGACATTGGCAGTTTCCAAGCACTTGACCCTACCCAATTTGGGTTTGTTCAAGGAAGATCATACCTGTTAAACCTGGTTGACATCTTTGAGACAGTCACCAAGGCCTGGATGAGGGGAAAACAGTTCATACTGCCTACCTAGACTTGGCCAAAGCCTTTGACAACACTCCCCAGTTGAGCATCATAGACAAACTCACCATTTTTGGCATCAATCCATATGTTGTTAGGTGGGTAGCCAACTGGCTCACAGATAGAACCCACAAATTCAGAATAGGGGAATCAACATGAATTAGCAGAACCGTAAGCAGAGGTGTACCTAAGGGTTTGGTCCTGGGACCCTTGATTTTCAGAATCTACTTTTCTAAGGTGTAGCCTAAGACCACATGTCTATGGCTGACCAAGTTTATTGATGACTGCAAACTGGGGGCTGTCATACATATCCCAAAGGATGTAGCCATACTCAAAGAAGGTCTCACCCAAACAAGCGATTAGTGCCAAAAACATGGCTGCAAACTAAATTTATTTTATTTATTTATTTATTTATTTTACATTTGTTAACCAGGCTAGTCCAACTGGATACGTGTCCATTTTCAGTGGAGGCCCGAGGAGAAAAGCTCCACTATCTAATGCAATGTAATAAAAGTACATTCAAAGTATATAGGCAGTTTAAGACACAACTAAAACAGGCATTCGAAATACATAGGGAATTTAAGACACATCTAAAACAGGCATTTAGGCAAGATTTTCAGTAAGAGAATACATAAAATATTAAATTTCTTCAGTACAGGTATATACAATAAAGACATCAGTAATTAAGTAGTTTGAAGGCTAAAAAAAAATGCAATGCATTGCATAAATGCAAAAAATGCAGCACATGATCCCCTTTGGTGAGAACAAAGTTCCTGCTGAGTACCACATCAACAGCAATGACCTAAGCTCGCACTCAGTAGTGAGAGATTTGGGCATATGGATTGACAGCAACCTAACATTTAACCAACACATAGCCACTGTAGTATACAGGGCATTTTAAATGCCCCACCTCATAAGCAAGGGCATTGCATTCAGGAAAAAAGAAGTCATAACCTCTGGGTACTCTTCTGTTATCGGGCCAGTAGTTGAGCACAATGCCCTTTTCAATATGTACTGTACTTCTCCAAGCATCTGCAGCAGTTGGAGAGACAGCAAAGGTTCCTGACTAGGAAAATGCAGGGTCTCAAACACCTATCCTATATCACTAGGCTCAAATCCCTATCTCTCTACTCTGTTTCATACAAATTACTCAGAGGCAACCTCTCTCTGGTGTGTAAAGCTATCTCAGACGCTACTTTACTAGAAATGCTGTACATTCGTAAGTCAAACATTACACTTGTAACTCGCACTAAGGGCCTCAACCTGGCCTCAACCTTTACCAGAAAGGCTCATCCAGACTCTGCTACACTTTGCTGTGAAGGAAAGGTTAGTTTGCTGTTATTTTTTGTATTTCTGTATTGCCTTTCTATATTTTGAATACTGTAGTTTGTTTTCTTTATCTTGTGTTTTGCTTGCATTCTGTTCTAACAGCATATTAAAACTTCAAAAGAGACCACAGCTCTCTGTTCTGAGTCAGGCAGAATTTTTTCCCTCCCACCCATTTAAGTTGTCTTGTTAAATACCACTGTCTTTCTAGTTGCCCGCCTCTTATGTTAATCTGACCATATATCTCATTTCTCTCTACTTTCACTGGCTTATGTGAATAATCACAAAACCATCACTTTTGAAATCCCACCCCTTCAATTATTTAAATTTATTGGCCATCCTACAGTATTTCATAGCACCAAAATACAAAAGTAACCACCCCTTTCAGTCCATCTTACTGTTTTAAAAATAGTAACTCTCCACTAAACCTTAACTTTTTAAACAGGTAAAACTCAAGTTACCTACTTTCATATCTAACTTCTCTAGTGCACACTGCAGAGTGCATTCTTTTCAATCTTACCTTTAAGCATCCCTGTTACTAGCACTTTCTCTAATACCTAAAGATCATCTCTACTTGACTCCAAGTAGACTTTTCTATCTGTTAAACCTAGCACTTGCTCCTACAGTACTTATTACCTTGATACGGCACTCAGATAGATAGCACCCCAAAAGGCAAACCCCATTTCTCGGTCACCCACGTCCCCCGGAATCTCTTTTAAAGTTTTTTGTCTAGTCCTTCTAGCATGTCGAGGGATCAGTTGCTAGTGTCCTCTCCTGCTCAGCTGGTGAACCTGGGAATATTGAGGCAATGTTACAATTGCCTCATGTACACAGACAACCCTCTCCTCCTCCCACAAAACACAAATACATGAGAGATGCAACTATACGGCCAAACTGGAGGCTGAGCTCTTCAACATAGGACTGGCAAGACCAGTCAGGAGGAGAAGGTTACCACACACACTATAGACCCAGTCTCACATAGTACCATCACAACCTCAAATCATACACATAAACACACAAAGACATACTCGGCTCTGATCAAAAATCTACCAAAACAGCAGAGGCCACCAAAGCAGACACCCAAACAACCACCACCTCAGAACACAACACCTGCAACACATAGACCTCACAGTCAGAGTGTCAAACAGTCACAGCCCTTAAGGCCAAACACAATGCCAGACACACTAGTCATTGGTGACTCCATAGTCAGACACACTGACGCCCCGCCACCAGACTGAGTAAGGAGAAGGTCACAGTAAGCTGCCTGTCGGGCGCTAGAATCCGCCACATAACGCAAGCACTCAGGTCTCTCAACAGCAGGTACAAATATGACTCAGTCATTGTCCACGCTGGTGTAAACGACCTGAGATGTACCTCCTTGGACTACATGAAAAGAGACATTGAGGAGCTCTCTGATTATGTAGCCCAGGCAGGTATGACCCTGACCTTGAGCAGTATCCTAACTTCACCAAGAATGATGCCACAATACAGAGATAAGATGATCAGCTTTAACAATTGGCTTAAACTCTGGTGTCATTCAAAGGGGATCCAATGTCTGTCTGCCTGGGATGACATGCTGGACAAGCTACGCTGCAAGGGACGGCTTGCACCTGTCACCCTGGGATTCCGGATATTGGCAAAGGCTCTTACCACCCCCATAGTGCCTTTTATAGGCAAGGCTCAAATTCTAAACCTACCTCTCTAGAACACAAAAAGGAAAAAACTAAGGGTAATGCTGCTCAATGCCAGAAGTCTAAATCTCAAAATGCACGCACTCGAGGCCCTTCTCAGTATGGAGAACATCGATGTCTGTGCAGTGACAGAAACCTGGTTCAAGGCTCCTGACAGCACCCCAGCACTATCAGGTTTTACCTCTTATCATGCTCCGCCCCAAAATCCGGACAATACCAAGAAAGGAGGTGGGGTATCCATATTCATCAAAGACACCCACACCTCAAGACTGGTGGCAACGCACGATGCATCGGAGACCATCCAGGTGCAATTAACCATAGGCAAGACTGCTCTACAAATTGTAGCATGTTACAGGCCACCCTCACAAACTCAGGAACCTCACATGGCCTTCCTGAAAACACTAGAGGGATAAATGTATCACCAAACACCATCATACTAGGTGACTTCAATTACCCTAATATAGACTGGGAACACTACTCAAGCCCAAACACCCTAGCCCAAAAGTTCCTGGAATTCATAAACTCAAATGCCATGGAACAACTAGTCACCATCCCCACAAGAGGAGAAAACATACTTGATCTCATCATCACGAACATGGGAGCACAATGTTCAACACCGGAAGTATACCCCTCACTGGTAAGATCAGATCACAAACTGATCTCGCTGGAGGTCCTCATCCCACCCCCACCTGAAATAAAAAAGACCACAGTAAAGAACTTCTCGAAAGCTGACTTCACATTTCTAAAGACTAGTGTGGTCTCCTTTAAGGCCCCCGAGCCGCCAGAAAACAGTACTCAAGCCGCTGAATCACTTACAAATGCCTTCTACCAGCACCTGCAGGACTGCATGGATAAGGCAATCCCAAGCAAAACAAAGACTCTTTGTACCAAAGGCAAGCGCCCAGTCTGGTGGACCCCAGCCATAAACAAACTCTACAACAAAAGGAGGAAGCTACTACAAGATAGAGCAAAATCCTTAAAAGGTAAGACACCCTTGATCACTATAAGTAAAAACTAAGAGCTCTCATAAAATCATCCAAAGCAAATTTTGAGAGAAAAATAGCTAAAGACTCAAAAGACAATCATAAGGCCTTCTTTAGCTATGTTAGAAACCTGGGAGGAAACTCCCAGATATGCTCAGAACTAGTTCAAAATGATGTGAAGATTACTGATCCTACAGACATTGCCAACATACTGGCTGACAGGTTCAGTGCAAACTTCTCCCCTCCCCCAAAAGGAGAGATATCTATACCAAGCGATTGCAGCCCCCAAACATCTCCAACGCCCAAGTGAGAACTGCTCTCTCCAAAGCAAAAACACAGCATCCATGGGACCTGATGGTGTCCCCGGCTGTGTGCTCCACGAACTCAACAAGGAATTAAACCCACAGCTAGGACAGCTGTTTAATCATAGTCTTACCTCTGGATACGCACTCCAGGAGTGGCGACTGCAACTGTGGTCCCACTTCACAAAGGCGGTGCCTCCACCGACCCTGGAAATTACCGCCCATTAGCTTGACAAGCCTTATCTGCAAAGCCATGGAGAGGATCATAATGGACCTCATAAATAAAGACATAGGAATTTGCAGACTTTGGATCCATCCCAGTTTGGCTTTGTCAGCAGATCATGCCTTCTAAACTTGGTTGACTTTTTCAAACAGTCACCAAAGCCATTGATGAGGAAAGGCAGTCCATACAGCCTACCTCGATCTGGCGAAGGCCTTCGATACAATACCCCACTCGGGTATCATTGAAAACTCATCAGCTTAAATGTTAACCCATACATCACAAGATGGGTTGCAAACTGGCTGAGTGACAGAACCCACAGGGTCAGAGTTGCTGGCGCCATGTCAGACTCAAAGCCTGTCACAAGTGGTGTACCACAGGGCTCAGTCCTGGGCCCACTCTTGTTTGGCATCTACTTTTCCAAGTACAAGCAAACACAGGAGGGTTATGGCTGACAAAGTTTGCAGATGACTGCAAACTGGGCCATAGTAGAAAACACATCTGACACAGATATCCTTCAGAAGGGTCTCACAGAAACGGATAACTGGTGCCAGAGCCATGGCCTAAAGTTAAATGCCAAAAATGCATAGTCATACCCTTCGAAAAACAAGGTTACCCCTAGCTACCAAATAGGTGGCAATCCACTGAGCACAGAAGAAGTTATCAGGGACCTGGGGACCCAGGTTGATAGTAGTCTGTCATTCGACACCCATGTAGCTAAAGTAGTTAGGAAGACCTTCTACATTGCCCACCTTATCATGAAGGGATTCTCATCTAGATCAAGGGAGGTCATAGTCTCCCTATACTCATCACTCATCAGACCAATGATTGAGTACAATGCCCCATTCGAATGTATCTGACCCGACACTTGCAGCAGCTGGAGAGGCCACAAAGTTCCTCACCAAAAGGATAAAGGGTCTCAAACATCTGTCCTATGCTGCCCGACTGAAAGAACTCCAGCTCTATTCAGTCGCCACGCTTGCTCAGAGGTGACCTTTGCCTAACATACAAGGCCATGTCAAACCCAGATTTGATGAATATGCTTCACCTCAAAAATCTAGATCCGTCAGAGTCACAAGGGCGGGAGACTTAAACCTCGACACGGCTATTAATAGGACGTGCTGGAGGGATAGATTCATCACCCAAAGACTCCCTATGCTGTGGAATAAAATCCCGGTATATGTGAGGCAGAGCACCTCGCTGGCCTTGTTCAAGAGAAATCTTGACCAATGGATGGGAGATCGCAGATATACCCCAGGGATTACCTCAGTGTCACTGCTCAACAGAGGCACAGCAAAATAATGGGTATAGTTCCCCATACTAAAGGGGTGGCGTAAGCCACAAAACTATGGGCTAGGCTTGTAAATGCCCTCGGGCAGATAGCCTAGTATGAACCTATGAACCTATGTCGCATAAATCGAGCTTGCTGGCAGGACAGATTTGTGTCCCAGAGGCTCTCCCACCTTTGGAATAGGCTCCAACTCTGTGTTAAACAGAGAACCTTGCTGTCCTTTTAATGGTAACCAGGATGATTGGATGGGTAATAGGAAACTCAGCCCGGGATCTCACCTGTGTCCCTGCTGGACAGGGGTTACATGTGCTGACTTTAGTAACTGGGGCAAATACTTTGCTAGGCTTGTAAGGGCCCAATGGCCATTAGCCTAGTAGCTTCCTATGATCCTATGATCCTTTGATATTGCCAGCTTATGAAATAAGTTACCACTACATGTCAAGTAAATATTACTTTGCCTGCCTTTAAGGCTAGTCATACTAATTAGAAGGGTAGATACCAGTTACAGTAGGGTTATCATATAAAGTCCCTCTTGATTTGGGAGGTGGTCACTATTTATACTGCTCAAGTGTCCAGATTTGTTGCAGAAATCCAGATTTTTGTCTCATATTTTTGCTCTGTTCCTCATAATATTTATGGTTTTGTGACAACTCATTGAGGGCTGAAGTCACTAAATAATGACAAACATTTGAATGTCAGACCTCATGTCCTTCATAGAATGCATGCTAATGCAAAATCTGTTATTCTATCACCTAAGTTTGTAAGTACTATATTTAAACTCTGTCCCTAATTTTGGGCCTTTACCCCCGAGTATTTTTGACTTTGTTCAGATTTTTTGCACTAAGAAGTTGATAGGTAAGATATGTATGGCAGTATTAGGTTCTCACAAAGATCAAGAACTTTAAAGTGCATGTAGTTATAGGTTCATAGGTTCATAGGTAGGTACTAGGCTATTGCCCTAGGGCCTATATAAGCCTAGCCAAAGGTACCCTGGCTTTCGCCACCCAAGAAAATTATCTTCCTGTGCCACTGTCGAGCAGAGCCACAGAAGTGATCCCCAGGGTGAATTTCCTATCTCCCATCCAATCATCAAGATTTTTCTTGAACAATGCTAATGAGGAGCTTTGTTTGATATAGATAGGTAGTTTGTTCCAGGGTATGGGAAGTCTCTGGGACAGGAATCTATCCCTCCAACATGTTCTGTTTATTGTGGTGATAAGGTTTAGGTCCCTAGAGCGTGTAGCTCATAGGGATTGGGATTTCTTTAAGTGGAGCATGTCTAAAAGCTCTGGGTTTGACATAGCTTTGTGTGTTAGGCAGAGATCACCTCTGAGTAGGCGATATGCAACGGAGTAAAGCTGCAGTTTTTTGAGATGGTCTGCATAGGGCATCTCTTTGAGGCCGGTAATCCTCTTTGTGAGGTATTTCTGTGGCCTTTCCAGTTGTTGTAGATGCCTTGTGAGGTACATACCAAAAGGGGCATTGTACTCTATAATGGGTCTAATGAGTGACGAGTAGAGGGGAACAATGACCTCTTTTTTTCTTGGATGAGAAACCTTTTGTGATGAGGTGTGCCACATAGAGGGATTTCCTGACTACTGTGGCAATGTGATTATCAAAGGAGAGACTACTGTCCACCTGTGTCCCAAGGTCTCTTATCACACTTTCGGTGTTAAGTAGACTACCGCCTATGTGGTAGTTCACGGGTACTGAGTTTTTACCAAAAGGAATGACAATGCACTTTTTGGCATTGAGCTTGAGGCCATGGCTTTGACACCAGGCATCTGTCTCAGCAAGGCCCTTTTGTAGGGTGCCCACATCTTTTGGGGTTTTGATTATGGCTCCTAGTTTGCAGTCATCTGCGAACTTCGTTAGCCAAAGACCTTCTGTGTACTTAAAGGTATATCTGGCTAAGCCTCTTATGGTCCCTGTGATTGCTTGCTTAGTCTTGTTTCTATTTTTCTATATCTGTGTAAGTGTTTAGTTTCCCAGTCAAACAGCATGGTAACTATATAACTAATCACAAACTGGGATGGACATTAATAAACAGTAGCCAGAGGTGAGAGAAAATAAATTCTGGGGGAAACTGCTTGCTCCAACAGGTCCAGGTTACAGACTCTGTTTATGGCCCAAACTATGACTCAGCAGCATTTTTCTTGTCAATGTTTTACATATTTAGGTAACTTCAGTCAGGATATCTCAGAAGTATTTATATGGGGGTGGCTTTAATGTTGTAGTGAATTAAGTAATCTTGAAAGCCTCTTGAAAGTGAGAGGAGAGTGAATATGATTATCGGAAGTGCAGAAATGAAATTGTAAAATGAACATGAGATGGTGGTATCTAGGATATTTATGTTTATCCAGGGTACATCAGCAGCCCGAGAGTTAGTAAATATAAGTAACAGAGGGATGCAGGTCATTACCCCCTTCCCCTTTTTCAGGAAACTAAGTCTGAATCCTCTAACAAGAGCATTCAAAAGTTGTAGCAACAAGTTTTGTACTTCACTGCTTTATATTTGAGTTATAATCCATTTTTGAAGTTTTGTGACTTGCAGTAGTGGGTTTCATACTTCTGATAAGAAGTCCAGCAAATGTCATGAACTCCTGGAGGGCTGAAACACACTGTAAATTGTAAAAAGTGCAAGACTTTACAAGTGAGGTGGGGTTGGGAGATGCACAGAGGGCCACTTGCAGTAAGGACCAGTGGTCCACATTTATTTCTTGACTGATCCATAGTTGCAGTTAACTGGAAGTTACAAAATAACAGTCAGCATTGCTCTGATCTTATCCATAATGGCAACATCTACTTAGAGCCAGTGGATATTGCAAATATATTAGCTAACAAATTCAGGGTAAATTGCACCCCAGAGACATCTAAACAAAACCCACATAACTAAGGATATGAAACCCCTCGTTCTCACAAAAGATCACTTGTTAAAAGTACTCTTCAAAAGAAAAAAAATGCATCTTCTTTGGGACCTGAAAACATACCAGCCTGCCTGCTGAACGGCACTAAATGTGCACTGGTGGACCTAGTCCTACAACTATTCAATCTGGTGTTATTTAATGGCTTTGTCCCTGAGGTTTGCCACACAGCATTTTGTGATACCACTTCATAAGGATAGTCCCGCCACTCTATCTGGGAATTATAGTCCCATCAGCCAGACATGCCTCATCTGCAAAGCTAAGGACCTGATCATAACAGGCCCATTAAACTACAAGATAAAAAATCTTAAAAGACTTGACCTCTGTTGAACACCCTTTATTAAAAGTAGATCCTGTCTAAAGAATCTTCCTGATTTTTTTTTTTTGTGAGAGGATAATACAACAGTATTCATACTGTCCATGCAGCGCATCTTTAGCTTGCAAAGGTATTTGATATCGTACCACATGCCAATATTATAAATGAGGTAAATGCACTCCAAACTGATCCATATGTAGTTAGATGTATAGCTAATTGGCTGAGGGATTGAACCCTCACAATGGGGATGGCAGCCATGTTCTCAGAGGGTATGAAAGTAACAGGTGAGGTACCACAGGAATACATGCTAGGACCTCTGTTATTCTGCATATACTTCTGTGATCTCTAAGTCACAAATGGGGAACTTTTTTAATTTATTTTATTTTACATTTGTTTACCGGGATAGTCCGACTGGACACAGGTCCATTTTCAGTGGAGGCCCGGGGAGAAAAGCATCACAAATAATTACAATACATTCTCTTGGTTAACATTAACAGTTAGACAGAACCTTAGTTAATTAACATTAGTATGATATGAGACAGTATTCATGGAGACAGTTACAAAGTTAGTTACATTACAATAGTAGAATTTGCAGACAGCTACAAAGTTAGTTACGTTACATTAGTAATATTTGCAAGGTACAGGATATTTTGGCTCAGAGTACAGTATGTTTGCAGATGATTGTAAACTTGGTGTTTTCCTGAAATCCCCTTTTGATATAGGTTCATAGGATCATAGAATGTCATGAGGCTAATGACCATGGGGCCCTTACAAGCCTTGCCAAGAGTTTATCCCCAAAAAAGAAACCTCAGTCAGCACCTGTCACCCCTGTCAGTGAGGGACACAGGTGGAACCCCTGGGACAAATTTGTGGTTTCCCATCCACTCATCAAGGTTACACTTGAAGAGGGTCAGCAAGGTACTCTGATGTGTATAGGAAGTCTATTCCAGAGACAGGGCATCCTCTAGGAGACAGACCTGTCTCTCCAGCTTCTTTTGTTGGTATTGCATATTAGATTCAGGTTTTTCAAGTGAGTAATGCATGAGGAGTTAGACTTGCAGATATGGAGCATCTCTAACAGGGCAGGGTCCGAAATTGCCTTGTAGGCAAGACACAGATTATCCCTGAGCAATCAGTACAGTACCGAGTAGAGTGATAGTGATTTGAGCCTGTCACCATAGGACAGGTGTCAGAGGCCATGGATTCTCTTTGTGAGGTTTTTCTGTGGCCTTTCCAATTAGTGCAGATGTTTGGAGATGTACATACCAAACGGGGTGTTATACTAAATTATTGGTCTAATGAGGGAGGAGTATAGAGAGGTATGTGATGCCTGTGCCCTGGCCCAGCAATCAAGGAGCCTCAATCCTCACCACTAACACCAGACATTTCTCATATATGAGGAAAGGATAACAAATACACACAGTAAAGTGCAATTTTCCTTAAATGCACACAGAGCTAACAGTCAGTCTGGGGATGGTTGCTCCCTTGCTCTCCACATCCCCAATAAGACTCCCCAATGGCACAGCTATAGGGTCCAGATCTCAGCCTAGCTGGCAAGCTAAAACCTCCAGTACCCTCTCTGTCCAACCAGTGCTTCGTGTCCGTGCCCAAGTAGCTGACACACACACACTTTGAGATAAGTATTTATACAACTTCACAGACACTCCTGGGAAAGGCTGACACAGATTCTCCAGCTGTACCCCTATACCCAGACTATACGGTAGTAATTCCTGTCTCCACCAGCTAATAACTATCAGCTACCCAAAGGCCCTTAAAAGGGTGTCCATTTATTACTGTGCACTATTATTATCCAATAGTAGTGTAACTTATGCAATCAAGGCTTATTGGAAGGGCTTAGTACAGGATCACTTATAAGCATGCAATGTACTTTAGAGCTTAATTTATCTCTACATAAACCAGCCACAGATGAAAAGGGTTTAGAAGTATTTAATAATAAATACTAAAAACACAAGACAATACTACTACACCACA
Organism: Protopterus annectens; assembly: GCF_019279795.1. Lineage (NCBI taxonomy): Eukaryota > Metazoa > Chordata > Ceratodontiformes > Protopteridae > Protopterus > Protopterus annectens. Next base: position 1,850,026,833 of record NC_056732.1, on the reverse strand, counting down.
GTGCTATTCAAGAGTTCAGAGATCACACAGAAACTTAAAATAATTCAGTAGTACAGTTCTGACATAACAGAAAAAAAACTTTGTCTAATCTTTTCTAATTCCTAGCTATTGCTACAAGAAAACATACTTATAAAGTAACTTACTTACATAGAGCATAAGCAGAGCTGAGTTGGATAGTCCAAGATCAAAATGCTAACAGTTTCCCTCTGAGCAATAGTTTTTAAAATCACTAACAAACATTTCTGCTGGGCCCTCCCAGATTACATCATTTTGACACTTAGGTTTCCCAGTATACACATTGCATCATTTTGACACTTAGCCTGGGGTTCCCAGGCCAACAGGCTACATTATTTAGCAAGCTGACACCTGCTCAGGTAGCTACAACAATAAAAGGCATTTCACATGTACACTCTAGTAATTATTCCTTAAGTTAAAACAATAGAAAGAATGTGCTAGCTCAGACAGACTGACTCCGAGCACTACAGATCAAAGGACAGATTTGAAATAATTTTCACTTCAAAAGAAAGATTTGAAATGCTTGACTTAGTTTTCCTTACAGCAGATGACAATATTGCTACAATCTTGAAGTTCAACATTTTAGTATTTTCTTTCATTTAAGAAACAAGTCTGTACTTTACATTTGTATTTACAAATGTCAGAATTATGTATCAAATTCTATTTGGCTAGGCTGGCAGCCTTCACCCATCTCTACCAGTCTTCGCACCCCCCCCCCCACAGAACTCAAGCTAGTTTTTCAAGTGCCCCTTGCGAAACGTCGCTTGAGAGGGTTAGGTCTAGCTGAGTGTACCTCACCCCATTCCCTGTCTTGAGAGCCCATCTGCATTGGCATTGCTACTCCCACTGTGGAGCTGCACTGACATATCATATGCTTGCAACCCCAGGCTCCATCTTAGCAACTTGGCCTTTTGCTGACTGTCTCTGTTTAACCATGCTACAGGGTTGTGATCTGTCATTACAGTGAATTTTCTTCCATACAGATAAGGTTGAAGTTTATGCAATGCCCACATTATGGCTAGACATTCCTTTTCTACAGCTGCATAGTATTCCTCCCTGGGTTGGAGCCTATGACTGAGATAAACACTGGGTGCTCTTCCCCTCTGAAGAAATCTGGCTAAGTACAGCCCCCACCCCATGGTTTGAAGCATCCACTTGCACAACAAATTCTTTGCTGTAATTTGGATTGGCTAACACAGGGGGTCCTGCCAAAGCTTCTTTAAGCTTCTGGAATGCCTGCTCACATGCTGGGGTCCACACTACCTTATCTGGCCTGTTCTTCCTTGTCAGGTCTGTGAGGGGAGCAGTTATGGTACTATAACAGGAGACGAACTTTCTGTAGTACCCTGCTGTCCCTAAAAATGCCTTCACCTGCTTTTTAGTAACAGGTGCAGGCCATGTCTGAATGGCTTCCACTTTGGCAAGTTCTGGCCTTATCTTACCACTCCCCACTCTATGTCCTAGGTAGGAGACTTCTGCCATACCCACCTAACATTTGCTCAGCTTAATGGTCAACCCTGCCCTTTGTGGTCTGCCTAGCACCTCCCTGACATACTGAAGGTGCTCTGGCCAGGAATGGCTGTAGATGGCAATATCATCTAGGTAAGCAAGGGCAAACCCTCCTGCTCCTGCTAGGATATTATCTACCAGCCTCTGGAAAGTCTCTGTGGCATTCTTCATCCCAAAAGGCATCTTTGTAAACTTGTACAAGCCAAAAGGAGTCACAAAGGCTGACTTCTCCCTAGCACTGGGAGTCAAGGGCACCTGCAAGTAACCCTTGGTAAGATAAGTAGCCCCACCAAGCTGCTCTAGGGCCTCATATGTCCTAGGCATGGAGTAAGCATCTGACTCTGTGTGACTATTTAATTTCCTGTAATCCACACATAACCTAGTGCTGCTATCCTTCTTTGGAACAAGCACCACTGGGGAGGCCTAGGGACAGTTGGACTCTTGAATCACCCCTAGTTCCAACTTCTCCTGTACCTCCTCCCACAAAGTCTGTCTGACTCTCTCTCAGGCACCCTAAAAGGGGCATGCCTAATAGGCCTTTGGGGTCCTGTATCCACCTGGTGCTGCACTAGGTGGGTGCACCCTGGTTTCCCAGTGAACATGTCCCCAAATTCCTGCAACAATGCTCAAATTTCTCAAACCTGGGTAGGAGATAGCTGCTGGGACATTGCTACCCCTTCCACCGAGGTGTCAGCTGAGCCTCCCTGAGGAGATCAGTCCCCAGATCTCCCTCAGACTCCTTCTGCAATCCACTGCAAATGCTCAGCGGAAGGACCTCCCTATCATGGTAAAGTTTCATCACGTTAACATGGTACAATTTGTGCCACTGCCATCTGCCTAGCACTTCCACCATGTAGTTAACATCACTTACCTTTCTTACCACCTTGTAGGGACCCTCCCAAGCTGCTTGCAGCTTGTTGTGTCTGACAGGAATGACCACCATTGCCTGCTGCCCCACAGCATACTCTCTAGCTTGAACATTCATGTCATACCACACCTTTTTCTGTTGTTGGGCTTCTGCCAGGTTCTCCTGGGCCAATCCCATGAGTTTCCTGAGCCTTGTCCTGAGGTTTATGACGTATGCCACAACAGACTCCTTGTGAGTCTCGCACTCACCTTCCCACTCATCTCAAATTAAATCTAGAGGTCCCCTCACCCTATGCCCATACAGCAACTCAAAGGGTGAAAAACCTGTGGATTCCTGGGGAACCTCTCTGTAAGCAAACAACAAATGGGGCAAATATTTGTCCCACTCCCTATTAAACTGATCTGCAAATGCCCGTAGCATGGACTTGATTGTAGAGTTTAACCTCTCAACAAGACCATTAGTCTGGGGATGGTAGGGGGTGGTCTTCATGTGCTTCACCCAACAGGACTTCTGCAGACAAGCCAGTAGGTCTGACATGAAATTGGCACCTTGTTCAGTCAGTATTTCTTTTGGGAAACCTATCCTGCTGAAAATCTCTAACAAAGCATTTGCCACCTTCTCTGCCTCAATGGAGGACAAAGCCACTGCCTCAGGGTACCGTGCAGCATAATCCACTACCATTAGGATATACTTTTTCCCTGTAGAACTTGGGGTACCCAGAGAACCCACAATATCCATAGCTACCCTCTGAAAAAGCTACTCAATCACAGGCAAAGGCATCAAAGGAGCTCTCACCTTGTCTCCTGCCTTGCCTACCTTTTGACACTGCTCACAGCTCCTGCAGTACCCTGTTAAATCTCTGAAAATTTCAGGCCAATAGAAGTTCTGCATAATATGCCTCTTTGTATGTTTCATACCCATATGACCTGCAAATGGAATATCATGGGCTATGGCTAGAAGCACCCAACTGCTCTAGGCACTATCAACTGCTGTACTCTCTCCCCTTCTAGCCCTCCCTCAGGGGTCCACTTTATGTATAGTAACCCTTTGTCCCAGTATACAGATCTCTCCTTTCCTTAAGAATCAGGTGCCTCCCAAGCTACCTGCCTCAGGCCTTGCAATGTAGGGTCTGAGAGCTGAGCCTGTCTCAACTCTCTCCTTGTAACCCTTACCAACTCCCCTTCCACAGGAAGTCTGTCATCCTCTGACAGTGGTGCCTCACTGTCAGCCTAGGTACTATTACTCACCTCTACCCTTGCAGTTACCCTATCCAAGGAAACATCAGTACCCATAAGCAGCTGTAGCTCACCTTCAGTCTCACTGCTACAAAGTAGCTCCCTTCCTGAAGTAACCATCTCACCAGTCCTGGCTGCAAGAATGCAATCTGTCTGGGTCTCCCCCAGGCTACCAGACCCACATGCTTGTCTCCTAGCCTGAACGTGTGTAACTGCATAAGGACATGGTACTGCCTCATCCAAATCCTTCCCTCTCAGGACATCTGCAGGATGGTAGTTTAGTATCCCTTTTGTCTCAAGACAACCTACTATTGGCATTTTGTCTTTCCCACTTACTGGCTCCCTCACCTTTGATTCCCCACCTTGCCTCCATGGACACCCATATGCCACATGGCTCCACTGGTTGCATTCAAAGCATTTAACCCTAGGTCCTGGATGTATACCTGGACTAGTGGCTTCCCCTGCTACTGGCTGATTCTGTTGTGACAATCTGTGCTGCCCACCATGGGTTCCTTTAGACCCATGAGCAGTACTAGGGGTCCCCTTCCTGTGCAGGGCTGCCCTGCTTGCCAGGTATAGGTCTCCCTGCTTCCCCAACTCATCTGAAGTAGCACATTGTCTATCAGCTAACCAGCTCCTCATGTCCTCAGGCAAAGTGCTAAGGGCTTGTTCCCTCACCAAAAGGTCTGACAGCCCTTCAAAAGTGGTGACATGACACCCACTCACACATCTATGAAAATAAGTGCCCAGTTCAGCAACATATTCACACACACTTTCATCTGCCTTGCGTCTATACTCACAAAACTCTTCCTATACATTTCAGGTGTTAGCTTAAAACATTCTAAAATACATTTTTACAGCAGTATAATCAAAACAGACAGCATCAGGCATTTTTGACAAAAATGTTACAGCTTTCCCATGGAGTAAGGGAGTCAGGAACCGTACCCAGAGTCTTTGGTCAACACTATACTGTTTGCATACCCTCTCAAACATATGAATGAAACTATCAAAATTATCCCCCTCTTTATATTGCGGAAGAAATTTACTGACCTGTTGTGCTTCTCAGGTCCAGTTACTCCCTTCCCCATTACTTCCTACTTCTAAAGTAACTTACTTACATACAGCATAAGCAGTGCTGAGTTGGATAGTCCAAGATCAAAATGCTTACAGTTTCCCTCTGATCAATAGCTTTTAAAATCACTAACAAACATTTCTGCTGAGCCCTCCCAGATCACATCATTTTGACACTTAGGTTTCCCAGTATACACATTACATCATTTTGACACTTAGCCTGGGGTTCCCAGGCCAACAGGCTACATTATTTAGCAAGCTGACACTTGCTCAGGAAGCTACAACAATAAAAGACATTTCACATGTACACTCTAGTAATTATTCCTTAAGTTAAAACAATAGAAAGAATGTGTTCAGCTAGTCACTTCAGCACCATTTTTTAGATAATTGTAACTTCAAAGAACATTTGAAATGCTTGGCTTGGTTTTCCTTACAATAGATGGCAATGTTGCTACAATCTTGAATTTCAACATTTTAGTATTTTCTTTCATTTAAGAAACAAGTCTGTACTTTACATTTATATTTACAAATGCCAGAATTATGTATCAAATTCTATTTGGCTAGCCTGGCAGTCTTCACCCATCTCGTAATAACCACCTTTTTTCTGGATGCAATTCCTTTACTTATGAGATGAACCACAAAAAAGGCTTTTCTGACCTCTGCTGCTACATGATGGTCGAAAGTAAGATTGTTGACAACATGAGTACCAATGTCTCTCACCACAGGTTGTATATTTGGGGAGGTTGCCATTGATATGTTAATCAGTAGGAGCCATGTTTTTGCTGAATAGTATGATGATACTTTTTTTGCATTTAACTTGAGACTATGACTTTGGCACCAGTCATTAGTTGCTGTGAGACCGTCTTGCAGTATGTTAACATCATTTGGTGGCATCAGTGACAGCACCCAACGTACAGTCATCTGCAAACATTCTTAGTCACAAGCCATTTGTCTTTGCCTGGACATCTGCGAAGTAGATGCCAAACAGTAGGGATTCCCAGGACAGATCCCTGCAGAATTCCACTAGTAACAGGTCTGCTGTCAGAGGTGGAAGCACCTCTTTTGACCTTGTGGGTCCTGTCTGTGAGCCAATTGGCCACCTACCTGAGGAAATACAGATTTACACCAAATTGTGTTAGCTTTTCAATGATGCTCAAGTGGGGGATTGTTTGAAAGGCCTTGGCCAAGTCAAGGTAAGCTGTATCTACTGACCTTCCCTCATCCAGGGCCTTGGTGACAGTCTCAAAAAAGTCAGCCAGGTTCAGCAGACCAGATCTGCCCTTGACGAATCCAAACTGGGTGTGGTCAAGTGCTTGGAGATTGCCTATGTCCTTGTTTATGAGGTCCATAATAGTATGCTCCATGGCCTTACAGATCAGATTTGTCAAGCTAATGGGGCAATAGTTTCCAGAGTCAGTAGTGGCACCTCCTTTGTGCAAAGGGATGATAATGGCATTTCTACAGTCTGCTGGAAGGAAGCCTGGACTTAGGCTGTGGTTGAACAGGGTGCTCAATGGCGAAGCTAGTTCTTGCTGGAGATAATGCAGAATACAGCCTGGGATACTATCAGGTCCCATGGGAGCAGTGTTCTTTGGCTTAGATAGGGGCTTTAACACTTGATCTATGGAGATATGAGGTGGAGGATAAACACAACTTATTGGTGCAAGAAATCTTACACAGCTGGTGCTCTGAAAATAGGCTAAAAGTAAATTATAAAAAAATGAAATATTGTTGCATTTGGAAAACAAACTCACCACCCAGCTGAGAGAATAGAAGCCCTCCCACTTAAAAAAAGATGATTTGAGAGACCTTGGAACATAGGTAGATAACACACTGGCCTCTGATCATCATGTTGCAATAGTAGTCAGGAAATCTTTCTCACTCAGATCATGAACGGTATCTCATCTACAGCCAAAGAAATCCTGACTCCTCTATATTCTGCACTGATCAGGTTAGTCACTGAATATAATGCTTCCTTTGGGATATATCTTATTAAACATATCAAGCAGTTGGAGAGACCCCAAAGTTTCCTGACAAAAAAGATCATTGGCCTAAAGGACCTGAGCTACCAGGATAGGCTGGATGCTTTGTCCCTGTACTCAGTGTCCTATAAGGACCTGAGCTACCAGGAGAGTCTGGATGCTTTGTCCCTGTACTCAGTGTCCTATAAGGACCTGAGCTACCAGGAGAGTCTGGATGTTTTGTCCCTGTACTCAGTGTCCTATAAGGACCTGAGCTACCAGGATAGGCTGGATGCTTTGTCCCTGTACTCAGTGTCCTATAAGGACCCGAGCTACCAGGATAGGCTGGATGCTTTGTCCCTGTACTCAGTGTCCTATAAGGACCTGAGCTACCAGGAGAGTCTGGATGTTTTGTCCCTGTACTCAGTGTCCTATAAGGACCTATAAGGACCCGAGCTACCAGGATAGGCTGGATGCTTTGTCCCTGTACTCAGTGTCCTATAAGGACCCGAGCTACCAGGATAGGCTGGATGCTTTGTCCCTGTACTCAGTGTCCTATAGGCTTATTAGGAGTGACCCTTGCCTTGCCTTCTGTGTAACTATGGATCTTGTAGTCCAAGATTTCTTATTTTTCCACAAATGAAACAGTCTAGTGACACTAGAACCAGAATGTAATGATCAGCATTTCCTAGATTTCATTTTAAATCTATCCACTAATGGCTCTAATATCCTTGATGTGGTCATTACCATCCTAGCCTATTCACCCCACCCCACATCTCCTCATCCCTTATTAAATCTGACCATAAATCAGTCTTCTCTGTCATGCTTAGCAGTACCCCCCACCCACCAAACAAAACCATGTTTAGGAACTTCTCCAAGGCAAACCTACTTAACCTTGTAGAAGAGGTGTGCAAAACTCCCAACAATCATTTGCAAATAGAACCAACTGAGAGAGATGTCACAGTCGCCTCTGACTTTTACCAGCATCTGAACAGTTCCATAGAAAGGTCAGTAGCCCTCCACCATAAAAATAATGTCAAATTCAAGAATAAACATTTCAGGTGGAACCTTCATATTAATAAACTGTACAACGACAGAAGAAAAATAAGGAGGATTTGCATAAAATTCCCATCTTCCTACCTCAAGATTACACTGAAATATGCTAGCAAGGAAAGTAAGAACATTATTAGAATATGTAGAGTATGAACTTAAAGATTCTAAAGGAAACTACAAATCTTTAATCAGTTATGTCATAAGATTAAGGGATAATGTCCAACAATGCAATGAACCTATTAATGATAATATTAACAGATATGTTTAGTGCTAACATTGCTCCTCCTGCCCATAATTTTGCCCCCACTATATCTGAAAATTTAGTTTCCTCTTAAATCACCTTGGAACAAGTCTTAGAAGCTCTGTCACAGGTCAAAGGTTAAAAATAATACTTCTATAGGACTGGACAATACCAAGATGCATTCTCATTAGTGCCATGTATGTACTATCTGAACCTTTATTTAAGCTTCAACTGCTGCCTAGCTATAGGGTCTGTTCCTGATGCATGAAGAATAGCCACTGTGTCTCCCCCTACATAAGGTTACCCCCTTACAGACCCAAGTAATTACAGATCTATCAGCCTCACCAGTCTTGTATGCAATGGAATGCATCACAACAGAACTCTATGTATTTATGAATTAATGTATTTATTTATCTATTCTACTTGGGGAAATTTGGCCAGAGCCCCAGGGAACTTCCTCTACCCTCTTTATTTTAAGTAAGAGTGCTACAGGATCTTTTACATCCACTTATTCTACCATCAACACAGGCAGATGGGACCTTGGTTCACATGGAATCAAAAGGATGACACACTCTTGAGTGTAACAGTCCCTACTACTGCGTGTCAGCAGTATGAACATCAATCCACTTAATTGGTGTGGGAATAGAAAGTATACCTTTCTGATCTTTCAGATTCAAAGATGTGTGTGCTCTTCGTTCACCCACTGACACTACAACTGATTTATGCAGACAAAGGCAACTTAACTGTTCTAGATCCAAATCACTTTTGTTTGTGAACATCACGCCTTGTCTCCAGAACCTAGCAAGCTTCTTCAGAAAGGCTACAGAGGCTCTGTATAGTGGTCATTCTGTGCATGCAGCTTATCTAGACCAAGGCTTTTGGCACTATCCCCCATGCTGGTATTATTGAAAAATTAATCAGGCTTAATGTAAACCTGTATGCTGTCCACTGGATTCAAAATTGGCTATTTGACACATCCCAAGTAGTGAAAGTTGGTGGTTCCCTCTCTGAATGTAAAATTGCAACTTGTGGCATGCTATGGGGATCTATTCTGGGCCTTTCTTGTTCAGAACTTGTTTTGCAGACATCCAGTCCAATATCTCAGAACTGTCACTAGCCACGTTTGCACATGACTGCAAACTGGGTATTGTTATCCACTCATCCACAGACACAAAACATCTCCAGCAAAGATAGGCATATGCGTATATGAGGTGTATCAAAATAATCAAACAGTCTCAGACTAAATTAAAAAAATTGCAGCAGTTTAGTGTTTGGCATAACAGTTGCTCCCATCTCATATTAGAAATTGTACTCCTCTTCAAACAGAGTTGTAAGTGACCTTGGTACTTATTTGGATAACCACCTCATGTTATAAATGGTACTCCTCTTAAAACAAAGTTAATGTGACCTGGGTACTTATGTGGGCAACCACCTCATGTTATAAATGGTACTCCTCTTCAAACAGACTAAAAAGTGACCTAGATACTTATGTGGATCCTGGGCAGCCACAGTAGTGCAGTGGTTAGTGTTGTCACCTCACAACAAGAAATTGCCCGGTTTGATTTTCAGATAGGTGCCTTCTGTGCAGTCATCATGTCCTCCTTGCATTCATGTGAGTTTCCTCTGGGCACTCTGGTTTCCTCCCACATTCCAAAGACATGCAGTAGTTGGATTAGACACTAAATTGGCCATAGGTGAGAGTGTGTGTGAGAGTGAGTGGTACAGATGAACTACCATGGTAGGCCTAGCTAACAGGCAGTGTAAACCTTGGCTTGAGATGACTGTCACTGTTGAACTGACACCCTAACCCCATGGGCAAAATGGGAAAAAGGGGTTGAGGATGGATGGATTGATGGATACTTATGTGGATCCTCATGTTATAAATCATACTCCTCTTCAAATGGCATTATAAGTGACCTGGGCACTTATGTGGATAACAGCCTCAAGTTATAAATAGTACTCCTCATCAAACAGAATAATAAATGAAATAGATACATATGTGGGTAACCACCTCATATCAAAAATGGTACTCCTCTTCAAACAGAGTTATAACTGCCCTGGGTACTTATATGGATGACCACACCATGTTATAAACGGTGCTCCTCTTCAAACAGAGTTATAAGTGACCTACATACTTATGTGGATAACCACCACATGTTATAAATGGTTCTCCTCTTCAAACAGAGTTATAACTGCCCTGGGTACTTATGTGGATGACCACATCATGTTATAAATGGTGCTCCTTTTCAAACAGAGTTATAAGTGACCTACATACTTATGTGGATAACCACCACATGTTATAAATGGTTCTCCTCTTCAAATAGAGTTATAACTGCCCTGGGTACTTATGTGGATGACCATATCATGTTATCAACGGTGCTCCTCTTCAAACAGAGTTATAAGTGACCTACATACTTATGTGGATGACCACATCATGTTGTAATTGGTACTCATCTTTAAATGGCGGTAATACAAATGACCTTACTAACTACAGACTGCTCTCTATTCTTTCTCCTCTGTCCAATATATTAGAAAAGTGTATATACAGTCAACTACTTAACCACCTCATAGAAAAGAACTTCCTCACCCCAACACAATATGGTTTTCACCCATTCCATAGCACCAGCACTGCCCTCCTCTCCTTCAAAGACACTGTGAACAAGACTTCAGTAGTTCTGTTGGACTTGTCCAAGGCATTCAACACAGTGTCACATACTAAACTACCACAACAACTGTCAGAAATAGACTGCTCCCTACATACACTGTCCTAGTCTGCTAACTACTTACACAATAGGCAACAATCAGTGAAATGGCAGAGCAAACAATCTACCTATCTGCTAAATAAAAATGGAGTACCCCAAGGGTCTATCCTCAGACCCCTGTTCTTTAATGTTTTCATAAACAATTTATATCTAGTATCCCCCTCAAACCACACTTGAACAGTATGTGGACAACTCCACAATCATATCCTCCTCCAAAAACATTCAAAACCCCATAAAAATAACCCAAAAAGCATTTGAATCCATAGAAACCTGGCTTAATGACTCTCAATTACCTCTAAATGCCATAAATAAATAAATAAATAAATAAATAAATAAATACACAAATAAATAAATAAATACATACATACATACATACATGAATAAATAAATAAATACATACATACATACATACATACATAGATAAATAAATAAATACATAAATAAACTACTTATTTTCTCCGCCAAACCACCCCCACAAGATTTTAAAATTTTCTCCCAAGATAAAATAGAAATTCAGGTTGTTCATTCTGCAAAACTACTTGGTATAACAATAGACAAATAAACTCTCCTATGAGCAACACATTCTTAACACTTTAAAAGGAATTTGCTTTAAGCTAGATAAACTCTACAGGCATCAACAGTACATGGATGGACCCACAAAAATCAAGTTGGCCAAGTCTTTACTACTTCCCTCCTCTTTTACGGTACTCCCATCTTCACAAACCTTCACTCCTCCCTTTTCAATAAACTACAATGCTGCTACTACAAAATTGCAAAATTTGCCTCCAGGTTGCAACAACATAACCATCATTGCCAAGCAATCAAAATGCTTAATTGGTATGAATTCTACCAATACCTCAGTTACACCCAACTAGCTCTGGCTCACAAGCTAATATATAATCTAGATAAATGCCCTGCTCTGCTGTCAGCCCTTTAACCCTTTAACCTTACACCTCATCTAGAAATCTATGGTCCACAAATAAACTTCTGATCATATCAACACCAAACAAAAGAGCAGGGCAAAGCCTATGCTCCTATTCCATAGCTAAATTATGGAATGCTCTACTGACATCTCTTACTTTGTTAGATTCCCTTAATGCTTTTAAAGCTTCACTAAACAGCTACTATCTTAACAACCCCACATGTCCTTGCCCCTTTAATACCAGACCCCCATAATCTCCTCCTTATTACAACCCTCTATCCAAAGCTATAACCAATCACTAATGACCAGTCCACCTACTAGTTCTCCCTAACTCATTCCCTGGTGAAAAAAAGTGAGTGGTTAATAGTGTATATCACAGTTTTTAAGGCAATGTACTTAACTGAATTAAGTATATATTTTTTTTTTTTTTACAAAATGGCTTTATTTTCATCTATATGTTAAATAGAAAGTGCTACAGTATTGATAAAAAAGTTTGCTATGATGTGCATATCTTTTTTTTTGGTATACAATCACATAGTCAATCACACTGTGTGCGATTAACATATGTGTGGAAGTCAGGTAGCAGAACCATTAGTGCGAGTACTATACTGTCGAACCTTACAATAGCGAACAGCCGCTATAGCAAAGTTTGACAGTGTAGTGCAGATCGCACGAAAGTGGGGATTGGGAAATGTACCCTTTCCTCAGTGTAGTGTGATCTCTGAGTTTGTATATATAATTAGGGGGGTGTGGGGGTGCAGGGGGCTTGCCCCCTGCAAAACATCTTAAAATATGTTTAGCGGCTATGAGCATTTCAGTGAAGTTGAAATGTTCAACATTCGACTTCACTGAAATGCTTAGTTCAGCATTTACTGTGGTCGGTGTTGTGATTTCTGAACATTTTCTTCGGATATCTGCACTTTCAGCCACAGTAGTGTCGAACATGTGATGGTCAACCCTTTTTTTTATATAGTTTAAATTCTTTCTTTTCTAAAATTGTATAACTACCTATCTTTTGTCATCTGATGTTGTTATTTTACTTATTGTGGAGCTTTTCTCCCGGGGCCTCCACTAAAAATGGGTTTTTGACCCAGTGGACTTTCGCTGTCAACAAATTTCAAATGTCAACAAACAAGCAGAGTTATAAGTGAACTGGGTACTTATGTGGATAACCACCTCATGTTATAAATGGTACGCCTCTTCAAACAGAGTTATAGATGGTCAGGGCACTCATGTGGAAAACCACCTCGATTTTTACATGGTACTCCTGTACTCTTCAAAGAGAGTTATTAGTTGCCTAGGTGCCTATGTGGAGAACCACCTCATGTTAGAGTTATAAGTGGCCTGGGTACGTATGTGAATAACTACCTCATAGGATCACAGGATCATAGGAAGTTGCTTGGATAATGGCCCTTGTAAGCCTAGCCAAGTATTTGCCCCATTTACCAAAGTCAGCATCTGTACCCCCTGTCCATCAGGAACACAGATGGGGTCCCCAGGGTGAATTTCCTATTACCCATCCAATCATTCAGGTTACACTTAAAAAGGGACAGTGAAGTGCTCTGTATAACATGGAGTGAGAGCCTATTCCAAAGGTGGGAGACCCTCTGGGGCACAAATCTGTCCTGCCAGCAAGCTCTATTTATGTCACATGCCAGGTTGAGCTCTTTAGTGCAAGTTACAAGTGTAATGTTTGACTTACAAATGTACAGCATTTCTAGTAAAGTAGGGTCTGAGATAACTTTACACACCAGACAGAGGTTGCCTCTGAGTAATCTGTATGAAACAGAGTAGATATATGGGGATTTGAGCCTATCGACATAGGGTAGGTGTTTGAGACACTGGATTTTCCTATTCAGGAACCTTTGCAGTCACTTCAGCTAACAAAAAATACCACTCCAGCTGCTCAGATCCTTGTAGAGGTACATGCCAAAAGGAACACTGTACTCAATTATCAGCCTGATAACAGAAGAGTAAAAGGAGGTCATGACTTCTTTTTTCCTGGATGCAATGCCTTGCTTGTGAGGTGGGATGTGTAGAATACTCTTTGTACTACAGTGGCTATGTGTTGGGTGAAGGTTAGGTTGCTGTCAACCTGTGTCCCAAATCTGTCACTACTGAGTGCAAGCTTGCGTCATTGTTATTGATGTTGTAGTTAGTGGGAATGTTGTTCTCGCCAAACGGGATAATGATGATTTTTTTTGCATTTAGATTGAGGCCATGTTTTTGGCATCAATCTTGTGTTTGGGTGAGACTTTCTTGGAGTACTTCTACATCATTTGGAGAATCTATGACAGCTCCCAGTTTGCTGTCATCAGCAAACTTAGTCATCCTCGACATTTGGTCTTAGTCTGCACCTCAGAGATGTAAATTTCAAAAGCAGGGGCCCTAGAACTGAACCCTGAGGTGCACAGTTGTTTACAGGTCTGCTAACAGGTCTGCTAATTGATGTTGATTCCCCTATTCTGACTGTATGGGTTCTATCTTTGAGCCAGTTGGCTCCCCCTTAATGAAATATAGGTTGATGCCAATCTGGGTAAGTTTTTTTATGATGCCAAGTCTAGGTAGGCAGTTTGTACTGTTTTTGCCTCATCCAGGGCCTTGGCGACTGTCTCGAAGAAGTCATCCAGATTTAACAGGCATGATCTCCCCTTAATAATTCCAAATTGTGTAGAGACAAGTGCTTGGAGCCTGCCAATGTCATTGTTTATAAGGTCTATGGTAATGCACTCTAAGCCTTGCAGATTAGGCTACTTTGGCTAATGGTTCTGTAGTTACCCAGGTCAATGGTAGTGACACCTCTTTGCAATGGGATGACAGTGGCTCTCCTCCATTCAGCTGGGAAGAACTCTAGCTCTATTCCATCGCATATCGCCTACTCAGAGGTGATCTCTGCCTAACATACAAAGCTATGTCAAACCCAGAGCTGTTGGACATGCTACACTTAAAGAAATCCCAATCTCTCTGTATCACACGCCCCAGGGACATAAACCTTGTCACCACAATAAACAGAACATGCTGGAGGGATAGAGTCCTGTCCCAGAGAATTCCCATACTCTGGAACAAACTACCCATTCATGTCAAGCAAAGCTCCTCATTGGCCCTCTTTATGAAAAATCTTGACGACTAGATGGGAAACAGAAAATTCACCCCGGGGATCACCTCTCTGGCACTGCTTGACAGGGGAACAGGAAAACAATTTTCTTGTGTGGCGAAAGCCAGGGAACCTTTTTGGCTAGGCTTATATAGGCCCCAGGGATGATAGCCTAGTACCTATCTATGACCCTATGAACCTAAGCCAATGCATAAGCAAAGGTTAAATCGGGCACCCAGTGGTGTTACTAGTTTGTGCTTCAGCCCATGAACGATTCAGCCTGGGATGTTCTGTGGTCCCAAGGATGCAATGTTTTTGGTCTTAGAGAGGGCTTTTAAGACCTACTCATTCGAGATAAGGGGCAGAGGGCAGAGTTCTGAGATGTCCTGGCTACCCCTTGGTGGGACACAGGGATGAAATTGTGGCTGAACCTGTCAGCCAGCAGGTTTGCCATGTCAACAGTGCCAGTGTGTGAGGTACCATTGACCACCAGTTCTGTACAGATCTGGGTGTTACCTCTCAGATTTCTGACATAGCTAAAGAAGGCTTTATGATTGTCTTTTGGTGAGGAGGTCAATTTTTACTAGTAATTTGCTTTGGAGAATCTCACAAGGAGCCTTATTTGCTTATTTAAGCTGAAGAGGGATCACTTCCACTTTGAGATGTGCTCCTTCTTACTCCTGGACAGCAGTTTTCTCTCTTATTATTGAGTCTGTTTATGGCAGATGTCTACCATACAAGTGAGCTCTTCATAAAGTAGTTTATCTTGGTCCTGTCTGGTACTGCTGAATCCATGCATCTATGCAGGTGATTGTAAGCTTAATGCCAAGAAATGTATAGTTAGCCCCTTTGTAAAAAAAAACGTGTACCCATGAATTACCACATAGGTGGCAGGACACTAAACATCGAAAGTGTGATGAGAGACTTAGGGACACAGGTGGAAAGTGGTCTCACTTTCGATAACCACATCGCCACAACAGTCAGTAAATCCTTCTATGTGGCACACCTCATCACTAAGGGCTTTTCATCCAGACAAAAGGAGGTCATTGTCCCTCTGTACTCATCCATCATTAGACCCATTATAGAGTATAATGCCCCGTTTGGTATGTACCTCACAAAACATCTGCAACAGCTGGAAAGGCCACAGAAATACCTCACTAAAAGAATCGCAAGCCTAAAGCAGATGCCATTTGCTGACCGTCTAAACAAACTCCAGCTATACTCTGTGGTATATCGTCTACTCAGAGTCGATCTCTGCTTAACATACAAGGCCATGTCAAACCCTGAGCTGTTGGATATGCTCCACTTAAAGAAATCCCAATCCTTCAGAGCCACACGCTCCAGGGATCTAAACCTTGTCATCACAATGAACAAAACATGCTGGAGGGATAGATTCCTGACCCAGAGACTCCCCATACTCTGGAATAGACTGCCCATACATGTCAAGCAGAGCGCCTCATTGGCCCTCTTCAAAAGGAACCTTGATGATTGGATGGGAGATAGGAAATTCACCCCGGGTATCATGTCAGTCGCCCTGCTAGACAGGGGTCCAGAGAAGTAAATATTGTGGGAAGAAATATCCAGGGAATTGTTATGGCTAGGCTTACATAGGCCCTAGGGCCGATAGCCTAGTACCAACCTATGAACCTATTAACCTAGTGTCGGCTTCTGCATAGTTGTCTGTTACTGCAGGGGGAGGGGGAGCTACAAAACTGTTGAAACCAGCCCACAGGAGGTTAAAACATGCTTTGGGAAAAATTTTCTGCTCGGACACTTTGTGGGGGGGGGGGGGGTCGGGGTGATGGTGACATCAAAAGTGACTGCTCTTTGGTCTGATCTTACCAGGGAGCATGACAGTATAGGAGTGCTGCAGTGGTCACCCATGTTCATCAGAACCAGGTCCAGGATGTTTTAACTCCTTGCGAGGGTGGCAACTAGCTGGTCCAAGACATTAGAGTTGATGAAGTCCAGAAATCTTTGGACATGTGAGTTTTGACATGAGTAATTTTTCCAGTCTGTGGTTGGGTAGTTAAAGTCATCCATATCTTGATAGACTGTGGCTGGCTATGACTTGAATAGTTGTCTTGCTGACAGCTGCACCAGAAGTATTTCCTGTATGTCATACTTTTTGACCAACCTGGACATGTGTTTATCATTAATGTATATAGATGCACCAACTCCTTTCATCTTTACACCTTCAGTTTGGGGTCTGAATGTGTGGAAGGATGTGTATCATGGTAAGGCTGGGGTGCTGTTCCCAGCTTTGAACCAGTTTTCTGTGACCACACAAATGGCAACATCTTCAAAGATTAGGAATGCTTCCGGTGAATACAGTTTCAAGTTGAGACCGCTGACATTTAGCAGCATGACCTCTAATTTGTGGTTTGAAGAATTTATTATGTTAGAAGTTTTGTCCTCATGACATTGCCTAAAAAGGCACTATGGGGAGGCAAGAGCCTTAGCCAGTAGCAGGAAACCTAGGGCAGACAGATAAAGGCCATCTCTGGCAAAGCATCGTGGTCTGTTGATCATTTCTTCCCAGGCAGTCAGGTACTGGATCCCCTTTGAATGACTCCAAAAACTAAGCCAATTATTGCAGTCAATCATTTTCTGTTTGTATTGAGGCATCATTCTAGATGATGGTAAAATGCTGCTCAAGACCAGGGACATACCTGCCTGGGACACATATTCAGTGAACTCAACAAGTCTCTCTTCATATAGTCCAGAGAGGTATGCCTCAAGTTGTTCACCCCGACATCAACAATGACAGACTCATAGCAGTACGTGTTGTTGAGAGAGTTAAGTGCATGTGTGATGTGGTGGATTCTGGTCCTGACAGGCAACTTACTGTGACTTTGTCCTTATCCAACCTGGTGAGGGACACATCTGTGTGTCTCACAATCGAGTCTCCTATGACTAATATGTTGGGTTTATTGTTTGGCTTTAGGGGCTGTGAGACACTGGTATGTGTGCTATGTGTGTCTTGTTTTGCAGTGCTCTGTGATGTTTGCATTCATTTATGCTTGAGAGGACTCATGTTTTGGATATGTTTCTATCAAGGACCTCCAGATATGTGGGTATTTGTTTTGTAGGCCTGGGTGGTGAAGGAGGTGTGATCTTTGTCAGGACAACCTGCTCCATGCCAGATGTACTGACTTGTGTATGAGAGAGCATGGATTCTAGCTTCTCACATATTGTGTTCTTAGGGTTAAAGAACAGAGGGTTGTCTGTGTACATGAGACAGTTGCTACACTGCCTCAGGATGCCCATATCAACAAGACTAGTCAGGAAAAACTGCAGAAAATTGCCCGTCCATATCTATCAGAATCCATACAAGGAGCCAGAGGGCCTAAGGAGGGTTTAGGGTAGATGTAGTGAGTGGGGTGTACAGCTAGAGATGTGAACGTAGAGGCTGTGCTACATGTAGTGCACAGACTGCAGAGAAGGGCACTACCTCCACAGCACACAGACAAGTGCTAAAGGAAGATTTAAGAGGGAATACCTCACAGAAGGTTACCACAGCACAGTGGTGCTGTACAAAATGCAAACCCGCTCAAGCGTGGTATTTGGAAAACAATAGAGCAAAGGCTGAAAGGCCTAACTCACTGCAGCTTTGAACAAAAAAGCACAAATCAGTTCAAACACAGGCTATTAAATCTGAAAAGCAGGAACCAGCCAAGCTTCAACTTATCCAATCAAAACACCCAAAACAGAGCCCTGCAACAATAACTCTAGCTAGATCAGACCAAATTTTAAATTCCTCTCATGACTGCAAAGGAGTCCTCTCCAGACGAATGATTAACTGTTTTACAAGCTCCAAGGATCACAAACAGTACTAGCAAGAACATGAACCTAGTCTATGCTAGTGTTTTACAAGTGCAGCAAACAGTTAAAATGAACACTGCAAGCAGATGAACAATAATTACAGCTGAAAGAGAAATAAAATTAGCAGACAATCTAAAAATGTAGTAAAATGCAGTTGCATAGTTTAAACAGACAGATGTGCAACAAATATTGTCTATTTAATCAGAAAGTGCAGAAAATAGAACTTTTGTAATCTCTCACCGGTTTGGAAAACAGTGAAGCAAGACTGAAAGGCATAACTCACTGCAGCTTTGAGCAAATTTTATAAATAGTAATCCTCTAAAAACAGAGTTCTAACTGACTAGGTACTTATGTGGATAACTACTTCATTTTATAAAAGGTACTGCTCTTCAAACAGAGTTTTAAGTGACCTGGGTAGTTATGTGGATAACCACCTAATATTGTAAATGGTACTCTTATTAAAACAGGGCTTTAAGTGCCTGGGTACTTATGTGGATAGACACCTAATGTTGTAAATGGTACTCCTACTAAAACAGAGTTTTAAGTGCCTGGGTACTCATGTGGATAACCACCTCATGTTGTAAATGGTACTGCTCTTCAGAGTTCTACATGGCATGGGTACATTTGTGGATAAGCACCTCAAGTTAAAAATGGCACCCCTTTTCAAACAAATCTCTAAGTGGCCTGTGTAGTTATGTGGATAACCACCTCATGTTACAAATGGTATTCCTTTTCAACACAGAGTTCTAAGTGGCATGGTTACTTATCTAGACAGCCACCTCATGTTATAAATGATACTTCTCTTAAAACAGAGTTATTTGGTCTGGGAACATATGCGGATAACCACATCATGTTATAAATGGTGCTCCTCTTTAAACAGAGCTTTAAGTGACCTTGGTACTTATGTGGATAACCATCTCATGTTATAAATGATACTCCTGTTCAAACATAGGTATAAGTGACCTAGATACAAATGTGGATAACAACCTCATTTTCTAAATGGTACAGATCTTCAAAGAGAGTTATAAGGGATGGGGTACATATGTGGATAACAACCTCATGTTATAAATGGAACTCCTCATCAAACAGAGTAATAAGTGACCTGGGCACTTCTATGGATAACAATGTTATAAATGGTACTCCTCATCAAACAGAGTAATAAGTTGAGTCGGTACTTGTGGATAACCACACCACGATACAAAAGGTACCCCATTCATATACATTTGTACTTATGTGGATAACCACATTATATTATCAGTGGTAGCCCTCTTCAGAGTTATAAGTGACCTGGGCACTTATATGGATAACAACCCCATGTTATAAATAGTACTCCTCATCAAACAGAGTAATAAGTGACACAGATATTTAAGTGGGTAACCACCTTATGTTATAAATGGTACTCGTCTTCAAATGGAGTTGTAAGTGATATGGGTACTTATCTGGACACCTCTCAACTGTACAGATTTCCGCAGAATGTCCAGATTCTTGGCTCATATTTCTGGCCTGTTTCTCTATTTTCCTGGCAAATCACTAGGATGATTTCAGGATTGTAGTCACTAACTAATGACATACATTTGAGTTTCATACTGCAAATCTGTCAGAAAATGTATATTAAAACAAATCCTGTTACTCTAGCAACTTTCTAAGTTTATAAGAGCAATATTTAAATATGTCCCTATTTGTACCCCCATTTTGTCAAGCTCTGTACAGATTTTTTGCATTAAGAGGTTGAGAGGTACACATGTTATAAATGGTACTCATCTTCAAACAGAGTTATAAGTGGTGTGGGTACTTGTGGATAACCACCCCATGATATAAATGGTACTCCTTTTCACATATAGTTGTACTTATGTGGATAACCACATCATGTTACAAATGGTACTCGTCTTCAAACAGAGTTACAAGTGCTCTGAGTACTTATTTGGATAACCAACTCATGCTATAAATGGTAGTCATCTTCAAACAGAGTTCTAACTGAACTAGGTACTTATGTGGATAACTACTTCATTTTATAAAAGGTACTGCCCATCAAACAGAGTAATAAGTGACCTAGATACTTATGTGGATAACCACCTGATGTTTGAAATGGTAGTCATCTTCAAAGGGATTTATAAGTGATCTGGGTACTTATGTGGATAACCACCTCATGTTATAAAAGGTGCATCTCTTCAAACAAAGTTATAAGTGGCCTGGGTATTTGTGGATAACCACCACATTATGTAAATGGTACCCCTTTTCACATATGATTGTACTTATATGGATAACCACATTATGTTATAAACGGTATTCCTCTTCTCTTCAAAGAGAGTTATAGGTGGCCTGGGTACTTATATGGATAACCACCTCCTATTTTAAATGGTAGACCTTTACAAACAGACTTCTACATGGTGTAGGTACTTTTCTGGACAACCACCTCATACTATAAATGGTATGCCTCTTCAAAGAGAGTTATTTGAACCTTGTTGACTTTTTCGAAACAGTCACTAGAGCCATTGATGAGGGCAAAGCAGTCCATACAGCCTACCTGGACTTGGCTAAGGCCTTCAACACAATACCCCACTCAGGCATCATAGATAAGCTCAAAAGCTTAAACGTAAACCCTTATGTCACTAGATGGGTTGCAAACTGGCTAAAGGACAGAACCCATAAAGTTAAAATCGCTGGAGCAATGTCAGACTCAAAGCCAGTCACAAGTGATGTCCCACAGGGATCTGTCCTGGGACCCCTCTTGTTCGGCATTTATTTCTCAGATGTTAAAGCAAACATGGGAGGGTTGTGGCTGACAAAGTTCGCAGATGACTGAAAAGTAGGCGCCATAGTCGATACACCAGCGGACACATACATCCTACAAAAAGGCCTCACAGAAACGGACAACTGGTGCCGGAGTCATGGCCTTAAACTAAATGCCAAAAAATGTATAGTCATCCCCTTTGGGAAAAACAAAGTACCCACAAATTATCACATAGACAGCAATCCACTGAGTACGGAAAAAGTAATCAGAGACCTAGGGACCCAAGTCGACAGCGACCTCTCATTTGACACCCACGTTGCCAAAGTGGTTAGAAAAACATTCTACCTTGCACACCTTATCATGAAGGGATTCACATCCAGATCCAAGGATGTCATTGTACCCTATACTCCTCCCTCATCAGACCCATGATTGAGTACAATGCCCCATTTGGTATGTACCTCACCCGGCATTTGCAACAGCTGGAGAGACCACAAAAGTACCTCACCAAGAGGATCAAGGGTCTCCAACATATGTCTTATTCTGCCAGACTAAAGAAACTCCAGCTCTATTCAGTAGCATACCGCCTGCTCAGAGGTGATCTCTGCCTGACTTACAAGGCCATGTCCAATCAGGAACTGATGGACATGCTCCACCTCAAAAAATCCAAATCCATCAGAACCACGAGAGCTAAAGACTTAAACCTCGGCACAAGTATGAATAGGACATGCTGGAGGGATAGATTCATAACCCAGAGGCTTCCCATGCTCTGGAACAAGATCCCAGTTCATGTTAGGCAGAGCCCCTCACTGACTCTCTTCAAGAGAAATCTTGATGAGTGGATGGGAGATCGTAAGTTTACCCCAGGGGTCACATCTGTGTCACTACTAGACAGGGGCACAGTAAACTAATTCTATTATATAAGGGGACCTTCACTGTGTCGCTACTAGTCAGAGGCACAGTATTCTAAATCTATTCTGTGCATTTTTTGTACCATTTCATGGGGTGGTGAAAGCCATATCACTATGGCTAGGCTTACAAATGCCCCAGGGCAGATAGCCTAGTACTAAACTATGAAACTATGAAACTATAAGTGACCTGAGTTCTTAAGTGGACAACCACCTCATGTTATAAATGGTGCTCCTCTTCAAAACAGAGTTATAAGTGGCCTGTGTACTTATGTGGATTACCACCTCATATTATAAATGGTACGCCTTTACAAATATAATATTAAGTACTGTGGGTACTTATGTGGATAACCTCCTCAAGATATAAATGGAAATCCTCTTCACACAGAGTTATAAGTGGCCGGAGTAGTCATGCGGATAACCACCTAATGTTATAAATGGTACTGCTCTTCAAACATAGTTATAATCGACCTAGGTAGTGATGCAGATAACCACCTCATGTTATAAATACTACTCCTTTTCAGAGTTATAAGTGTTCTGGGTACATATGTGGACTTCCACCACATGGTATAAATGCTATTCCTCTAATGAGTTATAAATGGTCTGGATACTTATGTGGATAACCACTGTGTTATAAACAGTACTCCTCTTCAGAGTTACAAGTGACCCAGGTTCCTATGTGGATAATCACCTCATGGTATAAATAGTACACCTCTTCAAACAGATGTGCACTTATGCGGATAACATCCTCTTGTTATAAGTAGTATTCCACTTCAAACAGAGTTCTAATTGGCCTGCATATTTATGTGGATAACCACCTCATGTTATAAATGGTACTCCTCTTCAAACAGATTTATAAGTGGACATGGTACTTATCGGGATAAGCACCTCATGTTATAAACAGTACTCCTCTTCAAAACAGATTTATAAGTGGTCTGGGTAAAATGTGGGCAGTCGCCTCATATTATAAATGGTAGTCCTATTCAGAGTTATAAGTGGCCCAGATACTTATGTGGATAATCACAACAAGTTATAAATGGTACACCTCTTCAGAGTTATAAGTGATGTATATATCTATATCTATAGTTATAAGTGACATATATCTATATCTATGTTATAAATGGTACTCCTCTTCAGACAGGAGTTACAAGTGACCTGGGTACTTATGTGGGTAGCCACCTCATGTTATAAATGGTACTACTCTTCAAACATAGTTATAGGTGACCTAGATACTTATGTGGACAACCACTTCATGTTATAAATGGTACTCCTCTTCAAGAGAGTTATAAGTGGCCTGGTTACTTATGTGAAGAACCACCTCCGGTTAGAGTTGTAATGGTACTCCTCTTCAAACGGAGTTATAAATAGTCTGCTACTTATGTGGATAACCACCTCATGTTGTATGTTGTACTCCTCTTCAAACAGAGCTATTAGTGACCTGGGTACTTATGTGGATAACCCTCTTAATGAAAGTTAAAATCCCAAAACACTAAAGTTTTACCAGGGCAAGTGAACACTTTCCCAAAGCTGCAAAGCACAAACAGTACCATCAGAAACCCACCTAGGTGGGGGGCTACCACCCCCACACTCCCCTTCGAGACTGGATTACAGTGGGCAAAAGGGCATATCTCCCTATGATGGGAAAGTGTTTACCTGTGTTGGGAAAATTTGAGTGTTTCAGGATTTTAACTTTTGTTATTTTCATCTTGAGATACTGTAATTTGATATCTCAGTATTTTGAAATTTGAAAGTGGAACCATATATATATATATATATATATATATATATATATATATATATATATATATATATATATATATATATATATATATGTACATATATATATCTACCTGATAACGCCGAAAGCTTGAAATACCGACGACGAGAAGACCGACACCGGAAGATCGACAATGAAGATGACCGACACTTGAGAATCCCAACACTGAGAACACCGACATGTCAAACGAGCACTAGTGGGTAAGTATGCGGTAGTGACGGAAGTCAGGGTTAGGGTGTGGGTAAGGTAAGTGTGCGATAGCGATGGTCTGGGTTACGAGGCGGGTTAAGTGAGTTAGGGTTAGGGCGCGGGTCAGGTGAGTGTGCGATGGCGACAGACGTTACGGATAGGGGCGGGTTAAGTGAGTTAGCATTAGGGCACAGGTTAGGTGAGTGTGCGATAGTGACGGACCTTAGGGTTAGGGTTTGGGTTAAGGTTAGTGCATAGATAGTTGTGTATGTAAGGGTCAGTGTAGGTTTGTAAGGTTTTTGGTGTGCTTGTGTTGTGTGTGAGCTTTTTGGACAGGGGATTTGTTTTGTTTGTTGAGTGTCGGGATTGTGGTTTGTAGGGTATGTGACATTTCGTATTTCTGAACTTTCGGTTTTGTGGTGTCGGTGATTTCGTTGTCGGTGTTTTAGGGTGTTTTAGCGTGTCTGTGTTGTCAGGTAGACCCATATATATATATGGGTCTCCTTCAAAACACAGAAAGACCAGAACATTGACAGTGTTTTGAAGGAGACCAAAACAACGAAACTGCAGAACACCAAAAGGTGCGAAATTCAAAATCCTGATATTACATGATTTTGATTTAGCGCTTTTGGTGTTCTGCTGTGGGTGAGTATGCATGTGTAAGTGTATTTGTGAGGGGTAGTGCTTTGTGTAAGTGCATGTTGTGACTGTGGTGTGTGTGTGTGTGTGTGTGTGTGTGTGTGTGTGTGTGTGTGTGTGTGTGTGTAAGGGACTGTAGTGTGTGGGTTTGCCTTGTGTGGCTGTTTGTGCGATCTCAGAGTTAGAATATTAAAGTGGGGGGCAGGGGGCACAGCCCCCCATGTGGGGAGTGCAGGGGGGCTTGCTTCCCTGCCTATTTGTAGTGTAAGATGGCGTGATTGGTAGTTTGGGGCAGTTGTGTATGTATTTGAGTATTTTTTTAGTGTGTTATACTTACGTGGATTTCGGTGTTGTGGGGTTTCGTTGTTTTGGTCTTCGGTGTTGTGAGGTTTCGTTGTTCTGAAGTAGACCCATATATATAAAGGCGTAGCTATGGGCACGAGCTGCGTGAATACGTATGCCAACTTAGTCATGGTGGCCTGGGAAAGAACATTTATGTTAGAAAAGTCTAGAGTAATTTTTTATAGGCGCTTTGTAGACAATCTCTTCTTTTTGTGGAAAGGTACTGCTGATACACTTATACCCTTTTTTACACAGGCAAATGCTAGTAGCCCCTTCTTAAGGTTTAATATAGCATACTCTGCGACCAGAATTGATTATTTAGATGTCATTGTATACAGAGCTGAGAAAATTTTTAAAACTACAGTTTACAGGAAATCCTGCTATAGACCAGCATTTTTGCATAGGGACAGTATGCATAATCCAGCAATTTTCGGCAATATAATAAAAGAACAGGCTATGAGAATGGCTAGATTATGCTGTGAGGATGCCTTATTACAAGGAGAACTAGATAAATTAAAGCAAGGTCTTATGACTAGGGGCTATGAAGAAGGTGAAATTGATACTAAGTATGCAGAAGTAAAGCTGAGACGGAGTAGGGCTAAGCCGTATTATTCCCTTAGGGAATCAAACCCATTTAAGAAGGCAGATGTAGAAAGGGTACAATCACTAATTCTTCCATACTGTAACAATGTTGATAAAATCAAGGAAGCAATAGCTGTGAACTGGAACATTTTATTAGTTGATGAAAATACTAAAAGACTTGTGGGTGGTACACCTACTTTTACTTATAGGAATATGAAGTGTCTGAAGCAGCATTTATGCTACAGAAAGATGGATACACATAATACTTTACAAGAAACACAAGTATTTTTAGGAACTAAGAAATGTGGTAATTGCACACAGTGTAACTTTATAGATGAGTCTCGCTTTTTCAAAAATCCTGATACAGGACATCTATGGGAACTCAGGAATATTAGTACATGCAACACTAGGAACGTTGTTTATGTTGCACATTGTAAAGCATGCTTCAGTTACTATGTTGGAAAAACCAACAGATCGCTCGGGGAAATAATTTGAGATCATATTTATTGCCTTGAGAGGCGTCAGGAATACAGTGCCGTAGCGATGCATACGCTACAGATGGGCGATGACTATACTTTTCTTTTTCACGTATTGCACGTCCAACCCATAAATATCAGGTTAGGAGATATGTAGAATGAAATTGAGCAAGCAGAAGTTAAATGGATTCTAAGGCTGGTTGCGTATAGAGGTAGGGGGCTAAATTACAGTGTTTCTATCAAGCCACTACTTAAAGCCAGGACGCTTAGATAAACTGTATATGAATGCACAATAATTTTTACATGATTTCTTGTAAAATATACAAGATTTTTATCACACATTTTATTTTTAATGTTATGTGATTTTTGAATTCTTGCATTGTTTAGCAATTTTTACAAAATATCTTGATCTGTGTATTTGATGTTTTTATTTGGTTAATAGAGTGTCAGTATACATAAGTATTTTATCAATATATTTGGTATCTTTAATAGTTACGGCTTTGTCAGTGCTTTGGTGAAGGAGGATTTAGGTAGTATGCATTGGCTATGGCACTTTCATTGTTAATTACTGCTCCTGATATAATTGATTTATACTCAATTGATGATTAGTTTTGCTATATAACAGGATCATTTGTTAACTGCTTTTCACGTCTGATGAAGCGGAGTTGTATCCGTGAAAGCGCTCACGTTTTTGTTTCGTCTTTGTTTAATAAAAGGATTTGCAACTATTTACTATTGCTCTTGGAATTCGTATCATTTGGTGAGAAGTTTAAAAGGATTTGGGATTTAATACCATTGTTTTTGGAACAACTACCATCCGGTGAGAAGACTTCATAGCAGCTGTTGGTATTTACTCCTTCCTTGCGGCATTTTTGTGTATACCTTCTTGGGATTTACAGAACACGGGAACATTTTTGCAAAATATACATATATATATATATATATATATATATATATATATATATATATATATATATATATATATATATTATATATATAAATATCTATATAGTATGTTTCACCTCACCTCAAGAATTTAAAATGGCCCTCAAACAATATCTACTTAACAACCCTACTTGTAACTGTAACTCCTAGTCACACTTTGACAGTCTCTGACACTGTTTTACTTCTTCTAGCAACGAACTTCTGTCATGCCATATTGTAAGTTTTGTGAAACTTGTTTATTGCGAAACTTACTATCTTTATTTCCTATGATGTACCTTTCTTATTTGGTATGACTGTTCTACTTGTTTTTAAAGATTGTAATTTTCTGTGGCGTTTTTCCTCCCTGGGTCTCCACTGAAAAAGGGCTTTTCCTCAGTCAGGCAATCCCAGTCAACAAATGACACATAAAAAAATATCTGTCTATCTATCTATATATCTATATATATATATATATATATATATATATATATATATATATATATGGGTTCCTATGACTTCATCGAACTGTCAAATCACCGACACTCACCTCTTCGACACCAAACCATCGACGTCCATATCGACAATTTGGCGATCTTCCCCCTTACAGGACCCATGGTAGCGCTTCCAAGGTAAATTATACGGAATCACGTAAACCCTAATCGTTGTAACACAGGAACAAGCGCTACCATGGGTCCTGTGAGGGGGAAGATCACTTACCGGAATTGTCGATGATATGGACGTCGATGGTTTGGTGTCGAAGAGGTGAGTGTCGGTGATTTGACAGTTCGATGAAGTCATAGGAACCCATATATATATATATATATATATATATAGAGAGAGAGAGAGAGAGTTATATGTGACTTGGGTACTTATGTGGATAACCACCTCATGTTATTTATTTTTTTTTTATTTTATTTATTTTACATTTGTTAACCGGGGGTGTCTGACTGAGCCAAAAAGGCCCTTTTTCAGCAAAGGCCTGGGGAGAAAAGCTCCACAGAAAAATAATTACAGATACATTTAGATATGTAGACATGTCAGTATACACACAAATTACAATAGACATGTTTTTACAGTGGTATGCAGCACATCAACAGTTACAGTGGATAGAAGAAACAAGGAAACATTAATTTAAAAATAAAGCTAATTAATAGATTTGTGGTGTACAGCTGACATTTGGAACATAGGTAGAATACATACATAGTACACAGGTACAGTACATATATTGTACATTAATCAGAGTTTGTAAGAGTGAAAATTGTTATCAAGTACTCTAGGCTTAGTATGTGTACCTTATCTGCTTTCACTAGCCTGTGGAGCAGCCATGGCACTGCCAACTTTGCTGGAGATGTTGCCTGATGAGGTCTTTAAAGGATGCTTTGGATGATGTGTTTTGTATACTAGTGGGGACAAAGTTCCATTTTTTAGCCATTGAACTACTATATAGTGCATCTCCAAAGCTATTATAGCTGTTGGTGACTTCTAGTAATAGTTTGCTTGATGATCTAAGAGGCCTTTTGGCTGAGTGATGTTGTACTAGGTTTTTGCGGGCAGGACACTTATTGGGGAGGTAACAGATAGAGTGTAAGAGGCAGAGCTGATTGTAGGTTAGGAGGTTGGGCAGTTCAAGCCAGTGGAGCTGGCTCAAAGCAGTACAGTGATGAGTTCTATATGAGCAATTTGCAGCAAAGCGGGTAATTCTGTTATAGCAGGCTTCTATTTTGCTTAGTTCAGTTTTGTTGAGATTAGTCAGAATGGGAGATGCATAGAGTAGGGTAGATAAAAGTTGGGAGCGAGCAATGGCTGATCTTGTGTTGTTGGTAAGCAACATTTTGATATGATAGAGTGATCCCAGTCTGGCATGTACTTTTTAATAGGTACGTTGAGATGACTGTCAAATTTTAGGTGGGAGTCTATGGTTATTCCCAATAGCTTATCCTGTGCCACTGGAGCGATTGGAGTAGCATTTGTGAAGTAGATAGTGAATTGACTGTTATCAGAGTTTTTGTTAGAACTGGTTATAATCATAAGAGGAGTTTTCTTTGCATTAAGGATAAGCTGGGCTTTGATAAGGTAGTTTTCAATGTCACAGAATGCTAGTTGAGTTGTTTGTAGAAGGGTGAAAATAGTTTGTACAGCACAGATTAAGGTAGTGTCATCTGCATACTGAATTATAGATGCATGCTGTGTGGAGGTATGGAGGTCATTTGTGAAGATTGTGAACAGTAGTGGTCCTAAGATAGAACCTGGTGGGACTCCTATAGTTATGGGCAGCTGAGGAGAGAGAGAATTTTCCCATTTCACAGCTTGGTACCTGTCAGTTAAGTAGCTTTGGAACCAGGTAAGAGTGGAATTTGATAGGTGATATTGGTTTAGTTTGTTTAGCAGGATTTGGTGTGAGACTTTGTCAAATGCTTTGGACATATCCAAAAAAAAAGAGTTGACACCTGTAGGCCATAGTTTTTGAAACAGTTTACTGTGTCTGTGAAGCAGAGGAGGGCTGTAGTGGTACTATGGGCAGGTCTGAAACTATGTTGAGTAGGTGACAGGATGTTGCTGTCTAGGAGATAGTTTAGCATCTGGGTATGGATGCATTTTTCTAGGATTTTGGCCAGGAGGAGAGTATAGTAATGGGTCTATAGTTGTTAAATTCAGTGGAGGTCCCCCCTTTATGTATGGGTGTAACACAGGATATTTTCCAGTGTTTGGGCACATAGTTTTTAACAATTGATCTGTTTATGAGAGAGGAGATTGGGATAGCAATAGCATCTGCTGTGAGTTTCAAGAAATAGTTGGGGAGTAGGTTGGCTGCTGCTGATGAGGTTTTTCGTTTGGAGAGCATGCTTTTGATTGAGGTGGTGGAAACTGTTTTGAGGGTAAAGCTTGTATTAGTATTAGTATTATTTTTGTTGGGGGGGGGGCAGTGAGGTTGGAACTGTCCTGTGATACTAAGGAGAGAATTGAGTTCACAAAGTGGGAGTTGAATTGTGTTTTAATGGGAACTTTAGTGTCAAGGGTGGTTGGTTTTGGGGTAGCCTTTTGGGTGGATTTTAGTAGCTGGTTTACATTTTTCCAAAATTTTGGGGGGTTGTGTTGGTATTTAGCTTGTAATGTCATGTAATAGGATTTTTGTCCAGCCTAATGCATTTTTTTGCATGGTTGCGCAGTTCTTGGTACCTCGTTAGGCTTTGTGTTTCTTTGTTTTTTTGATAGTAAAGCCAGGCAGTGTCTCTGGACTTGAGGATTTGTTTGGTTTCTTTACTGAGATAGGGGTTTTTAGAGGTTCTAACCTTGACTTTGTGCAATGGGGCGACAGTGTCTAGGTGTTGTAGAAATGTTTTGTTGAAATATGCTACAGCCTAGTCAAGTGGGAGGGTTTTTAGGAGGGTCCAATCACAGTTATAGAGTAGAGTATTGAGGACCTCAGGAGAGAAATTTTTTGTGTTTCTAGTGGAGTTATAGTTAGTGGTTTTGCATAGGCTTGGTCTACTATGAATAAAGTATATTATGTTGTGGTCACTTAAGGTATCTGGGAGACTGCCTGTGTGGGGGTACAATGTGGGGTTCAGATGAATGAGTGAGTGTCAGGTTCACACTCTTGAAGGGCTGACAGATGTTTTGGTGAGGGGAACAAGCCTTTAGCAATTTTCCTGAAGACATGATAATCTGGTTGGTGGATATACAATGCAATACCGCAGATGAGTTGGGGGAAAAAGGGAGACCTATACCTAGCAAGCAGAGCATCACTGCACATAAAAGGGATGCCCAGTGCTGCACATGAGTCTAAGGGAATCCATGGTGAGCAGCCTAGACCACCCCAACAGAGTCTGCCAGTAACTGGGGAAGCCACTAGTCCAGGTACACATCCAGGAACAGGGTTAAATCTTTTAAATGCAACCAGTGGGGCCATGCAGCATATGGATGTCCACGAAGCAAGGTAAGGAAAAAAAGTTGGAGAGCCAGTAAGTGGGAATGATAGAATTGCAGCAGTAAGTTGTCCTGAGACAACAAAGGTACCAAACTACCACAAGAGGTTATATCCTGTTTTAGTAAATGCGGAACAGGCCACTGCTAGGAGAGATGCCACCTCTGACCTAACCATTCTGAAATCTAGAATGATTAAAGAACAGCAGCACTTGCTTGGGCAGTCTACTGCAATCAGAGCTTCAGGAGGGACCACATTCCAAATACCACTGGCTAGGGTTCACCTTGACTGGGAGGGTGGAAAAGGAAGCCAGCAAGTAGGTGTGTTTGAGGATATCCCTGCAGATGTCCTGATAGGGAATGATTTTGATAATACCATACCTTGAGTGCATGCAGTGAAACACAGTCAGGCTTTGCGACAAGCATGTGGGTCTGGTAGCCTGGGTGGACCCAGAGAGACCACTGACTTGAAGCCAGGACTGGTGTGGTGGTTACTTCAGGGAGGGAGCTACCCTGTAGCAGTCAAACTGAAGGTGAGCCACAGCTGCTTGTGGGTACTGATATTCCCTTAGACAGAGTGACTACAAGGGCAGAGGTGAGTAGCAGTAGTAGTACCCAGGCTGACAGTGAGCCACCGCTGTCAGAGGATACCAGACTTCTTCTGGAAGGGGAGCTGGGAAGAGTTACCAAGAGAGAGTTGAAACAGGCTCAGCTCTCAGGCCCTGCATTACAAGGCCTGAGGGAGGTAGCCCATGAGGCACCTGATTTTCAAGGGAAGAGGGAATCTGTACACTGGGAGGAAGGGTTACTGTATAGAGAGTGGTCCCCTGAGGGACGGCTAGAGGGTGAGACAATACAACAGTCGGTAGTGCCCAAAACCTACCATCTGGCACTTTTAGCTATTGCCCACGACATTCCCTTTGCAGGTCATATGGGCATAAAGCCTACCAATGATGTATTATGCAGAACTTTTATTGACCTGTGATTTCCAGAGATGTAACAGGGTACTGCAGGACTTGTGAGCAGTGCCAAAAAGTAGGCTTGGCAGGGGACATGGTCAACACTCCTTTGATGCCTTTGCCTGTGATTGAGGAGCCATTTAAGAGGGTAGCTGTGGATATTGTGGGGCCTCTGAGAACCCTAAGTTCCACAGGGAAGAAGCATATCCTAGTGGTAGTAGATTATGCTACTTGACACCCTGAAGTGGTGGCCCTATCCTCCACTGAGGAAGAAAAGGTGACAAATGCTTTGTTAAAGATATTCAGCAGGGTAGGATTCCCAAAATAAATACTGACTGACAGAGGTGCCAATTTCATGTCAGACCTGTTGGCTTGTCTGTGAAAGCACTGTGGAGTGAAGCACCTGAAGACTACCCCCTACCTTACCCAGACTAATAGTCTGGCAGAGAGGTTAAACTCTGCACTAAAGAACATGCTATGGGCATTTGCAGAGCAGTTCAGGAGGGACTTGTACAAATATTTTCTCCATCTGTTGTTTGCTTACAGAAAGGTGCTCCAGGAATCCACAGGTTTTTCACCCTTTGAGTTACTGTATGGGCATAAGGTGAGGGGACCTCTAGATCTGATTCATGATGAGTGGGAGGGTGAGTATGAATCCCACAAGGTGTCTGTTGTGGCATATGACCTAAACACCCAGGACAAGGCTCAGAGAACTCATGGGCTTGGCCCAGGGAAACATGGCAGAAGCCCAACAGCAGAAGAAGGTCTGGTATGACAGGAATGCTCAAGCTAGAGAGTATGCTGTAGGGCAGAAGATAATGGTTCTCATTCCTGTCAGACACAATGAGCTGGAGGCAACTTGGAAGGGACCCTACAAGGTGGTAAGGAATGTTAGTGATGTTAACTCTATGGTAGAACTGCTAGGCAGGAGGCAGGGGCACAAACTGTCTCATATTAACATGATGAAACCTTACCATGATAGGGAGGCCCTGGTGCTAAGTATTTGCAGTACAAGCCAGGAGGAGTCTGTGGGGAATCTATGGCTATTCTATGGCTACAGGGAGCCAGCCAGCCAAATCTCAAATTACTATGGTAGAGCACTGTACTTGGGTCAGCAATGCTAAGGCAGCTGGAATCTCAAGACAGGGTATGGGGTAGTGTATTTCCAGACAGGCTCACCCTCTCAAGCAGTGTTTCTCAAGGGTCACTTGAAAAACTAGCTTGAGTCTTCAGGGGAGGAGAAATGTAACAAAGGAGTTACTGCCAGCCCAGCTATCTAGAATGTTGTAAATAATTATATGTCATCTGTGAATATTAACATGATTTATATAGAAGTGTAACAAAAGGGAGATATTGCCAGCACAGCTGTCTGGAATTTTGTAAATAGTTATGTGTCTGTTGGGAAAGTCAACATGATTCATATACTTGTGTTACAAATGTATTAGAACTGTATGCTATGTGTATACCAAACTGCTGGTACAGAAGTGTGGGTGAAAAGGGTCTGTACAGTACTGAGACTAGGGGTGTGACCACAGTGTACCCTGCTGGATTACTTATTTATTATTTTATTTATCTATTTACATTTGTTGACCGGGAGTGTCCGACTGGACGTAGGTCCATTTTCAGCAGAGGCCCGGGGAAAAAAGCTCCACAGTTAAAATAAACAGACAGTAGTTACATTGGATTACATAGCAATAAAAAATTTAACATAGCAATTACTTACAACATATTTACAGATGAAGAACATAGTACATCAGTAGACAACTAAAATCTTTATCTGTGAAGTACATAACAGACATTAACAAATGTTACAATAAGAAGTTCCTGAATGGAAACACAGAGTTCGGAAACCCGAACCAAACTTGCAAACGCTGAAAACACTGAAATAAGCGACTGTTGAAAAAAAGAAAGATGCTGCTAAGCCAAGTAGATTTTTAGCGCTTTCTTTCACTTTATTTGTCAACGTGAACTTCCTCAGAAAACAAGGATGCCTCCCCACATCCTGGTTTATAAAGCAATATACAGGAAATGATGTAAATCCCGATGACAGTGTTGACATTTTTTTAAAAAATGATGTTTTTTTAAAAAACAATTATATAACCACACTTCTTGGAAAAAATTATTGTATATGTTTTAAATGCATACTTAAAAGTGTTATACATCTTTGTTTGAAACCAAGACACCTTGAATAAAAACTGAATTCAGTCATCAAATATTAAAACTTTTAAAATTTTTTCCTTAACTGACTCGTATCTGTAATTGAAATGTAGACCATTTATGAGTGAAAACTACACTTCTTGTTGTTTCTGGTGTATACAACCATGATTGACTATTACATACTTGGAACCGTTGTTGTTAACACCATGTGAACCCTAGGAATTATAGTCAAATGGCCATTCCTACAACAATGACCAAATACAGTACAAAAAACACATATTACCTTTATGGTGAATCATTGGTTCACCAATGACATCTGTTTGCTAACATTAGTAGAACTTATTGAACACAATCACAATTGGGCTTTTTAAATATCACCAAAACACATTGATGTTTATATTTGCTACACTCAATGGAAATTAACTTTCTTGAAAATAAAAGAAACAACCTACGCAATTCCACAGACGTAGGCTTATATTATATCTAAATGTTGAAAAATTGTCTGCTAATCCACATCATTGAAACAAATTCCTCACATAAAACCTATAAAGAAATATAATGATTTGTGACAATAATGTCATTCTGTCTATGTGCGTGTATTTGTATATACAAACATATACACTTATGCTACCATGTATGTATATACCCAACATATACAATAATTTTTTCCAAGAAGTGTGGTTATATAATTGTTTTTTAAAAAAACATCATTTTTTAAAAAAATGTCAACACTGTCATCGGGATTTACATCATTTCCTGTATATTGCTTTATAAACCAGGATGTGGGGAGGCATCCTTGTTTTCTGAGGAAGTTCATGTTGACAAATAAAGTGAAAGAAAGCGCTAAAAATCTACTTGGCTTAGCAGCATCTTTCTTTTTTTCAACAGTCGCTTATTTCAGTGTTTTCAGCGTTAATAAGAAGTTCCTGCTGTATAATAAGTACTAGGCTTATGAGCATCTGAGCTTGTTATAATCAAGGTAGTTATGGTACTCCTCTTCGACCAGAGTTTAACTGACCTGTTTACTTGTGGATAACCACCTCATGCTGTGTATGGTTCTCCTCTTTAAGCAGAGCTATTTGTGACCTGGGTACTTATGTGGATAAACACATCATGCTATAAATGGTACTCCTCTTCAAACAGGAGTTATAAGTGACCTGGGTACTTATGTGGATAACCACTTCATCTTTATAAATGGTACTCCTCTTCAAACAGAGTTATGGATGGCCATGGTACTTATGTGGATAACCACCTCTGTCATAAATGGTACTTCTGTTCAGAGTTATATATAGCCTGGGTACTTATGTGGATAACCACCTCATGTTATAAATGGTAGTCCACTTCAGAGTTATATGTAGGCCTGGGTATTTATGTGGATAAGTGCCTCATGTTATAAACAATACTCTTTCAAAACAGATTTATAAGGGGTCTAAGTACTTAAGTGGAAAACCCTCTCTTGTTATAAATGTTACTCCTCTTCAAACAGAATTATCTTTGACCTGGGCACTTATATGGATAACCATCCCATGTTATAAATGGTACTCCTCTTCAAACAGAGTTATAAGTGGCCTGGTACTTCACGGGCAACCACCTCATGTTATAAATGGTGCTCCTTGCCACGAAAGGAGATAGTGCCATTCCAGCTATCTGGAATTTTGTAAATAATTATATGCCATTTGTGAATATCAACATGATTCACATGCTTGTGTTAAAATGTATTAGAACTGCATGTTATGTGTATATCAAACTG
>NC_056732.1:1849890922-1849985922 GCF_019279795.1 Protopterus annectens | reverse complement strand
TATACCTCCAATGCTTGCATTGTATCTAAAGTTCTTTGCTATGAATGTGTTAAAGATTGCGGTGCGGTTACACAATTTCATTATAATGGTAGTAATATTTGCTTTGTAGCTACTTGGCCATTGCTAAGAATACATCAAGGCACCACACCCAGCCCGGGGGAATGCTAAGAGTTGTGCAAAAAAATAACTTCAATGCTAGCCACATCCGAACTGCATAATGACACACACACAGATAAATATTTTAATATGAATAAATTGTTATACCTTAGACTCACCATTTGAAAATGTTTGCAAACTTAGTAGCAAGACCAGGAATGTGGCCTTTCAGTAAATGAGTGTCTGCTGAGGTTGTAATGAGACACACACACAGATAAATATTTTAATATGAATACATTGTTATACCTTAGATTGACCATTTGAAAATGTTTCCAAAGTTAGTACCAAGACCAGGAATGTGGCCTTTCAGTAAATGAGTCTGCTGAGGTTGTCATGGTAGCCTATCTATTGCAATCAATCATCAGTCCCTCCTCCCTCCACAGACAATGGTAACTCTAAATGTATAACTTCAGAAATGCTCAGTACTTGAAGTAACAACTCCTAAAAGCTGAACACCACACATGCATATCTCTACAACAACCGATCACTCATCAACACAGCATTAGCTTTAGAGCAAGAGAAAAAACAAATTTCAGTGCTTCACAAAATGAAACCTGGAAGGAGAGGTAGCGTATGACAGAAGAATGCCAAAGAAACTGAAAAGTAAGGTGTACAAAACAGTGGTGTGATGGCACAGAAATTTGGGCAGTGAAGGCAGAGCATTTGGGGAAGCTAGATGTGATGGAAATGTAGTGCCTGAGATGGACAGTAATATGCACACTGTGGGAACAGATGAAGAAATGAGGACATCAGAGCTGGAGCTTATGTAGATCCAGGTGCAAAGGTCAAAGAGAATGCATTATAATGGTTTGGGCACATATACAAAAAAGCAGAAGACAATCTGGTAAAGAAGATTTTGTGCAAACAGGAAGAAGGCAAGAAGAAATTACGCCATCCAGCAAAGAGATGTATGGATTGTATGAGAGAAAACATGTGACAGTCAGGCATGAATGTTGAAGAAGGTATGAGAGTAGGATTAAAATTTGGACAGATGGCAAAAGTTGGTGAGACACCCCAACTCTACATAAAACATGGGAAAAGGGGGTTGATTATGATTGCTCTTATTAAATGCAACACAAATTGTTCAGAGCACACAGGAGTCCATTTATTTTCACAATTTCTCTCTCTCTCCGTCCCACTTTTTTAACTTATCTCTGTTTTATATTACATGTTCTACTTGTCCAGAACAGCCTGGGTGACTCAGCTGCTGGTTTCATAGATCAGAGACCATTCACCACCTCCCCTGCACACATTGGGCTGCCTTCACAGGATGGGGGTGGTCGATTTACCCCTGTGGGCCCTCTGCTATGTGGTGGCCTCATATTCTATTAACACCAAGAGCTTCAGGTCCTGGTTGAGGGTGGTGGATCTACCTTTGTGGGCCCTCTACTAGCCAAACAGGTGTAGTTGTTTGAGGTGAAAGAGAGTACAGAGTTGAGAAGACATTAGGAAGGTGTGAAATAAAGGGGCAGAGCCATCTTCTGGTGAGATATTCTTTTTAGGCTTTTTTGAAAGAAGACAGTATTTTTTTGGATGTGCTGAGGTAGATCTTTCCAGACCTTGGCTATTTTATTGGAATAGAGGGAATCGCCATGATACTTGTATGACTGGGTAATTTTTAGCAGTAATTTTTCAGAGGATCTAAGGAACCTGCAGTTAATTTTGGGTTGGACCAGGTTATAAAGGGCAGGGCAGTTATTGGGGTTGTGGAAGACTTTGTGGGCAAAGGTAAGTTGGTTTAGACTTAACAGCTTGGGAGGTTCCAGCCAGCTGAGATACTGGAGAGAAGAGCAATGATGCGTTTTGTGGGAGTGATTTGCTGCAAATCTAGCTATTTTGTTGTAGCAGGATTCCAGAATATTAAGGTCAGTCTTATGCAGGATGGTGAAAATATGTGAACAACAGAGGAGGGTAGATAGTAAGTGGGCTCTAGCAGTGGCTACTTTGGCTTGGTGAGTGAGGTAAGGTTTGGCCCCGTAGAGGGTACCTAGTTTGGCATGGATCTTTTTGATTGTTATGGACATTTGTGTATAAATTTTAAGTCTGTTATCAATTGTAACTCCTAGGAGTTTGGTCTGTTTAGTTGGGTCAATTTTTGTTCCACTGGAGGAGTAGGTAGAGGGCTGAGCTTGGATGAATTGTTAGTGAAAATCATTAACTTAGTCTTACTTGGGTTTAGGATGAGTTGATACTTGGAATAGGTCTGTTTCTATGTCCAGGAAGGATTTTTGCATTTTTTGTTAAAGTTCTTGGGGACAAGGGGCTGAGAATACGTGAGGAGTTGTCTCCGTATTTGATGATAGTTGCATGTTGTGTGTGGAGTTTAGGTTGTTGGTGAATATGATAAAAAGGAGGGGCCCAAGTATGGATTCTTGGGGTACTCCAGTATATACAGAAAGTAGCGGAGAGAGATTGTTTTCCCATTTAGTAGCGTGTTTATCGCTTGACAGGTAGCTGTGAAACCAGGTTAGGGATGATGAGTTGAGACTGTAGTTTTCAAGCTTGTTGAGTAGCAATTGGTGGGATATGGTGTCAAAAACTTTTGACATAATTAGAAAAATTGCAGAGGCCCATTGTCCTTAATTTCTGAGGTGTTGAATAGTATTGGTGAAGGTTATTAGGACAATGTTAGTACTGTGCTTGGGCCTGAAGCCATGCTATGAGGGGGCTAGCACGTTGTTAGTGGTGAAGTGATTTAGAAGCTGTTGGTGGATACATTTTTCTAGCATTTTAGCTATGGGAGAGAGGATGGCAATTGGTCAATAATTTGAGAATTCTCTACAGGGACCACCCTTGTGAAGGGGAATAATGTAAGAAATTTTCCAGAGGTGAGGGACATAGTGTTCAGAGACAGAGTGACTAATTAGGATGGGTATGGGGTAGGCTATGGATGGAGCAGCTATTTTCAGGAATTCATTGGGTAGTTGGTCTGCAGCAAGACAGCCAGGTTTTAGTTTACTTAGGAGTTTTTTTATGAACATAGTTTGAATGGGTTTGAGGGAGAACAAGTTTTTGTTTTTGGTGGTGGGAGGTGCATTTAGTGGGTGGAATTTGTTTGTTGTCTAGGAGGGTGATGATAGAGTTAATAAAGTGGGAGATGAACTGCAATGCTATGGGCTCAGAAGTATTACAAATGGAGGGAGCAGGGGTGGCAGTTTTCCCCGGGTTAAGGAGGTAGGTTATATTTTGCTAGAACTTTTGTGGGTTGTTCAGGTGTTTTTGTTGGGTAGATTGAAAGTAATTTTTTTATCACTGGAGATTTTTTCTTAGCTTGATTTCTTAATTGCTGAAATATGGTTCATAGGTTCATAGATTCATACTAGGCTATCTGCCCTAGGGCATTTATAAGCCTAGCCAGAATGTGTTTGGCTTTCGCCACCCATTTTAAATTTATTTTGCTATGCCCTTTTTCGAGGTTAGTATACTGTGCCTCTGTCTAACAGTGACACAGAAGTGATACCCGGGGTAAACATATGATCTCCCATCCACTTATCAAGATTCCTCTTGAAGAGAGTCAATGAGGGATGCTGCCTAACCTGCACTGGGATTTTATTCCAGAGTAAAGGGAGCCTCTGGGTTATGAATCTGTCCCTCCAGCATGTCTTATTTATTTCAGTGCTGAGGTTCAAGTCTCTCGAGCGTGTAGCTCGATGGGATTTGGATTTTCTGAGGTGCAGCATGCCCATTAATTCCGGGTTGGACATGGCTTTATATGTCAGGCACAGATCACCTCTGAACAGGTGGTATGCCACTGAGTAGAGCTGGAGTTTCTTTAACCGGGCAGCATATGGCATCTGTTTGAGCCCTTTGATCCTCTTGGTGAGGTACTTTTGGGGTCTTTCCAGTTGCTGCAGGTGTCTGGTAAGGTACATCCCAAAAGGGGCATCGTACTCAATTATGGGCCAGAAGAGGGATGAGTAAAGAGGCACGATGACCTCCCCTGATCTAGATGTGAATCCCTTCATGATTAGGTGGGCTATATAAAATGTTTTTCTAACCACTTTGGCCACGTGGTTGTCAAATGAGAGATTGCTATCAACTTGGGTCCCCAGGTCCCTAATTACTTCTTCTGTACTTAATGGATTACCACCTATGTGGTAATTTGTGGGCGCTTTGTTTTTGCCAAAGGGGATGACTATACACTTTTTGGCATTTAGCTTGAGGCCACGGCTCTGGCACCAGTTGTCTGTTTCTATAAGGCCCTTTTGGAGGATGCTTGTGTTGGCTGGAGAGTCGATTATGGCACCCAGTTTGCAGTCATCTGCGAACTTGGTCAGCCACAGTCCTTCCATGTTGGCCTGTACCTCTGAGAAATATATACCGAACAAGAGAGGTCCCAGGAGTGAGCCTTGTGGGACACCACTTGTAATTGGTTTTGAGTCTGACATGGCTCCAGCAATTCTAACCATGTGGGTTCTGTCCTTGAGCCAGTTTGCAACCCATCTAGTGACATAGGGGTTTATATTTAAGCTGGTGAGCTTATCTATAATGCCCGAGTGGGGTATTGTATCGAAGGCTTTTGCGAGGTCCATGTAGGCTGTGTGGACCATCTTCCCCTCGTTAATGGCCTTGGTGACTGTTTCAAAGAAATCGACCAGGTTTAACAGGCAGGATCTGCCCTTAACAAAGCCGAACTGGGTAGGATCCAGTGTCTGTAGGTCCCCAATATCTTTATTTATGAGGTCCATGATGATCCTTTCCATAGCTTTGCAGACCAAGCTAGTCAGGCTTATGGGGTGATAGTTTCCAGGATCTGTTGAGGCACCACCTTTATGGAGAGGGACCACTGTTGCTGTACGCCACTCTTTGGGCACATATCCTG
The DNA here is from genome assembly GCF_019279795.1 of Protopterus annectens. NCBI lineage: Eukaryota > Metazoa > Chordata > Ceratodontiformes > Protopteridae > Protopterus > Protopterus annectens. The sequence goes on along the minus strand of NC_056732.1, from coordinate 1,849,980,944 downwards.
TAGTAAGGCTGAGATTGAACAGTAGTTTTATGTTTGGGTTTAGCTCTTCTTGGAGTTCATGTAGGACGCAGCCCGGGACACCATCTGGTCCCATTGATGCTGTGTTTTTGCTTTGGAGAGGGCGGCTCTTACCTGAGCATCTGAGATGTCAGGGGTGCAGCACTCTGCTGGGATAGATATTTGCCCTTTTGGTGGGGAGGGGGAGGAGAAGTTTGCTCTGAACCTGTCAGCTAGGATGTTGGCAATGTCTGTGGGTTCGGTGTATTTTTTGTCATTTTGGACTAATTCTGAGCATATCTGGGAATTCCCACCCAGGTTCCTAACATAACTAAAGAAAGCCTTGTGATTATCCTTAGTGTCCTGTGCCATTTTTCTCTCGAAGCTGGCCTTAGACAATTTTATGAGTGCCCGTAGTTTTTTGCTAATACTGATCAGTGATGCCTTCCCTTTTGGGATTTTGCTCTATCATGTAGTAGCTTCCTCCTTCTATTGTATAGTTTGTTTATGGCTGGGGTCCACCAGACAGGACATCTGCCTTTGGAGGATTGGGTCTTGGTTTTATTTGGGATCGCATGATCCATGCATTCCTGAAGGTGTTCATAGAATGCGTTTATAAAGGATTCTGCGGTCTGGGCCGTATTTTCTACAGGCCCGGGGGCTTTGAAGGATTCCACCTCAGTTTTGAGGAGTGTGAAATTTGCTTTAGAGAAGTTTTTCACTGTGGTTTTCTGGGCAGGGGGTGGGGTCGGGATGTGAATATCCAGTGAGATTAGTTTATGGTCTGATCTTACCAGTGAGGGATACACTTCTGGTCTGGAGCATAGAGTCCCCATGTTGGTGATGATCAGGTCTAGTATGTTTTCCCCTCTTGTGGTGAAATCTTTTTTTTTTATTTTTGGTGGTATGATAATGTGATCAGGCTTTGTCCCTTTGTTTGATTAGAGACTCAGTTGCATTAGATAGCCATGGTAATTGTCTGGCTTTGGTTCGAATTGTCCTGGTGGGGGTGAGATTATTTAAGATTTCAAGGAATTTATTATTGAAGCATTCTACTGCAAGGTCAAGCTGTAGGGATTTTAATGGGGACCAGTCACAATGTTGAAGTAGATTGAATGTATCAGGGGAGACATTTTTCTTGCTATGGGTGTATTTGAAGGGTATGCATGTATGTTTGGGATTGAATTCTTTTTCTAACTAGGAATGTGGGGGCATGGTCACTTAATGTGATAAGTAGGCAGCCAACTTGGTGCCCCAGGTTAGCCTTGTTGGTTAGTATCCAGTCGAGTATTGACTGTTTTTTAGAATGTTTGTCGGTTTGGGTGGGGCTGTTAATAGTCTGTGTGAAGTTGCACAGGTTAGTGAAGTTAGTGGGACAGGTAGAGGAACAGAAGAGCCAGTCAAGGTTAAAGTCACCTTGGATGATAGTTTCCAGCTGAAAGAGGAAGCAGACAAAGAGAGGAGGGTTACCTGAAGGCAGGTATATAGCAATAACAGTAATGGATTTTTGAGGGTCAAGTTTCAGGTGTGTGACTAGTATTTCTGCACTGGGGATGTCTGGGGGTGTACAGTTTCGTTTTTCCACTGTATGAGAGGCTTTGAACATAACAGCTACAGCACCACCTTGTTTGTTTAGTCTATCTAGTCTTATGATGGTGTAACCATTAGTTATAATTTCAGGGTCTTTGATATGGGGTTTAACCAAGTTTCAGTTATGACAGATATGTCTGGAGAGTAGGTCGCCAAGGTAGCATGGAATTCAATTATTTTATTTAGGAAGCTTCCGAGACTGAAATTTGTTAATAGTAGATCTGAGTTGGAGGTTATGGGAAGTGAAGTACATGGAGATGGGCCAGCAAAATTTTGTATAGTAGTAGTAGAGGTGGAGTCACGAAGGTGGCAGCTGTTAGGAGAAGAGTTACAGCTAGGGTCAGGTTGGGATGGATATCTGCCTGTAGTCTAATTTGTGTTAAGGAGTGTAGTACTAAGTATCTACGTTTTGCCTTGAGTTGGTAATACCTGTATGTGGATGGATGAGTGAAGCGGTTGTGTAAATGTTTGAAGTAGAAGAGAAGAATGAGGCTGATGATGCTATAAGGCTTAAATGGAAGTTGAGCTGTTGTATCAGTATGTGTAGGGGAGTGGTAGTGTTGGATGTGATAGTTATGGAAGTTAGTGGCATGCATTATAAGAAAGGTAGGGAAAGTTTAAAAGTAGTGTGATGAACAGTAAAATATGATGGAGCACCATTATGGGAGGAGTAGAAGGAAACAGCAGGCGAAGTAGAGTAGAGTAATTGGGGGAGGGGAACTGTGTACTGCTAAAAGTTGTCGGGTGGAGAGATTGTGTATCCCGGGAAGGATGGAATGAAGAATAGGTGACGAGGGAGGGGTGTGGAAGGGTGTGTGGAGAGTGGTGATAGGTAGGTAGTTTAGGGGTGTGGTGTACTTAGCTATATATGTAATGAAAGAGGGGGATGGGTGGGAATGTGGGGTGGGTTAGGGGAGCAGAGTAAGCCCAAGCAAAGCGAGGGTGAACAGACCGAGTTGGCCATGAGCAAAATACAATCTGTAAGTCTATCCTGAGCAGCACGTATGAGTGAGCTGGGCAGGTTGTGAGCTTGGATAAGGTATCAGAACACTGTTTAAGCACATTTAGGTTGGTTCTTAAACTTCTAAGCATTGTAAATTAAGGGGATAGTTGGGGAGGAAGACAGACTCAGGCACAGGAGAAAGCGAGAGAGAGGAATGGGGAGAATGTAGGTAACATGGTACAAAGACAGGAAAGAGCAAGGGGTTTATAACAGTGTTGGAGTGAGTGGGGAATAAAGAGGAGGCTGTATACAGCAGATACAGGGTAGCTGATAGAGAGAGGACACAGACAGTAGAAGAAGGGAGCTTGCAAAGAAACGCAGGAAGGCTGATGTGGAAGGGTCAAGTGGAAACAGTAACAGCTAGAGGAGGGCTGAGGAGCAGGATGGGTTTTGGTGCTGTGCAGTGGAGACCTGGGAGGTTAGGATTACAGTAATATTACAAGCATAGTTTCCTTTTTCTCCCACCTACTACAGCAAAATCCTCTTAATGTGTTCTTATTGTGCATCCTTTATCGTCTCTCTCCCCTATTTCCATCTTTCCTCTCCTCCACCTTTCCAAGCTTATAAAAGCCCAAGCAGGGTAGCCATATAAGAAAACATCAAACAGGGAATACAAGAAACCTAAAAGCAGTTGAGTAGCTTGCAGTACAGCTTTGCTTAGCTCAGCACATATTCTAATAAAAGTTCTTGAGAGATCCAAACAGGTTTGCTGCCAAAACCACCTAGTGAAAATATGTGAAAACAATCATGACTTTACCTGCATACAGCTCATTTTGCAAATAATTACAGTTACAGTTTAAGATGTAGGAAGCTCCTGTGGACATTTCCTTGCAGGGTGGAGATTTTATGAAATCAGCTCTGTTTGCTCAACCTTGGTTTATTTACATATGGTTGTGGCACCACTATTTGCCAAATGCTGTTGTGCACATGCACACTGCAGGACTATGAATACCACTCTCACAGAATAACAAATGGCTCTGTATGCAACCCCTCATTTTTGATATAAAATTTTCTGACCTACATATCTCAAGCCCTGACCTATGGCTGCAATAGTACAGCTACAGGGGGCAAAAGGGGCAACTTCCCGAGGCACAAAGTGTTAAGGGGCATGACTGACCATCATATCCAGATTGTTCTTTAATGCATTCCTTCCTTTAAAAGTTAGTATTAAGTCTGAGGTTAAACCTAAGTGCTGTAGCACTCCTTGAGTAGTCTAAACTGCAGCATTGGGTGGTGTGGGGAGCATACCCTAACTACAATGAGTTCTGTTTGGTGATGTTCTTCTATGATTTGTTGTATTAAAGGCACATGGGATATATGCAAATGACCCTTATGAACATCATGTGTTTCAGCTTTATGGTTATTCCGAAAGCCTGTGACTTTTTTAAGTCATTTAATGGACAAATTCAGGCAATAAAGCCAAAACTCACTAGCTGTGGACATGCCTCTTTCAGACTTGTTATGGCCTCATCAGCACAGCACAAGTGGACTGTTTGACTAAGAATTAGATACACAGGGTTGTTATACACAGCTTATGTCCATTACATCAGGGTGTCTGCAAAATATCCCAACTAACAAACTAAAACAAGGAGTGAAAAGGTCACACAGAAAAACAATCAGTAAAAACTAAGAGAAAATTCTAGCCAATCTAGAATTTTCACGGAGTAACCCCTCAAGCCTGTTGTATTAGAGGCACATGGGATATATGCAAGTGACTCTTACGAACATCAGGTGTTTCAGCTAAATGCTGACTCTGAATGCCCATGACCTTTTTCTTTTTAAGTCATTTAATGGACAAATTAAGGCCCATAAAACCAAGCCCCACTTGCTGTGGACATGCATGTTTTGGCCTTGTTATGGCTTCATGAGCACAGCACAAGGATGAAATGTATCTATGAAAAACATTATATAGACCAAGAAATGTTCAGCTCTTTGGAATAAGAAGTGAGTGAGGAAGTGTGAAAATATAAAAAAGAAAACCTAGAGATTTTTGACATGTATAAAAAAGAAACATGGACATGGGAAAGAAAGAGAGATCTGATATGGTGCAGTATTTATGCAAAGGAGAAAGCCAAACTAATTAGTACCAAAAAGTTGCTCCAAAGATATTTGAAGAGAAATATAGGCGAAGGCATCCAGACATGGAAAATTTCACAATACAAGGATCACAAAAGGAGAATGTAGAATAGAAGATTAGTAAAACAGAAGTTAAACAAATAGAAGCTGAAGTTATGGAATACCTGCAAAGAGAATGATTCAGTGTAGAAAGTCTAAAACAGTTTATGTCACAGCATGATAGAACAGTAGGTGCCCACATAAGGAGAAACAGGAGACATCTGAAGAAGAAATAGAGACACGGACAAAAAAAAAGATTTAGAATGATGCAATATTTATGCAAAGGAGAAAGCAAAACTAATCAATACAAAAAAAGCAACACCAAAGATATTTAAAGAGAAATATAGGCAAAGGCATCCAGATATGGAAAATTTAAAAATACAAAAAAATAAGAAAACAAAAGGTTAACGTAGAAAAGAGGATTAGTAATGGAGAAGTTAAAGCAATATAAACTGAATTTATGGATTACCTGCAAAATGCAGGATTTAATGTAGAAAATCATTTTCAGGTAACGTCACAGCACGATGGAACAATGAGTCCCCAAATTAAGGAAAAACAGGTGGAATGGGAAGCAGCTGATCAGTTGCCACATGAAGATACTCTGAAGCCTTCAGTAGGAAACCATTACAAAAAGTTCAGTTGGAGTTACACAGCAATGGAAGGAACAAGAAAGAGTGGCAACTGTGAAGCAGTCAGTGTTATGGAGTGATAGGCCAGTGAGTTCCCAAATGAAAAAAAAAAATAGATGATACAGGATGCAGCTGAAGAGAATATGTTGTATGAAGATGTTCTGGAACTTTCTATAGACTGCCCCCAGGAAATGGAGAACAAAGAATGGGCCCTCAGTTTAGAAGAAAATGATCTAATAGAACATCTCTTCAAAAGGAACCTTGATGATTGGATGGGAGATAGGAAATTCATCCCGGGGATCACGTCAGTCACCTTACTAGACAGGGGTCCAGGGAAGTAAATACTGTGGGAAGAAATAGCCAGGGAATTGTTATGGCTAGGCTTATATAGGCCCCAGGGCCGATAGCCTAGTACCAACCTAGTAAACAAAGTATATCCACAAGGTCACAAAAACACCACAAAACCAATAAAAGCAATAAAGCCCAATGGACGATCGATAGATTTAACAAACGGAATTTATTGAAACAGGAAAAAACACTTCACATTAACGCCACACATATACGTTTTTGTTTCAAAAACTTCCTCAGATGTGGGATGACGATATCAAGACCAGTTTATATAACCTAGTTAATTGGATAACTGGACAGACATTTCATTCAACACTTAAAACATTTAAAAGACAAATTGTGTTTTCCCAAGACATAAAAAGACATACTTTGGGACATTCTATAAAAACAAACAATTCAATAGAAAAAATTATATAATAATGATGAAGGAGTTCTACCATAAATCTGTTAAAAAATGTTAAAAAATCTTTTTATAATCATTAAATAAAATAACCATTCCAATGCTAGTTAATTTCCCATTTTATGTTCTAGCACCATCTTGAGGTCATTCCAAGAATGAATTTTCTTGTACAAAGATTAAAAGAAAAAAAGTTATAAAACATATGTACTGAAACAAAACCATAAAAATATAAAAGATGCAATCTTAAAAAATACTAAAATTTGTCAAGAATAAAAAAAGCACAAGATGGTGCTAGAGCATAACAAAATGGAAAATTAACTAGCATTGGAATGGTTATTTTATTTAATGATTATAAAAAGATTTTTAACAATTTTTTAACAGATTTATGGTAGAACTCCTTCATCATTATTATATATTTTTTTCTAATGAATTGTTTGTTTTATAGAATGTCCCAAAGTATGTCTTTTTATGTCTTGGGAAAACACAATTTGTCTTTTAAATGTTTTAAGTGTTGAATGAAATGTCTGTCCAGTTATCCAATTAACTAGGTTATATAAACTGGTCTTGATATCGTCATCCCACATCTGATGAAGTTTTTGAAACGAAAACGTATATGTGTGGCGTTAATGTGAAGTGTTTTTTCCTGTTTCAATAAATTCCGTTTGTTACGTCTATTGATCATCCATTGGGCTTTATTGCTTCGCCTGAAGGTCACTTTTACTAGTATCAACCTATCAACCTATGAACCTAGTTGATTGCTTTAATAGAATGTTTAGCTATATTAAGATAAATGAAAGAGAAAGACAATAAGTCCCAAAATGTTAGAAGTCTGATAAAGCAAATGAACACAGTAATCAAGACTACTAACAGAAATCCATGTGATATAACAGAAGTCAATAAGCAAACAATAATGCCCAACAGGGTGTGTGTTAATGTGCAATTAACGCCTCCCCTGGGGTGTTATGAGGTCCAATGCAGCAGACGGAAGGCCTCTACATCCCTGTAAGGGTATTAATTACACATTAACACACACCCTGGAGGGCATTATTGTGATTAAAGAATGGGCTTGCAGTAAAATTGTTGTGTTTTACTCACTTATATATATATATATATATATATATATATATTTTATTAATATATATATATATATATATATATATATATATATATATATATGTGTGTGTGTGTATATTAGCATATTTTTGATGTAAAATAGTTCCTCTTAATAATGTTTCAGACTTGCTGTAATATATGTTAATGGTGTTGGAGGAAGCATTTTACAGCCGAAATGTAACATTCAAAATTTACCAGGTTATTTACTTTATTTTTGGTCCCTTACTCCTAAATAATTTGGTTGTCAGTCACTGAAGATTGAAATTACTAAATAAGGAAATACATTTAAGCTTCAGACTTTATTCTTCAGAAAATTCATGCTAACTTAAATCCTTTAGTTTAGCAGCTTTGTAATTTTATAAGGGCAGCAATTAAGTTTCAGTTTTAGAGGCTTTGTTCCCAACGATCTCTTCAGCTGAAGGGTGCATAGATTTGTAAACCTCCTTACTGCTCCTGCTGGTGGTAGTCATCTCACACACTCACCCTCACACACACACACACACACACACACACACACACACACACACACACACACACACACACACACACACACACACACACACACACACACACACACACACACACACACCTCTGCTTCAGAAAAAAATGCATGTTAACGAAATCCCTGTTATTATAGCAACTTTCTAAGTTTATAAGAGCAATATTTAAAATCTGTCCCTATTTTAAGCCCTTTGTTTCTCCATTTGTTGCTCTGACCAGATTTCTTGTGTCGAGAGAGTTATGCAAAGTTTTTAGGCGATGCTGGCAGGGATCGCTCTTGCACTTCACCCCCTCCCCCCTCATACATGCATACACTCTCTCTTTTTCTCTGTCTCTCTTTCTCTCACACATACACATACTTTTTTTATTTTACACTCACTAAGCAACAGAAGTGCTGCATCTCCAATGTAAAATATTGTAGCAGCTTAACCGATCTCTCAGTCACACTCATACAGGCATACACTTTCACACACTAACACATACATACATTTCTATTTTATATTACCCTTGCTAAACAGCTAAAGTGCTGTTTAGTGAGTGTAAAATAGTAGCTCAACTGATCTTTCTCTCAGTCACACATGCACACACTTTCATACACAAACACATCTACACAGTTTTTTGTTATTCTTACTTTCATTTTATTTTAAGTGTTTCTGCTGTTTAGTGAGTGTAAAATAAAATGAAAGTAAGAATAACAAAAAAACAGAAACACTGCTTAGTGAGCATAAAATAATAGCATCCGTTCCGTTTTCTCAGTCCGCGCTGCATTGTGGCTTGATATGTTGCCGTAAAATGGCAGAGGTGTTTTTCAGCAGGCATTACCTGTACATTAATACCCTGTTGGAGAACACTCATTTTCCAATTAGGGTACTGATATATTACTGTGCAGCTAAATTAATAAAGTCTTACCAGAAAAACTCAGGGCAATAAGGAAAAGGAAGGGAAGAAATCAAATGCCATCAGGGTTCAAATAACAAATTCACCACCATCACAGGAACAGGCAAGCAAAAACTGAGGGTGATGCTATTCAGTGCTAGAAGTCTAAATCTCAAAATGCACTCACTCAAGGCACTCCTTAAAATGGAGAACATTGATATCTGTGCAGTGACTGAGACCTGGTTCAAGGCTCCAGAAAGCACCTCTGCACTACCAGGCTATAACTCATACCACACTTTCAAGCCATGTAACCTGGACCAAAACACCAAAGGCGGAGGTGTGTCCATATTCTTTAAGGATATCCACATCTCCAGGCTAGTTGCTCAGCATAATTCATCCGAGGTTATCGAAGTGCAACTAACTATGGGCAAAACTGCAATCCAAATTGTAGCTTGCTACAGATCCTCCACCATGCCTCAGGATTCCCACTCCTCTTTTCTTGATGTACTGGAAAATATTAGGGTTCAACCAAACACCCTAATAATGGGCGACTTCAACTACCCCACCATTAACTGGGAAAACTACTTGTGTGCCGACTCCTTAGCTCAATGCTTTCTAGAATTCATAAACTCCAATGCCCTAGATCAACTTATCCACACCCCCACCAGGGGCAACAATATTCTAGACCTAGTCATTACCAACATGAGTGACTGGTGTTCCACACCTGAAGTCAACTCCTCGTTAGTCCGATCCAACCATAAGCTTATCACCCTTGATATCCACATCCCCCATTAAGGAAACCACAGTAAAAAATTTCTCCAAAGCCAACTTCATGCTTCTTAAGACAGAAGTGGTGAACTTCATGACATCCATGCAGATGGACAATACAGTTACAACTGCTGAATCTAAACAAATGCACTTTATAAGCACTTACACGAGTGCATGGATAATGCTATCCCAAACAGAACCAAGATGCTATCCTCCAAAAAAAGGAAGCCAATCTGGTGGTCCTCTGCCATAAACAAACTGTACAACAGAAGGAAGAAACTGTTGCAAAAGAGAGTAAAATCCCATGAGTGGAGGAGCTCCCTGGTCAGCCTCATTAAGAAGCTGAGATCCCTTATAAGATCCTCCAAAGATAGCTACGAAAACAAAATCGCCACTAAATCCAAGGACAACCACAAAGCATTCTATAGCTATGTCAAGAATCTAGATGGCAACACCCAGATCTGCTCTGAGTTACAGCACAAAGGCAAGAACTTCAGAATGAACTGGCTCCCCACTTAAGCACACAGCAACAGTTATCCATCTACACAAAGGGGGAGCCACCACTGATCCCGGGAACTATTGACCTATTAGCCTGACGAGCCTGATCTGCAAGGCCATGGAACATATCATCATGGAACTCATAAACAAAGACATTGGTAACCTCCAAACTCTGGATCCCACCCAGTTCGGGTTTGTGAAATGCAGATCATGCCTCCTGAACCTGATCGACTTCTTTGAGGCAGTCACCAAAGCTGTGGCTCAGGGTAAGATGGTTCACACAGCCTATCTTGACCTTGCCAAGGCTTTCAACACCATCCCCCATTCTGGAATTATAGCTAAACTCACTAAACTAGGTATAAATCCCTATGTCACAAGATGGGTTGCCAACTGGCTCACTGACAGAACCCACACTGTAAAAGTTGCAAACTCCAACTCTGACCTCAAAGCAGTGACAAGTGGAGTACCACAGGGTTCCATCCTGGGACCTCTCCTGTTTGGTATCTACTTCTCTGAAGTACAGGCTAACACAGAATGCCTCTGGCTAATGAAGTTCGCAGATGACTGCAAACTAGGAGCCATAGTCAAGTCCCCAAATGATGTGGACATCCTACAGAAGGGCCTCAGTGAAACAGATGCCTGGTGTCAGAGCCATGGCCTCAAGTTCAATGCCAAAAAGTGCAGTGTCATCACCTTTGGTAAAAACTCTGTACCCATGAACTACCACATAGGCAGCAATCTACTTAACACTGAATGCGTGATAAAAGACCTTGTGACCCAGGTGGACAGTAATCTCTCCTTTGATAGTCACATCACCACAGTAGTCAGGAAGTCCTTCTATGTGGCACACCTCATCATAAAAGGGTTCTCATCCAGGAAAAAAGAAGTCATTGTTCCCCTCTACTCATCACTCATTAGACCCATTATAGAGTACAACGCCCCTTTTGGAATGTACCTCACAAGACATCTGCAGCAGCTGGAAAGGCCACAGAAGTACATCACAAAGAGAATTACTGGCCTCAAACAAATGCCCTACACTGACGGCCTCAAAAAACTCCAGCTTTACTCCGTAGCATATCGCCTACTCCGAGGTGATCTCTGCCTAACATATAAAGCTATGTCAAACCCAGAGCTGTTGGACATGCTACACCTAAAGAAATCCCAATCCCTCCGAGCTACATGCCCTAGGGACCTAAACCTTGTCACCACAATAACCAGGACATGCTGGAGGGATAGATTCCTGTCCCAGAGACTTCCCATCTATGTCAAGCAAAGTTCTTCATTAGCACTCTTCAAGAAAAATCTTGATGAGTGGATGGGAAATAGGAAATACACCCCGGGGATCACTTCTGTGTCTCTGCTCGACAGTGGCACAGGAAAATAACTTTCTTGGGTGGCGTAAGGTATGGAACCTTGCTGGCTAAGCTTACGTAGGCCCTTGGGCCAATAGCTTAGTACCTACCTATGAACCTAAGTATTGAATAGGAAAACTATAAAACAATTAAGAAAAAAGTATCACTGTTAGAAGAGTATATCAGAGGGAACAGATCAATAAAAATACTTAGAAAAGATAGATGTGATAAAGGAAATGTGCAGTATTAGAACAGACTTGAATCCATCGTACACTATTGCAAATAAACTAAAGGTAACACAAAAAGGAAAACTTAAAAGATATGCAGATTCATAGATTAGTACTAGGCTAACTGCCCTTGTGAGCCATTTTAAACCTACCCAATTATCCCTTGTGAAACTCAAGCCCTGCACCTTGTGTTTGTAGGGCAAACACCTTAACCATTAGACCACCCTCCTAACGAGATAAATATAAAAGAAAAGTACAAAATAAGCAATTCACTGATGGCCCAAAAAGTTTTATATAGAACTGGGAACAAAATGAAAAGGAATCAAAACACCACCAAAACAAGAAGAAACAATCACATTTTGGAGATGCTGTGGAACATAACAAAGATGCTGAACAGACAGAAAAAGTAAAAGAAACAGTAAGAAGTTCAAATGTACAGGATATGAAGTGGAATGAAGTAATGGACAGAGAAATTGAAACAAATTTAAGAAAATCTCCTACCTGGAAAGCCCCAGGCACAGATGCAGTACCTAACTTCTGGTTAAAAGTATTAGCATCCTTACACAGAGATTTAGCCCTGAGTAAGAACTTCTTTATATGCACATCCTGAACAGACATCAACTTGGTTAATAACAGGAAAATGATACTCCTCCTTAACAGTGAACCTGCAAGCTATCCTATAAACTATAGACCAATAACTTGCCTTCTTGCAATGTATAAACTAAATACTGGAACTGATGTCAGCACAGTTTATAATCATTTAGAAGAAAACGCAATCATGGCAATAGAATAGAAGGATAACAAAAAGTCATATGGAACAAAGGATCATTTGTTGTTAAATAAGGTCATAATAGAGAGTTGTAAAAAGGGGAAGAATCTAAGTATGTCATGGATAGATTACAAACAAGCAATTGACAGCATCCCACATTCATGGATGAAGGTGTTCAAGCTCTGTGGCGTGTACAATAACTACATAACAGTATAGTACAAATGTATAAGATGCACCCTACACTGATCAGTTATATCGCAGTGATGATGAAACAGTGGAAAACCACTTTGCATTTAAGCCACGATAAAGGGCAACTGATTATCCCAGGGATAAAAATTCAAAGGGGTATATTGCATGGTAAGTCTTTGTCACCACTGTCCTTTTGTCTTGTCCTTAACCCATTAAGCTGTCCATATAACAGATTAGGTCATGGTTACAACTGGCTCCCAGAAAACATCAAAGTATAAAGATGTCTTATCTTCTTTTTGCGGATGATTTAAAACTGTATAGTTCACAAAATGAGGAGCTGAAAGCACAACTGCAAGTCATCAAAACATTCTCAGATGATATAAGAATGTCTTTTGATCTAGTTAACTGTGCAAAAGCAACATTTAAAGCAGGAGAGCTGCAGCACCAAGAAAATATCTGTCTGGGACAGGAATGTGATATAAAGCAACTTGAGCAGTAGGGAGTGTATAAATATTTGGGAACTGATGAAGGACTGACAATAAAACACAAGAAATATGAACAAAACTCAGTAAGGAATATAACAGAAGACTAAAAAATTTTACTAAAAACAGCCCTGATGTCTAGGAACAACGCCCAAGCTATAAGCTAGTTTTGTTCTTCCTATTCTAACTTAGAGGTTTGGGGTGATTGACCCCAAAAAGGATTGGATCAGTTAAACAGGAAAGCAAGAATAATGTTTCATGCTTATCAGATGATATATAAAAATCAGTGCATACCAAGATTACATATTCTTCATACGAGATGAGGTGTGGACCTCCTTGAAATTGATTATATGTATAAGTCTGCAATCGTAGGGCTGCATGCACAACTGCTGACCTCACCAGATCCAAACATACTGAAAGTTTGAAAGCATGAGGAGAACAAGTCTAAGATGACTTCTCTGCTTAGTGACCATCACATGTCTACAGTGGTGAGGAACTCATTCTATGTCGCACAACTTATAAATAAAGGTATGGCAACTAACTGAAAGGAAGTCATTGTTCCACTGTATTTGGCATTCATCAGACATATCATTGAGTAAATTGCCCCCTTTGGTACGTACCTAACCAGGCATATCCAACAACTGGAATGTCCCCAGAGGTTCCTCATTAAAAGAATACAGGGCATAAGTAAAAAGTCCTGTGCAGACTGCCTCAAGGCCCTATCCCTGTATTCTGTCTCCTACAGGCTTTTGAGGGGAGATATATGTCTGGCATACAGGGCAGTGTTAGACCCCATCCTGATGGACCTCCTGCATATCCACAAAACACAAAGCACCAGAATTATCCATTCTAAGGACTTAAACCTTGCCTGTGATTTAAATAGGACCTGCTGGAGAGATAGGTATGTATCCTACAGACTACCCTGTCGATGGAACAGGCTCCCCATCCATGTGAAGCAGAGTTCCTCCCTAACCCAATTCAGGTACAACTTGGACAACTGGATGGGAAACTGGAAATTCATCCCTGGTTTGGCACCTATGTGTCTCTAATGGACACAGGTAACCTGTAAATGGTTCATTCCCCAGTCCCATGCTTACACTTATCAAGGGTATCAGAACTTGTCAGAGATTTGGGATGCATGGCTAGGGTTAAAAAGGCTGTTGTGGTCATTAGCCTAGGAAACAACTATGAACCTAAGAAGCATATCAGTGTCAAGCAGGAATGGAAATCAAACCAGAAGTAGACAAAAATCAGGCAGCAACTGCATGTGCTAAGAAACAAAAGAAAAAATACAGGGAGAAGGATCAAATGAGAAGGCAAGAAATGTGAAAAAAGGCACGGATATAGTTGCAAGTATAGAAAACTCTTGAAGCAACCTCATGTCAATCAGGATCTGATGCAGGAATGGTTAAGGAGAGGTGACTTTAAACCATAAGATGAAAGGTTATATTGGCGGCTCAGAATAGTGGACTAGATAGACATTGGTTTACAAAGTCCATTGAACATATGGGAGAAACAGATAAATGCAGGTTATGTAAAACAGAACTGGAAACAATCGCACATCTTGTTGCTGGGTGTGATACACTAATGGCAAAGAGTCTGCATACTGAAAGGCATAATAATGTAACAGTACTGTTGCACTGCAGATTGTGCAAACATTACTGTATTTGGAGTAGCCAAGAAGCATTGGAAATATGCATCACAAAGCATTATAGAGAATGATGAAGTTATATCACATGGGATCATCCATTACTAACAGGTCAAAAACAGATGCAAGAAAACCAGATATAGTCATCCATGAAAATCAGACAAAAATAGCACTGATCATTAAAATTACTACACCCAATGATTTCTCACAGCAAGAACTACTCCTTACCACCTGATGGTGACAGAGAACGTTCTCACAGCAAGAACTAGTCCTTACAATCTAATGGTGACAGAGAAAGGGCTCATAGTAAGAAGTAATGTTAGGAAACAAACGCTGCACAGAGAAAGAGCTCACAGAGGGAAATATTCCTTTTGAATGATTGGTTACTGAGAAATGTCTCACAGCAAGAACTGGTCCTCACCAAACAATGGTGTACAAAGAAAGGGCTCACAGCAAGAATTAAACCTTACAAAGCAATGCTGCATAGAGAAAGAGCTCTTGGCAAGAACTTTTCCTTACAAACCAGTGGTGACAGGGAAAGGCTCACAGCAAAAATTATACCTTACAAACCAATGGTGCACAGAGAAAGGGGTGATAGTAAGATGTAAACTTTACAAACCAATGGTGCATAGTGAAATGGCTCATAGCAAGAACTAAACCTTACAAACCAGCTGCGGACAGAGAATTGGCTCACTGCGAGAACTGTCCTTAAAAATGAATGGTGACAGAAAGAAGGTCTCACAGCAAGAACTACTCCTTATAAACTAATGATGACAGAGAAATGTCTTAAATGAAGAACTAGTTCTCACAAAAACTAATGGTGCACAGAAAACATTTCACCATATGAACTAGCCCTTATAAACCAGTAGTGACAGAGAAAGTTCTCACATCAAGAACTACACCTAATGAAGCAATGGTGATAGAGAAAGGTCTCACAGCAATACCTTACAAACCAATGGGGGCAGAAAAAGAGCTCACAACAAGAACGAGCCCATACAAACCAATAATGTGCATAGAAAGATCTCACAACAAGAACTATTTCTTACAAACTAATGGTGACTAACAGGGTCTCACAGCATGAACTTGTCCTTACAAACCATTGGGGACAGACAAAGAGTTCGCAGCAAGGGCTAGTACATACAAACCAATGGTGCACAGAGTAAGACCTCACAGTAAAAAGGAGTTCTTACAAACCAATAGTGCAAGGAGAAAGGGCTCACAACAAGAGCTACACCTTACCAATCAGTGGTGGATATGGGTATCCTGAGACAATGTAGAAATTGCCTCATGTTTACTGACAACCAGTTAATTCTCAAACAAACTGATATGGCATGCGAGAGATGCATTTACACAATGTCACTGGAGGGAAAGCTCTCATATAAAAGCACAGCTGATGTCAATAAAGCTGTCAGTAGTACATACGCTGCATCCATCACACACAATTCAAAGCAGACGTATAGACCCACATATGCTGAGACACTTAAATGTAACCTTCCTAAACCCCAAAGACCTCATAGATGATGTACACATTACAAGTACCCTCAGCATCCCCAAATAGTACCCTCAGCAGCCCCAAATGGACTCTTTTAAAACAAGCCCAGCATAATGCATCTGAGATACTTCGGGTACAACTAACATTGGGTAAGACAGCAATCCAGGTCATAGCCTGCTATACGTCCCCAACCATGTCACTAGACTCTCACTCCATGTTCCTAAGCACCCTGGAATCCAGCAAGATCCAACCCAACACTCTCATACTAGGAGATTTCAAGTACCCCTCCATCAACTGGGAAAACTACTCAAGCACCAATACACTGGCCCAACGTTTCCTGGAATTCATCAGTTCCAATGCCCTGGACCAGCTCATTCTGACCCCCACTAGAGGGAGCAACATCCTTGACCTGTTTATTGCTAACATGGGCGACTGTTGCTCTACACCAATAGTCAATCCCTCCCTGGTCAGATCCGACCATAAACTAATCACCATTGAAATCCACATCTCACCCACACCCCCCCGCAAAGGTAATCACATTGAAAAACTTCTTCAAAGCTGACTTTGAGCTCCTAAAAACAGAGGTGGCTAACTTCATGGCACCCATGCCAATGGAAAATAGCTGCATGACTGCTGAATCATACACCAATGCACTGTACGAACATGTACAAAAATGCATGGAACTAGCCATACCCAACAGAACCAAAACGCTCTCCTCCAAAAAAGGAAGCCAATCTGGTGGTCCTCTGACATTAATAAACTCTACAACAGAAGGAAGAAACTGTTGCAGAAAATGGTGTAGTCCCAAGACTGGAAAAACTCCCCTATTAGCCTCAACAAAAAGTTGAGATCCCTCACAAATCCTCCAAAGCCAGCTATGAAGGCAGAATTGTGGTAGACACTAAAAGCAACCACAAAGCCTTCTATAGTTATATCAAGAATCTCCATGGCAATACCCAGATTTGCTGGGTTACTGCACAATTGTACCAACTATACTGAGCCAACAGATATTGCCAACATACTGTCTGACAGATTCAGTGCCACATGAAGTGAACTGGCACCACATCTGTGTGCCCTGTTCAGTCACAGCCTCACCTCAGGCTTTGCCCCTACTGAATAGTGCACTGCTACAGTCATCCCTCTCCATAAAGGGGGAACAAAAACAGACTCTGGGAATTATTGCCCCATTAGCCTGACGAGTCTGACATATAAAGCTATGGAATGCATCACCATGGAACTTATTAATAAAGATATAGGAAATCTCCAAACTGTAGACCCCACGTAATTTGGCTTTGTGAAAGGGAAATCATGCCTGCTCAACCTGGTTGACTTCTTTGAGTCAGTCACCAGGGCTGTGGATGAAGGCAAGGCTGTGCATACAGCCTACCTCAATCTGGCCAAGGCCTTTGATACTATTCCTCACTCAGGAATTATTGATAAACTCACCAAATTAGGCATCAACCTCTATATCACGTGGTGGATTGCAAACTGGCTCACAGATAGAACACAGTGTGAAAGTAGCAGACTCCAAGTCAGACTGGCAACCAGTCACGAGTGGAGTCCCACAGGGATCGATCCTGGGTCCTGTCCTGTTTGGCATCTACTTCTCAGAAGTCCAGGTCAACATAAAGGGACTCTGGCTGACCAAGTTTACAGATGACTGCAAGCTGGGAGCCATTATTAACTCCCTAAGTAATGCAGACATCCTATAGAAAGGCCTCACTGAGACCAATGACTGGTTTTGAAACCATGGCCTTAAGCATAACGCCAAAAAAATGCGTTATCATCCCCTTTGGTAAAAACTCAGTTCCCACTTATTACCACATCAATGACAGCCCACTGAACACTGAAGGCGTTATAAGAGATTTGGGGATGCAGGTTGACAGCAACCTCTCCTTCGACCACCACATTGCCATTGTGGTCAGAAAGTCCTTCTATGTGGCACATCTCATTACCAATGGTTTTGCATCCAGGAAGAAAGAGGTCATAATCTCTCTCTACTCTTCCCTCATTAGACCAATCATTGAGTATAATGCCCCATTTGGGATATACCTCACTAGACACCTGCAACAGCTGGAGAGGCCACAGAAGTACCTCACAAAGAGGATCCTAGGCATTAAACACATGTCCTACATGGACAGACTCAAAAGACTCCAGCTATTCTATGTCACATATCACCTACTTAGAGGCAATCTCTGTTTGACTTACAAAGCTATATCTGACCCAGTTCTGTTAGAAATGCTACATCTAAAGAAATCCCAATCCCTCCGCACCACACACTCCAGAGACCTCAACCTCAATACCACAAGCAACAGAACATGCTGGAGGGACAGGTTCCTCACCCAGAGACTGCCCATGCTCTAGAATAGACTTCCCATACATGTCAAGCATAGCACCTTGCTGTCCCTCTTCACGAAAAATCTTGATAAGTGGATGGGTAATAGAAAGCTCACTCTGGGGATCACTCCAGTGGCCCTACTTGATAGAGGCACTGGGAACTAATGTCAGGCACCACGATGCCAGGGCACTTCTTTGGGCTAGGCTTGTAAAGGCTCCAGGGTCATTAGCCTAGTACACACCTATGAACCTATGAATATATGCAGCCACATCTCATGGAGCCTCTACGTTTAAGCCCATTAGGCAAGCCACCACACAATCCAACATTCTGGTCATTGGAGACTCCATTGTGAGACACACTGATGTCCCTCTCACCAGGCTGATTAAGGAGAATGGCATGGTCAATTGCTTATCAGGGGGAAGGATCTGACACATTACGCATGCACTCAGGTCACTGGACCACAAGTACCAGTGTCACACAGTCATAGTCCATATGGGTGCAAATAATCTGAGACATACCTCCCTAGACTATATAAAGAGAGGCATCATGGAGATCTTGGAATATAGGTCTAAGGCTGGTATGAGCCTAGCACTGAGCAGCATTTTACTTTCTCCAAGGATGATGCCACAATACGAACAAAAGACAATTGACTTTAATAACTGACTTAGTTTCTGATGTCATTCTAAGGGGAGGGGGGTGCAACATTTGCCATTAGGGAAGGAGACAGTGAACAGACCATGCTGTTTTGCCAGGGATGGTATGTACCACTCCTCTCTAGGTTTTCAAATATTTGCTAAAACAGTGTCATTCCCCATACTTCCTTTTTTAGGAAATGCCAAACTGAATGCACTTCTGGCATAGCAAATCGAAACCAAGAAAATCTAAAGGTGTTACTGCTCAATGTTAGGAGTCTAAACAAAAAAATCCACTCCCTAGAAGCTCTCTTCACCCTAGAGAATGCTGACAGCTGTCTGGTTATTGAGACGTGGTTTAAAGCCATGTAGAGCACACTAACAGTGCAAGGTTATAATGTCTTCCACACAGTTAGACCAGCTACTACACAAATAAGGACTAAAGGTGGAAGTGTCTTAATTTACATAAAAAATAAATATACCACAAGGCTGGTTAAATAGGACAATGCTCTTGAGTTTCTCCATGTTCAAATCACCATAGTCAAAATCTAATGCTGCTTCCTTGCAAGCTATAGGTTCCCCTCTATGATCCAGGAAAATCATACCATGTATTTAAACTTATTTGAAACCCTCACCATCCAACCCAATACCATATGCATGGGTGACTTTAATTACCACACTATTAACTGGGAATCATATATGACACCAAACATAGAGACACAGAGATTCATGGATTTTGTAAACACAAACTCCCTGGACCAGATTGTCAATACAACAACCAGGGGTGCAACCATACTAGATCTGGTCCTCACTAATATAGGACAGTGCTGCACACTCCCTAGTGTAAGGTCTCCTCTGGCAAGGTCAGACCACAAACTGCTCTCCTTTGAAGCAAAAATAAAACATGGAATGTCATATAACATTGGAATATTCAGGAACTACTCTAAGGCTAACTTCCTACTATTAAGTGGCAACCTGGAAAAATGTCAAGCCCCATAAACCCTGAGAATACTATTTTTATGCAGTACTGTTCAGAGAAACCCCGGACAAGCATGTAAATAGCTGCACAGAGGCAGCTATACCCCCCAGGAAGAAGTACAGAACTAACAAAAAAACAAACCACTCTGGTGGAATCACATCAATAGGACGTGCCATAGAAGGAAGAAAATCATGGCAAAAATTAGGAGGTGCAGTACAAAGCAGGATAAATGTATTCTCATCAAAGTAAACAAAAAAACTCAGAGAACAAATAAAGTTTACCAAGTCAAATTTGAGGTAAATTTAGCCACCCAGGCCAAGGACAACCACAAGGCATTCCTTAGCTATGCCTGTAACCTCAAAGGCAATACACAATTGTGTGCAGAGGTCACTGTTAAAGAAACCACCTATACTAAGCCAGAAGATATAGCAAACCTACTGGCTAACGAATTCAGCTGCAGCTTTACTTCTCTTCCCCTCAACCTTCTCTCAGGAAATACCATCAAATATAACTCCTCCTGCTAACACTGGTATACAGTGAAAGGGCTGACCACAAAAACTATTCAGTACAAACTAATGGTGCACAGAGAAAGGGCTGACAGCAAGAAGTAAACCTTACAAACCAGAGGTGACAGAGGAACATCTAACAGCAAGAACTCATCCTTACAAATGAAGGGTGACAGAGAAACATCTCTCAGCAACAACTATTCCTTATTAACTAATGAAGGCAGAGAAAGGTCCCACATCAAGAACTAGTTCTTAGAAACTTATAATGGTGTACACAGTATATCTTACAGTAAGAACTACTAGTTCTTACAAATGACTGGGGACAAAGAAAGGGCTCACAGCAAGAACTAGTCCTTACAAACCAATAGGGACAAAGAAGGGGCTCACAGCAAGAACTAGTCCTTACAAACAAATGTGGACAAAGAAAGGGTTTACAGCAAAAAATAAATGTTACAAACCTCTTGGCAAGAAGTAGTCCTTACAAACTAGTGGTATACAGACAAAGGGCTTACAGCAAGAACTAGTCCTTGCAAACCAATGGTGTATGGAGAAATAACTCATTGCAACAACTAGCCCTTACAAACCAGTGGTGTACAGAGAAAGGTCTCACAGCAAGAACTAAATGTTGCAAACCAGTGTTGCACAGAGAAACAGCTCATAGCAAGAACTAGTCCTTACAAACCAATGGTGTATACAGAAAGGGCTTACAGCAAAAACTAGTCCTTATAAACCAGTGGTGACACAAAATGGTCTCAGAGGAAGAATTAAACTCTACAAAACAATGCTATACAGAGAAGGGAGCTTTCACCAAGAATTAAGCCTTACATACCAGAGATTACAGAGAATGGGCTAACAGCATGAACTAAACCTTACAAATCAATAGTACACATAGAAAGGGCTCACACCACAATAACAGAGAAAATGCACACAAGAACTAGTCCTTGCAAACTAATGGTGCATAGAAAATAGTTCACAGCAAGAACTAGTCCTTACAAACTAATGGTGACTGTTAAAGGTCTCACAGCAAGAACTAGTCCTTACAAACCAATGGTGCACAGAGAAAGGGCTTATCACAAAAACAAGTCCTTACAAACCAAATAGTGACAGAGAAAAGTCTCAAGTCAATAACTACTACTTTTTAATTAATGGTGACATAGAAAGGTTTAACAGCAAGAACTAAACTTTACAAATCAATGGTGACAGATGAAGGTCTTAAAACAAGAACATATCCTTGCAAACCAATTGTGATTGAAAAACATGTCAGAGCATGGACTATTTCTTACAAACTAATGGCTACAGAGAAAGGTCTCATGGCAAGAACTAGTCCTTACAAACCAATAGGGACAGAGAAAGTGCTTACAGTAAGAAATAGTCTGTAAAACCTAACAGTGGTCAGATAAAGGGCTCACAGCAAGATCTAGTCCTTACAAACTAATACTGTATAGAGAAAGGGATCACAACAAGAACTAGACATTTCAAACCAGTGGTGCACAGAGAAAGTGTTCATAGTAGGGACTATTCCTTATAAAGTAATGTTGGACAAAGAAAGAGCTCACAGCAATAGCTAGTCTTACAAAACTAATGGTAACAGAGAAAGGGCTCACAGTGAGAAGTAAACCTTACAAATCAAAGGTAGATAAAAAAGGGCTCATGTCAAGAACTAAACCTTAGAAACCAATGGTGCACAGCGAAGGGGCTCACAGCTAGAAATATAACTATTGGTTGATAAGATAAGGCTCCCAGCAAGGAATAGCCCTTCTAAACTAATGGTAGCAGAGGAAGGGCTCACATGAAGCACTAGTCCTTACAAACAAATAGTGCACAGAGAAAGGTATCACAGTAAGAACTACTGCTTACAAACCAGAGAGAACAGTGAAAGGGCTCAGTCACAGCAAGGACTAGTCCATACAAACCAATGGGGACAAATACAGGGCTCACAGCAAGGACTAGTCCATACAAACCAATGGGGCTCAGAGAAATGGCTCACACCAAGAACTCATCATCACAAACCAATGGGGACAAAGAAGGGGCTCACAGGAAAAATAAATGTTACAAACCAATGTTGCACAGAGGAAGGGCTTTTGGCAAGAACTATTACTTATAAACTAATGGTGCATTGAGGAATGGCCCACAGCAAGAACTATTCCTTAAAAATTAATGGTGTACAAAGAAAGGGCTCACAGCAAAAACTAGTCCTTACAATTCAGTGGTGTGCAGAGAATGGTCCAGCAGCAATAACTAAATGTTACAAACTAATGTTGCACTGAGAAATTAGTGTCAGCAAGAACTAGTCCTTACAAACTGATGGCAGCAGAGAAAGTGCTAACAGCAATAACTAGTTCTCACAAAGCAATAGTGACAGAGAAAGGGCTCACAGAAATGAATACTTCTTCCAAAAAACTAATGGTGTACAGGGATGCTTTCAAATCCAGGACTCATCCTTGCAAACCGATGGGGACAAAGAAAGGTATCACATCGGTAACTATTCCTTATGAACCGATGGTGCCAGAGAAAGTTCTCACAGCAATAACTAGTCCTTACAAACTAGTAGTGACAGAGAAATGGATCACAGAAAGAATTATTCCTTTGAAACTGATGGTTCCCAGAGAAAGGGCTGACAAAAGAACTAAACCTTACAAATGAATGTTGACAGAGGAATTCATCACAGCAAGAACTGTTCCTTACAAACCAATGGGGACAAAAAAAGGGCTCACAGCAAGGACTAGTCCTTACAAAGGAATGGTATTCAGAGAAAAGGCTCACAGCAACAACTCTTCCTTACAAAAATGTGGGATATAGAAATCGATCACAGCAAGAAGTAGTCCATACAAACTAATGGTGCATGAGAAGGCCTCACACCAAGAAGTAGTTCTTATAAACCAATGGTGTACAGAGAAAAGGCTCACAGCATGAACTAAACCTTACAAACTGATAATGAGCAGAGAAATGGGTCACACTAAGGACTATTCCTTATAAACAAATATTATGACAGAGAAAATAGTTCATAGCAAGAACTACTCCTCACATAATAATGGCGAGGTGTCACAGCAGGAATTAAACTCTTCAAACCAATGGTGTACAGAGAAAGGGCTCACAGCAAGAACAATTCCTTATGAACTAGCATTACTGAGAAAGAGAACACAGCAAGAACTAGTCCTTTCAATGAAATGACAAATGAGAAAGTGCTCATAGCAAGGACTAGTTCTTAAAAAAACAATAGTGTACAAAGAAAAGTCACACAACAAAAAATAATCCTTACATAGCACTGTGTACAGAGAAAGGGCTCACAGAAAGAACTAGTCCTTACAATCTAATAGTGTACAGTGAAAGAGAATAAAACAAGAACTAGTCCTTACAAACCAATGGTAACAGAGAAAGGGCTCAAAACATGAATTAAACTCCTCAAACCAGTGGTGTTCAGTGAAAGGACTCACACCAAGAATTAAACCTTACACACCAATCGTGGACAGAGTAAAGGCTCACTGCAAAAACTAGTCCTTACAAACTTATGGTGAGAGAGAGACAGGGTTTACAAGAAGGACTAGTCCTTACAAAGTAATGGTGACAGACAAACGACTCACAGCATGAACTAAATCTTACAAAGCAGTGGTACACACAGAAAGGACTCAACAAGAACTATTCCTTATATACTAATGGTGACAGAGAAAGGGCTTACAACAAGAAATACTAATGTTGCACAGATAAAAGTCTGGCAGCAAGGACTAAACCTTACAAAGTCAATGGTGACAGAGGAAGGTTTTACAGCAAGAAATTATCCTTACCAACTAATGGTTATAAACTAATCGTGACAGAGATAGGTCTTAAAGCAAGAATTAGTCCTTATATAAAATAATGGTGCACAGAGAAAGTCTCTCAGCAAGAACTAATAGTGCATAGAGAAAGTCTCTCAGCAAAAACTATTATTTACAAACCAATGGGAACAAAGAAAAGGCTCACATCAAAAACTCTTCCTTAAAAACTAATGGTGCACAGAGAAAGGGCTTTTTGGGAGGGTGAGGTGAGTGGTAGTATTGGCTGAAGACGTATTAAGTGTGGTAATGTTAGGACCAGGGTTAGGATGGATGTCACCATGTAGAAGTATACAATTTTGAGGGTTAAATGATAATTGACGAGTTTACAGAGAAAAGGGTTTCCTTTTTTATTTGGTGATATTTAATATGGGTTAGTCTATGAAATTGCGGTAGGATGTAGTATGAAGAGGATGTTATGTTACTGTGTGTTAGAGAGGATATAGGAGAGAGTGGGCTTGTTTGTCTTAGGGGATGTTGAAATTTAGCAAAGTTTAGTGATTAATAGCAAGTTAGGCCATGAGATAACAATAGAGAGGTAAGCCCAATGGACAAGAGAAGAATGTTAAGGAGTGTTGAACAGCAGTGGCTATACATAGTGAGGGGTATAGGGTGGTGGAGAATAAGCAATTTGGAAGTACTGAAGGCCAGTTACATGGTGGGGCTGTTATAGGGAATATCAGCTGTTGAACAGTTAGGGTTAACAAAATGGAGCCAAAAATGTTAATTGATAAAGAGAAAAAGGAGTGGGCTAATCGGTTGATGAGGGTTGGGGGTGTGACTATGGAAGTATAAGGTCAGGTGCACTGGGGGTGGGGGAGATTTGGGGGTAGGGTAGGGGAGCGGAGTGAGCCTGCAGGGCAAACGGAGCGGGTAGAGCCAAATGATGGACAAGCCACAGTGACAAAAACAATCTGTTGCTGTAGAGGACTGCAGCTACGAGGTAAGTATTTCAGTAGAGAGTAATCAGTAAAAGTAAAGAAAGAAAAAGCCCTGTTCCTGTGTGATGGAACAAATACACAATAGTCCAATCAAAAACAAAAATATGTTCTAAACACTGAACCTCCACAAAGGAGCTCAAATCCAAGTAGAAATCCAAATAAAGTCCAAATGAGATTCCACAGAAACTTTATTACAAGGGTAAGCGCTTTCACAACCTGTCCTGGTTGCTTCCTCAGACCAAAATGAATTCTTAAAAACTCACACCCATTTTAAAATACATGTCATATAAAATCATCCAATCAAATCAAGAAAAGTGCAAATGCTTTCCAAGCTTAAAGAGATAGACAATTTAAAAACACAGACAATTCAAAAGCAGTTTAAAGGCATCTTAGTTACAATTCAATAACATGTTCAACCAAATATAAATATATATATAACAAAGAGGGAGTCTAACAAAACTGCTTCATGTTACTTTCTTCCTAAGTTTCCTACTTTGTAAGACTGGTTTCAGTGATATATAATCATTTAGCCCCAGTGGTTTATGTGTGGCTAACGTCAAAATCCATCTGAGCTCTTCCTGTTCTGTTTTATTACATAAATCCCCACCTCTCATGCTGTCTGTTAAGGTATCTATAATGGATAAACTAAAATAATGATTCTCCCCATTTTGAATCATGTGTTTAGCTATTGCACTGTGCTCCTGTCCTCTCCTGAAGCAATAAAGATGGTCACGAATCCGCTCTCTCAATCGTCTGTTGGTCTTCCCAACATAAAATGCCTCACAGCACACACACTGGGCCAAATATATCACATCCTTACTTTGGCAATTCCCGGTCACCCTAAACTTATATAATCTCCACATTGTAGGATGGACAAACATTTTTTTTGTCTCAAGGTATTGACAAAATGCAGAACTATTGCATCTCATTGTTCCATAATTGACCAAAGGGATATGGTCCATCCTTTCTTTGTGGCAAAGCATTTGTCTGAGTGACTTGTTATTCTTATATATAAACTTAGGCTTATCACCCACTATTTTCCTGACTTGGTCATCCGTACCTAAAATATGCCAATTCCTCTATAGTATATCCTTAACCAAGTTCATATCCGCCCAGTGTGTCATGCTGTAATTTAGGGTTTGTATATCATCCACCCTTTTCTCGGAGGTCAGACCACCTGTAATCGGACTGGAGAAGTAGGGTTTCCCTATATTATCTCTCTTAGTCTTGGCTATCAAACAAGCCTCATCTATCTCTTTCTCATGGTGGCCTCTGGCTACAAACGCATCTCTCAGAGTCATCAAACTAGTCTCAAAGTCCTGGTCCCTTGCATGTAGTCTTGACATTCATACGGCCTGGTTTTTAACAACATTTCAAAAATGTGGGGTGGATGCATGCTTGTGTGGTGGACATAGCTATTACGATAGCGATCCTTTCTATGTAATCTAGTATATTATATCTTCCCTGTTGTCGTTTACATTAATACTTTAACATCCAAGAAGTCAACACTGACTCTTGAACTGTTCACAGTAAAATTTAAGAATTCTGTGCTATTACTTAAGTATTCAACAAATTCATATAACCTTTCTTCAGTGCCATCCCATAAGAGAAATAAATCATCTACAAACCGTTGAATGAACAATATGTTCCTACTAAAAACATTGTTGTTCATCATGAAACTTTGTTCCCACTGAGCCATTACTAAAATGGCATAGCTATTAGCTGTGGGGGTCCCCATGGCTACTCCTGATGTTTGTAAAAAATACTTTGTCTCAAATGTAAAAACATTGAATTCCAACACCATTTCAAGTAAAAAACATATTAAATCAATCTTTTCCACACTTAATGTGGCATCCTTCTTCAAGAATTCCATTAGATAACATATTCCTATTTCATTGGGAATGCTAGTAAAAAGAAATGCCACATCTTGGGTAACCAAAAGTTATTCCCCAGTTGCATTATAATTGCTTAAAAAAGCATAAAAATCTTAAAAAAATGTTCTGTGTCTCTCAATATTAAACAATACTGTGTAAACAGCAGCTGATTTCAGCAATATGGTCAGGGTAAAAGATATATTAGGTGAGTTAGGAGAGGATAGGGATAGAAACTGGGTAGGAGAGCTTGAAAAAAGGGTCTAAACACTGTTACATTTGAAAGTTACAATGTATCCATCTAGTCCTGGTATAGGGACATAAATTACAATGCAATACAATATAGGGACAATTACATAAATGAAAACAAACTACACCAACACAATCCTAGCTGCGTGCATTTTATATCACAAACCACACTGACACAGACTCCCAGTTGCAAACATTATGATTTGACCCTTCAAAAATATAAAACTAAAATGTGTTGGAGGGGTGCATTCATTACTCGATGGTTGCTGCACCATTGTAACAAACTGCCCCCACATGGTAAGCAGCATGACATCCTTCCCTCCTTCAGTTCTAACTTTGATGCTGGTACGGCTACCCAGAAAGTCCATCTTTAGCCTATGTTTTCCCCTCATGGAAGTAGGGCTATAACTTGAGGGTGGTGATTGGCAAGGAGAATATTGTCTTCAAATGTACTTGCTTTATAGTTCCCATGATATTATGATCCTACAGATGTAAAAATAACAAAGAAAAATATTATTTCCTAAATACAGAACAGTTCAGGATTCATTAAAGATTAATATGTAAATACTGTAGTCATATAGGTTCATAGGAAATTACTACGCTAATTGCTTAAGAGCCTTACAAGCCTAGCTAATATAACTTGATTTTACCCAATATATAACCCCTAGGGGTAAGAGGATGGAATAGATTTGTGCCTGTGCATTGAGTGTCTTACAGATTGCCCCTGTCCATAAGGGATATAGGTACTACCCCAGGTATGAATTTGTGATTCCCCATCCATTGATCCAAACTGAATTTGAAGAGAGCCAGGGATGGGTTCTTTTTAACGTGAATAGGAAGCCTGTCCCAAAGATGGGGCAGTCTCTGAGACACATATCTATCTCACCAGCATGTTTTGTTTGAGTTGCTGACAAAGTTTAGATCCTTAGATTGGGTGGCCCTCATGCTGTTTGACTTGCGGATGTGTGGCAGCTCCATCAAGGCTGGATTTGTGAGTGCCTTGTAGGGCACGCATATGTCACCTCTTAATAATTGGTAGAAGACAGAGTAAAGTGATAGGACTTTTAGTCTATCCACAAAGGACATGTTTATACCCTGCACTTCTTTGTTAGGAACCCCTGAGGTCACTCCAGCTGCTGTAAGTGCCTAGTCAAGTCATGCCAAATGGTGGACTGCACACAATTATTGGTCTAATGAGGGCCGAGTACAGTGAGACTATAATTTCCTTGGATCTGGATGCCATACTTTTACTTATATGTTGTGCCACATAAAATGATTTCATCACCACTGTGGACACGTCAGTCAAAGTTCAGACTACTATCTATCTATGTACCTAGATCTCTCACCTCTGAGTCTTCTCTAAGGGGGTGCGCTATTGTTGTCGTAATTTGCAGGGGTATTTTGACTTCCCAAAGGGTATTATAATGCATTTTTTTGCATTTATTTTTAGGCTACAGTTCTGGCACCAGTCATTTGTCTGATCTAGGCCCTCCTAAAGGATATCTACATCATTGGGGATTCATTGTTTGCCTCCAGCTTGCAGTCATCATCGACAAATTTTGTCATCCAGAGGATTTCCACATTTGCCTTGATTTCATAGAAGTATATTGTGAACAGGAGTAGTCCCAGTACTGAGCCCTGTGGCACACCACTAGTAACTAGTGTGGTCCCAGCACTGAGCCCTGTGGCACACCACTAGTAACTGGTCTGGTCCCCAGCACTGAGCCCTGTGACACACCACTACTAACCAGTCTGGTCCCACTATTGAGCCCTGTGGCACACCACTAGTAACTGGTCTCAGTACTGAGCCCTGTGGCACACCACTAGTAACTGGTCTGGTCCCAGCACTGAGCCCTGTGGCACACCACTACTAACTGGTCTGGTCCCAGTACTGAGCCCATTGGCACACCACTAGTAACTGGTCTGGTCCCAGCATTGAGCCCTGTGCCACACCACTAGTAATTGGCCTCTTGCTGGATCTGGATTCACCCACTTTAACCACATGTCCTGTCCATGAGTCAATGGCTATCCATCTTGTGACATAGGAATTTATGCTCAGTTTTGTGAGTTTATTTATAACACCTGAGTGGGGAATTGAGTCAAATGTCTTGACCAAGTCAAAGCAGGTGGTGTGTACTGTATTATCCTCATCCAGGCCATTAGTAACTTTCTCAAACAAATCTTCCAGGCTCAGTAGGCATGACCTAGCCTTGACAAAGCTGAATTGGGTCAGGTCCAGTGTATGGAGGTCTCCTATGTCATTATTTATCAGGTCCATGATTATTCTTTACATGGCCTTACATATAAGACATATCAAACGTATGGGTCTGTAATTTCCAGGGTCAGTAGATGGTCCCCCTTTATGCAGAGGAGTGACTGTTGCTGTCCTTCACTCAAATGGGACAAAGCCAATCTGGTTGCTGGGGCTAAATAGAGATTCTAACAGGTCTGATAAGTCATGATTTATGCTGTTTAAGAGGCAACCTGGTAGAGCGTCAGATCCCATTGAAGTCATGCTTTTAGTTTTAAAGGGTGCAGTTGCAACGTATTCTTTAGTGATAATTGGCAGTGGAGTGGTGGAGGGTATCTCTTGGGAGAGAACTGGAGATGATGGGGAGGTGAAATCTGAGCTGAATTTGTCAGCCAGCAGATTTGTTGTCTTCTGGCTGAGTATAGGTGATGCTGTCTACAGCTAATTCTGCATATTGTTGGGTGTTGCACTTAGGATTGTGGACATCACTGAAAATGTGTTATGGTTATCCTTAGCTTTGGAAGCTTTTTACCTCAAAGTCTGTTTTCAGAGACTTGACTAGTTCTCTTATTCACTTGTTTAGACTAAGGAGGGACTTATTTCTCTGTTTTGCACATTCCCTCTTTCTTTTGTTGTACAAAGTGCCAGGGTGGCTTGTTTTTGTGGTTTGACCTGGTTTTATTTCGGTCTGGTACTGCTGTTTCTATACAGTTGTTTATATGATCATACAGGGACCTTGTGTATGCATCTGCATAGATTTTTGTGTTTTCTGGATTTGGGTGAGCTTGGAAACTAGCTATAACATCCCTTAATAGGGGGTAATTTACCTTAGAGAATTCTTAAAGTTTTTGGGGTGAGGTGGGTGGACTAGTTTTACCTTTATTTCAAGGGAGATCACTTTGTGATCCAATCTTATCACTGCAGACATAACACAGGTGGGTGCAGTACTCTCCCATATTTGTAAGTACCAGATCTACCAGATCTAGGATATTTGTTTCCCTAGTGGGAATGCAGACTAACTGCTCCAAGCATTTGATTTTACAAAGTCTAGAAATCTTTGGGTCTGCATGTCAGTGGTTGTGTATGCCTCCCAATTAATGAGGAGGTAGTTAAAATCACCCATGAGTATGGTATTGGGGTGGATGATGACTGATTCTAGTACCTTCAGGTATGATGTATGGGTTTCCTGGTTCATAGTGGGGGAGGGACCTGTAGCTAGCAAGAATATGGTCATGGACTTTTCCCTTGGTTAGTTGGACATGGAGTAGCTCAGGCATGTCATATTGTTTGATCTGCCTTGAGATGTGCTTATCCTTTATGTAGATAGATACATGTCCACCTTTTGCTCTTTATATTTAGTGGGTAGTCAGAATGTATGAAAGACATTATAGCCATGCACTGCTGGGGTGCTTTCCATGGCTTTGAACCATGTTTCAGTAACTGCACAAATGTCAGCATTCTCAAGGGTGAGGAGGGCTTCCAGGAAGTGCAGTTTCTTGTTGAGGCTCCTAGCATTGAACAGGAACACCTTTAGCTTGTTCTGAGTAGCTTTTGTTATATTGGAAGGTTTATCTGTCTGGCAATGCCCAAAAAAGGCACTATAGCGGTGGATAATATTTTGGCCAATATCCGAAAGCTTAGTGGGGACAGGTTAAGACCATCCCTGGCAAAGCAGTGTGATGCACCAACCATGTCCTCCCAGCCACACAAGTGACGGACCCCTTTGGAGTGAAATCAGTAGCTAAGCCAGTTGTTAAAATCAATAATTTTCTGCTGGTATTGTGGCATCATCCTTGGAGACAGTAGAATGCTATCCAGTGTTAGGCTCATACCTGCCTGTGACACAAGTTCTGAGAGTTCAATCATGTCTCTCATCATATAGTCCAAGAAGGTAGATCTTAGGTCATTCACACCCTCATGGACTATGACTGAGTCATACTGGTACTTAGGGGTAAGTGACCTGAGGGCTTGCGTGATTTGGTGACTCCTGCCCCTGCAAGGCAACAGACTGTAACCTTCCCCTAATCCAGTCTAGTAAGAGGGACATCAGTGTGTCTCACAATGGAGTATCCTAATGGGTTGTGGAGTGTTTCACCTTATGGGCTTGGTAGTTGAGACACAATGAGATGTGGTTTTATGTGTTGTGATGGGAATTGTCTTGTTTGTGTATATGTGGAGTTTCTGAGGACTGGGCCTGAGATGTCTTTCAGGTTTGGGCAAGTTACATGTGAGCACCTCTGCATATGTGGGTCTATGTGTTACATTGCTTCAGGATACCCAGATCCACTGAGCATGGATGCAGAGATATCAGGAAAGTACCCATACATGGTTGCAGGTCCAAATGTATATCTGAAAGGATAGGAGTGCAGGGTGTTTGTAACTGAATGAGGCAAGGGTGCTTACATGGTATAATCTTCTAACCTAACAAAATTGGATGCTGTCTGAGCAGCAAAAGACCTGGGTGCTATAACAAGGTAACTAGCACAGTAAACTTTCACAGAATAATGAAAATAAGCAGTGTTTCCAGGTGCTTGCATCTGTACAGGGCACTGGAAGAGAGAACAACTCAGTGCAAATGCACTGAATTTATACCAGCACTGGAAATACAGAAAACTGACTGAGCCATCTGGCCAATGTAATGACTACACTTAGAGCCCTTTTGTGTGCTTCCAAACTCAGATAGACCAGGTAAACACCTACTGCCACTAGATGAGTAATCTCAATCCTACTAATGTAAAAGTGCAGTTATTACAGAGGTTCATACTAGTCTAACTGCCATGAAGGGTCCTTTTAAGATTAGCCAATAACCTGAGGTCAGAATCAAACCCTATACCTTGTGTCTATAAGGTGAAAAATCTTAACCATTATGCCAAACCCACCCGATATTAGTAAATGAGTGTCCAGAGTGAAATGCTACCACTAACAAACTTAAAGATACAGATACAGCAGTGTACTTTAAACAGCTTATAAAAGTGCGATTATTCAATAAAATTACTTTCGTTTTGTAAGAATGAGCCAAGAGCCACTCAATTGTGCAGAATTTATAAAGATACTAAAAACAAGATAAGCTGATTGATAAGGCCTGCAGCCAATAAAACAACTACATGCAGGAATGTCTAGTGAGTTTCCCACCTATACAGACCAGGCTATCATGATGTATCACTAGAATGAAAATCCACTGACCTCTTGATGTAAAAACACAGAAAACTGCTTGCTGGAGTGTAGAAATTCACAACTTTATCCAAGGAATTCAGAGCAATTAAATCAGTAAAACAGACAGGCAAAATGCAATGTAGGCACAAGGAAAGGCAAATAAATAATTAATTCAAGATATCAACAGCAGTGTAGAAAGGATGGAGCTTATTAGGCTCAATTTACAGTAGGGGTGAGCAGCTTAAAATCACCAGGTTTAAAAAGAAGATAAACGAAGGAGAGGGCATGTGGTAAAAACTAGCAGGTCACCAGCAGTTCTTTAGTTTATGTTCTTCTTTCGGCTTTTCCCGGTTAGGGGTCGCCACAGTGGAACTCCAGTCTGCTAATAATTGCAAGTAGATTTTTACGGTGCCGAGGTGCCAGCTCAAAGCCCAACCTTCAACGAAGGCACGCCCATTCACACATGTCTTTCTTAAGCCACTCGACCGCGGGGAGGACATGTGAGGCAACATCACTGCCGCTGCACCACCGGAAAATCATGTGAAATGTGCGGCCTAGATAATTTAAATGTCTACCTCTCACATAGACAAAAACACCAGGCCAAACAGATTTCTTAAGACAGAAAACAAAATGGAGCAGGTAAAACAGAAAGCAACTCTATGAGCAAGGCTTAGACAAAAAAAGCAAAATAAAATAAAATATATTGGTTTACTTTCCTCACTCAGCAGGCAATCACCTTTTTAAAATGTTGCTTTTATATATTTATCAAGTCCAAATGTCATTCTTATATCAATGGAGAAAGTTTTAACCATTTGTAGTTGCGCTTTCAACTCCTCATCTGATGAGCTATATAATTGTAAGTCATCCACAAAAAGCAAATGAAAAGTTTTTAAACAAGGTTAGTTTCTGTGCACCGAATTGTAACCATAGCCTGATGTATTAAATAAACAGCTTAATGGGTTAAAGGCAAGTCAAAACAGCAGTGTAGTGACAAAGACTCACCCAGGAATGCCCTCCTTTGAATTCTTATCCCTGTAATAATGATATAGTCTTTGTCAAGCTCCGGCTGCAAAGTGGTTTGCCACTATTTCATGGTCACTGTAATGTAACTGATCAATGTAGGGTGTAGCTTACACATCTGTAACAATTCCATCATCCACTAATTTGGGATGATATTAAATGATTTTATGTAGTTTATCTATGCCTTACTTAGATTATTTCCCTTTTTACAACTCTATTGTGGCTATGTTTAGCAACACATGATCCTTTGTTAAATATTACTTTGTCTTATTACCTTTTTGCTAATGGCCATAAATGACTTTTTCTAAATGAATATAAGCTGTGTCTCTGCCACTTCCATTATGTAGTTTGTATATTGTTAGAAGGCAAGGTATTGTTCTACAGTTCTTAGTAAAGCTTACAGATTCACTCCCAAGGAGTAACTTTTTCTGTTGTTAATCAGGTTGGTGTTTGTTTGGGATGTGCATATAGGCAATTCTTGATCAAGGCTAAATCTGTGTGCAATGATATTAATACCTTTAATACCTTTAAGTAGAACATCAGCGCTGCATATTTCCCTGTGTTTTCTGACTATTTCATCCCATTTCATATCCTCTATATTAGAACTCCTTACTGTTTATTTTATTTCTTCTACCATATTCAGCATTTGCATTTTTGTTGTATTTAACAGGGTCATCATAAAGACATCTCCAAAATGTACCTACTTTTTTTTTGGTGTTTCAATTCCTTTTGTTTTGTTTCCAAGTTCTGTATAGAACCCTCTTGGCTCATTAATGACGTGCTTATTTTGTAGTTTTCTTTTATATTTATCTGCATGCTTTCTCTGTTTTTCTGCTTGTGCTGACATTTTTAGTTTATTATTTTGAAATAATATATGATAAACCCTGCTCTGTTTTGATACTGGGTTTTGCTTTTACCATGTCTGTCTCTCTAAGAATTTTTGATGATCTGTTCCCTTTTCCATACTCTTCTAACAATGATACTTCTTGTAATTGTTTTACAGTTTTTTCTATTCCTTGTTTCCTTGGCGGCATTCTACTTGCTTCCTTCCTTTCCTTTATTACTCTATATTTTTGTATGGTCACTTTATCCATCATGATTTATTTACTCTATATTTTTGTATGGTCACTTTATCCATCATGATTTATTTACTCTATATTTTTGTATGGTCACTTTATCCATCATGATTTATTTACTCTATATTTGTGTATGGTCACTTTATCCATCATGATTTATTTACTCTATATTTTTGTATGGTCACTTTATCCATCATGATTTATTTACTCTATATTTTTGTATGGTCACTTTATCCATCATGATTTATTTATTCTATATTTTTGTATGGTCACTTTATCCATCATGATTTATTTACTCTATATTTTTGTATGGTCACTTTATCCATCATGATTTATTTACTCTATATTTTTGTATGGTCACTTTATCCATCATGATTTATTTACTCTATATTTTTGTATGGTCACTTTATCCATCATGATTTATTTACTCTATATTTTTGTATGGTCACTTTATCCATCATGATTTATTTACTCTATATTTTTGTATGGTCACTTTATCCATCATGATTTATTTACTCTATATTTTTGTATGGTCACTTTATCCATCATGATTTATTTACTCTATATTTTTGTATGGTCACTTTATCCATCATGATTTATTTACTCTATATTTTTGTATGGTCACTTTATCCATCATGATTTATTTACTCTATATTTTTGTATGGTCACTTTATCCATCATGATTTATTTACTCTATATTTTTGTATGGTCACTTTATCCATCATGATTTATTTACTCTATATTTTTGTATGGTCACTTTATCCATCATGATTTATTTACTCTATATTTTTGTATGGTCACTTATCCATCATGATTTATTTACTCTATATTTTTGTATGGTCACTTTATCCATCATGATATATTTACTCTATATTTTTGTATGGTCACTTCATCCATCATGATTTATTTACTCTATATTTTTGTATGGTCACTTTATCCATCATGATTTATTTACTCTATATTTTTGTATGGTCACTTTATCCATCATGATTTATTTACTCTATATTTTTGTATGGTCACTTTATCCATCATGATTTATTTACTCTATATTTTTGTATGGTCACTTATCCATCATGATTTATTTACTCTATATTTTTGTATGGTCACTTTATCCATCATGATATATTTACTCTATATTTTTGTATGGTCACTTTATCCATCATGATTTATTTACTCTATATTTTTGTATGGTCACTTTATCCATCATGATTTATTTACTCTATATTTTTGTATGGTCACTTTATCCATCATGATTTATTTACTCTATATTTTTGTATGGTCACTTTATCCATCATGATTTATTTACTCTATATTTTTGTATGGTCACTTTATCCATCATGATTTATTTACTCTATTTTTGTATGGTCACTTTATCCATCATGATTTATTTACTCTATATTTTTGTATGGTCACTTCATCCATCATGATTTATTTACTCTATATTTTTGTATGGTCACTTTATCCATCATGATTTATCTGCACAGTGGTATTTCCTATTTATTTCTGTTATATCACATGCATTTTTCTTAATAGTCCTGAACATTGTGTTGGTATATTTTACCAATTTTCTAACATCTTGGGTCTTATTTATTTTCTGTAATCTATCTCTTTCATCTATCAAGTCTATCTCTATTGTCAAGCAGGTCTTCCCTTACATTATTTCCTTCTGGAGTGAGAACATCTTCTTTGCTCACTGGTTTATGTAATCCTCTAAGGAAGGTTCCACAACATCATCCTGTGACATTTCATATTTAGATGCATCTGCTCCATCTGATGTTACTTCATATGGTGACCCATTGGCCTTTTATTTTGCAGCATTACCTGTGTCAGGGTTGTCATTGTCTCCTGTTGCTTCCATTGCTGTGCACCTAAACTGGCCTTTTGCACAGGTCTTCTACAGAAAAATCCAGAGCATCATCTTGTGACAATTCTTCTTCAGATGCTTCTTCAGATGAATCCACTGCAGCTCAATCTATGGATTCACTGGCCATCACACTGCAACATCTGCAACAGAGTTGCCACTATTTCCTGCCCCTTCCCTCGCTGTTAATGCTTCAACTGGACTTTCATATGGGTCTCCCACACAAGTTTCCAGAGCATCATCATGTCAAACATCATCTTCAGATGCCGCCTGCTTCACCTGCTGCTCCTTAATCTGGGGACCCATTTTTCATCATGTTGTAACACTATCTGTGTAGCAGTCTCTACACTAAACCTTTCACTTTTCAGATAGCCCATCACTTTAGTGTCTAGTCATTTTAACTTCTAGCTTACTAATCCAGTTTTTTTACATTCCTCTTTTGTGATCTGGAATCTCTTACTGAATCTCACCAAGGGTCGGAACCTCTGGTATTTGTTAGGGCTAATGTCCCTTCCCAAAAAGTCAAGGATAAAAACTTGCAGCAAGCAGAGGTGTAGAATACTAAGTGAGCAATTCAGTAATAATCTGGGTGGAGATGGGATAGGACCATAACTCTCATGTTCTTAACAGGGTCCTAATGGAGATAGATATATAGATAGATAGATAGATAGATAGATAGATAGAGAGATAGATAGATGGATAGATAGATGGATAGAGAGACAGATAGATAGATAGAGAGACAGAGTGATAGTTAGACTTATAGATCAATAGAAGGATAACACAAACATTGTGTAAAGATAACACACTATGTTGTCTGACCAACTGTAAAAAAATCAATTGTGTAATTCACACACACACACATACACATACGCACACAGGTAAAGTGAAGAGTTGTGTATGGGACATAATTTTTTGCATGATAGGTGTCCCTTTTATTTATTTTTTTTAAGAGCAGGGAAATTTGGGGAAGAAAGTTAGAGACATTAGAGGTAGTTAAGAGTGGAAAGTTAGACAGCAGGAAAAGACAGATGGAGCTAACAGGATGTGGGGTAACACAGTGAGGAAGGGAGGACACATTGCTGAAGGAGACATCAGACAAGCAGAGGGAAGACAATGGTAAAGGGTCGATTGCATAACATAACAGGGTTGGTAACAGACAAAAAGAGGAGGCAAAACACCGGGTATGAGACTATAATGGGGTATTATAAGATGTGTACCCTGTCACTTAGACACAGTGGAAAATCAGTCCTCATCCTGAAAGCTGTCCTCACTGCATCCTGCAGGCAGTGCTGGTGCATGGCTTCAATATAGCCAATGTGGGCATTGAACCCCCCCCCCCATCTATAATCTCCTCTACAAACTCTGGCAGCTCCTGATGGGTGACAAAATCACCACCTCCACTGGCATTGCTCCTGGTGGTACCAGTTCACTACTGCCCTAGGTAGAGCTATCTGTTGCAGGTGGGGCAGTAAGGGCATTAGGAGCAGAGGTGGCAGTGGCAGGCTGTGCCCCAAATGTGCTGGGTGCCATGTATGGGAGGATGACAGGCCATGTTGGAGGGGTCCATCCAGATCTCTGTGCTGCTATATATAATATTAACATAAATGAAGAAAAAAAAGACAAATAGGGTGGGGGGCATATACATCCAACAATAACGAAAAAGTTTATTTTCGTCACCTCAGTTTTTTATTTCTAAGCACTAATCACATGATCTATTATCCAGCAGACAAATCCACAAACATACCTTTTCAATCACTATATGTTCAACATCTACTAATGCATAAGTACATTTTATATTGTAACAGATGCATATGCTTTCAAGTGAATGTGAAATAATTAGCAAATGTATGTGTTAGTGTTAATATGTTTTATTTATCTATTTATTTATTCATTTATTTATTTCAGTTTGATGACCGGGGAAGTCCACTGGGCCAAGAAGAGTCCGTTTTCAGTGGAGGCCCGAGGAGAAAAGCTCCATTAACAGTGGAAATAATAAACAAACATGCATATCAAACAGAGTCTATAACATGTTGAGAGAAACAATTTAACAAGTATGAAGAGATGACATTATATGCATAGTAGCTGTGAGGAAAGTGAACTTACATTCTATAATCTTTGTAGAGTAAATTTTAAACACACAGTTACAATGTTTCATATGATAAAGTATAAATCACATATCTGATGAGAATGAGGGTGGAAAATGCAGTCCAGCAGTAATAGGCCGATTAGAGGTGTATTTAATGTATGTTCATGTATATTATTGAATGCATGCTTAAAAATGTTTGCAATATGTTGGAACGTTTCTCTCCAGGTTTCCAATGAAAAGTTTTTTTTTTACTAAACCCAGTTGGACAATCTCAGTAAGCAGAACAAAATTAAATAAGATAGACGGGCTTCTGTCCATTACTCTGTTCTGCTATCCAGAGTGTAACACAGGAGGTTTACACTTAATTTGATTAATTCAATGATAATACCAGAATGTGTGATGGTATCAAAGGTAACAACAACAAGAAGGAGCTATAACCACTACTAACTGTATAAAATGCAACTTTAATATGCAAAGCTTTCAGGCATAACAAACTCTTCTTAAGTGCAAATAAACCATAACTGCTAAAATTCAACACATATATATAGTAATTGCCAGCAAATATCAATTAAGTAAATTAGTGGTGCAGTGGTTAGCATTGCCGCCTCACAGCAAGAGGTTCTCCGGTTTGATCCTTGGCTGGGGTGTCGTCTGTGCGGAGTCTGCATGCCCTCCCTGTAGTCGTGTGGGTTTTCTCCGGGTGCTCCGGTTTCCTCCCACATACCAAAGACATGCTGCTGGTGGATTGGACACTCTAAATTGGCCCTAGGTGTGAGTGTGCATGCGCCTTCTGTGGAAGGTGGGCGCTGGGCTGGCAACTCAACACCGTAAAACTCCACTGCCAATCATGAGTGGATAAGGTGATCCGCTGTGGCAACCCCTAACCGGGAAAAGCCGAAAGAAGAAGTTATCCTAATCACATACATTTCAAGTCATATACCCCTGAATCAATATACATTATAAATTAAAAACAAGAAATGTGCCTAATTTTTTAAACTGAAACACTAAGCATGTAAAAAAATACATGTGACCTACCTAGCCTGTTCCCCTTGGTATTTATTAGGTTAGGGTATTCTTAAAAGCCATTGTGGGTCCCTCCTCAAAACATCTGGTATTCGAATCTATAGCAAAAAATGCACTGTTTTGTTCAGGCAAAGAAGAAGGACGACCGGGAACTCACCATGCTTAAAATTCTTTATTTGTAAAGTGAAATTTACAAATATTTTCTGTAATAATTTAATAATTTTTAAATAATAAATAATAATTTAAGAATAAAAATAAATTTAAGTCAAATAAAAATGACAAAAATTTTAATTAATGATTCCCTTAAGTCACATTCAATAGAAGGGACGAACATCAAACCTTTATCAAAAACTGACAGTTCTGTCTCAGTAAAAAAATACACAGATACATTGACAACAGTGCTACCCACTTTTACCTGTTGCTAAGTGTTTGGTTCTGGTTACTGGATCTGTTTGCACATGGTTGTTTCTTCTGCAACTTTTCCCTCTGATGCGGGTAACCTCGTTCGTCCTGTCTTGAACCAGAATTGGAAGTTGCAGGCTGAATCACAATGCTAAAAAAATCACTCTTTCACTGTTATTACTTGACTCTGTATTATCAATGCGAAAAGCTGTTCACTCACTCCATATTCAAAGGCACCCAAATCCCTTACTGCTTCACTACACTTCAGTACATCAGGACTGGAAGTGATTCTAGCCATAGAAGTCAGCCTATCACATTGTTCGATTTTAGGCAACTAAAATGTGGGAATTTTTAAAAAGTCCCTTTGTAGTTTGCATTTCTTTATGGGTATCAGTCTCGATTCAAATGCTTTCAATCTCCTCACCATATTACTGAACTGACATGACACAGTGGAAAAGCGAGGTGAAACAACTATCTGATTTTCCAAAGCATCAGTCTCTGTTGATAGTTCCATGTCTATGTTCATAAAAACTCATTCATGAGTCCCATATAATCATTACTTAATTTCAAGTTTAACTCCTGCCTCTTCTTAAGTAAATTGGGGTATTTGCTGCCATAAGTCAGCATCTTAACAATACTTAAGCCTCTAGGTGCAATTTCAATGTCTAAATAAGCTATGAAACTTAAGCACTGCCATTGCAACCATTTGAAAGATTGTACCTTCTTTTCAAGGTTATGCAGGACCTATTACTATTCCAGGGATTGTGTAACTCCAATTATTACTGAAACGTTGGTTAATAAGGCTCTATCTAAAGCTAAAAACACTGCCTCCATCGGACCAGATGGTGTCCTGGGCTGTGTCATATGCGAGCTCCAAAATGAATTAACCCCGCATCTGACTACCCTGTTCAGTCTCAGCCTCTCGACAGGATATGTGCCCACAGAATGGCGCACAGCAACGGTGGTTCCGCTGCACAAGGGTGGGCCCACAACCAACCCTGGGAACTACCGACCAATAAGCCTGACCAGTCTGATCTGTAAGGCAATGGAGCGAATCATTATGGAACTCATAAATGGAGAGATTGGGAACCTCCAAACACTTGATCCCACACAATTCAGCTTTGTCAAGGGCAGATCATGCCTCCTGAACCTGGTGGACTTCTTTAAGACAGTTACTCAGGCTATAGATAAAGGAAAGGAGGTACACACGGCTTACCTTGACCTTGCTAAAGCATTTGACACCATTCCCCATTTGGGTATTATTGATAAACTCACCAACCTGGGTATAAACCCTTACATCACAAGATGGATCACAAACTGGCTCTCAGACAGATCCCACAAAGTAAGAGTAGCGGGATCTATGTCCGAATCCAGACCAGTAACGAGCGGTGCGCCTTAGGGCTCTGTCCTGGGGCCCCTCCTGTTTGGCATATACTTCTCAGAAGTACAGGCAAGCACTGAAGGGCTGTGGCTGACCAAGTTTGCGAATGACTGCAAACTGGGTGCTATAACAGAGTCTCCAGCCGACATGGATAGCCTCCAAAAGGGCCTTAATGAGACTGATGCATGGTGTCAAAGCCATGGTCTCAAGCTAAATGCTAAAAAATGCGTAGTAATCCCCTTTGGAAAAAACAGAGTACCCACGAACTACCACATAGGAGGTAACCCCCTGAAATCTGAAGAAGTAATAAGGTATCTAGGGACCCAAGTAGATGGTCAGCTTTCCTTTGATAACCATGTTGCCACGGTGGTTAGAAAATCCTTCTATGTGACCCATCTGATCAAGATCTAAGGATATAATGGTGCCCCTCTACTCTTCCCTCATTAGACCCATTATTGAGTACAATGCACCAATTGGAATGTACCTGCCCAGGCATCTCCAGCAGCTGGAGAGACCTCAGAGGTACCTCACTAAGAGGATTACTGGCCTCAAACAGTTGCCCTATGCAGCACGACTGAAAAAACTAAGGCTTTTCCTGTTGCATACCGCCTTCTCAGAGGCGATCTCTGTCTAACATACAGAGCCATGTCCAACACAGAAGTGATGAACATGCTCCATCTTAGCAAAACCAAATCTACTCGAGCTACAGGCTCTAGGGATATAAACCTCAGCACAACAATGAATAGAACATGCTGGAGGGATAGATTCCCTTCGCAAAGACTTCCCTTGCTATGGAACAAGGTCCCGATCTACATAAGACAGAGCCCCTCACTATCACTCTTCAAGAGGAACCTTGACGAGTGGATGGGTAACAGAAAGTTCACACCAGGGATCATACCAACAGCTCTATTGAATAGGGGCCAAGGGTACTAGCTGCCAGATCAAGGGCCTAGGGAACTAACCAAAGGGGTGGTGAATACTGCACAACGTGGTTGGGCTAATATATGCCTTCGGGCAGATAGCCCAGTACCTACCTATGAACCTATGAACCTATGAAGTTAAGGCAACCATGATCGGTCTCCACGTGATTATTAACAATCTCTGAAGTTTTTGATGTAGTTAACAGTGGATACTCTCATACAACCAAAAATTGATGAAATATTTCCATAGAGGAACGTCTAGGTTGTGTTCCCATAAACCTGGCTTTCATATAGCGCACTGACAAAGTAAACAAACAACAGCTAAACTACACCAAAACATTTTGACAGCTGGATGGGCTACTAACAAATAGTACAAAGCAAAAACAGAAAGAAGGAGCTACAACCGCCACAAAGTGCATAAAATGCAACTTTAATATGCAAAATGTTCGAGCATAACAAACACTTATGCAGTGCAAATAAATAGCAACAGTTAAAATTCAATGCAATAGTAATTGCCAGC
Organism: Protopterus annectens; assembly: GCF_019279795.1. Lineage (NCBI taxonomy): Eukaryota > Metazoa > Chordata > Ceratodontiformes > Protopteridae > Protopterus > Protopterus annectens. Next base: position 1,849,937,929 of record NC_056732.1, on the reverse strand, counting down.
AAATATCAGTTAAGTAAATTAGTTATCCTAATCACATACATTTAAAGTCATATTTCCCGGAATCAATATCCATTAGAAATTAAAAACAAGAAACTTGTTTCATTTTTAAAATTGATTTAACACTGTTCATGGGATTAAGACCTGGTTGAGAATCAGCCCTAAAGAAATTTATCAATTTATATTCAGCAGCTTCAGTTACTGTAATTATATCACCACCACATTCACTTTCATAAATCCTTCGTATTACCCTAATCTTAAAATAATGCCCTTCTCCAGAAGACCATAGAATGTGTTTATATAATGCATTAGTCTCTATCGCCCTTCACATCTCAGACAAATGTGAACAAATTCATTCCTTCAATTTACAATTAGTGTTGCTTATGTAAAAATGACTACATTTTATTCAATTGGCAAGATAAATTCAATTCTCAGCATTACATTTAGCTGTGGTTTTGAAAATAAACTTCTTTTCACTGATGGGATGTGCAAAATCAGTATCATTATTTATAAAAGAACAGAACTGACAAATATAATATGGTTTAGTACCACATTTTTCACCTAACCTCCTTTTTCCTGAGAATATAAAGTCTTTATAACACAATCTTTATGTTACTTTCTCGCTTGTAAATAAAGTTAGGACATTTTCCTATGATCTTAGCAACTTTTAAAGTGGAATACAATATAGATAAATTACTTTTAATCATATTTTTAATCTGTGTTGTTCACCTATTGTTCTTCATAATATACCCTAATTTCCTGTCACTGCTTCTATTTTTATTTACTAACTCAGCTGTAGTTGCAAAAATTGGTTTGGCCGACTTGTCACATTCAAACATCACATTTCCTATTGTTCTCCAAGGTACTAGAGTAATATCCGTTTTCAGAGAAATCTTCAGTCATATCAGATACATCATTATGAAACGGATCTAATTTGGTATTCAGTCTACTTACTCTCAACAGCTGATTTTTAACAATATCATTTTATACATATCTTGGATGCATACTTTGAGAATGTAATAATTCTCTAGTGACCTGCTCAAAGAAGGCCACTGGGTTCCAGGAGGCAGGATCTGCCTTAAACAAACTCAAACTGACTTGTGCCCAGGACTTATAAAATGCCCATGTCCTTGTAAATGAGTCCCATAATGATGAGTGCCATTGCTTTACAGATAGGGCTTGTATGACTTGTATGTCTATAGTTTCCTGGATCAGTAGTGGATCCCCCTTGTGGAGGGGATGACTACTGCAGCTCTCCATTCCTCTGGCATGAATCCAGTGGAGAGGCTGAGGTAGAACAGGCTTATTAGCAAGTCTATCAGGCAGTATTTGGTGCTGATAGGAAAGCAGCCTGGCACATTAGCAGCACCCATGGAATAAGTCAGCCTGGCACATTATCAGCACCCATGGACTAAGTGCGTTTAGTTTTGCAGAGAGCATTCAGGATTTGCTTGGAGGTGATTGGGGGTGTGTGTGGGTGCGCTACTAATTTGTAGAAAGTTAGGAGAGATAGGGAAGTGAAGTTAGAGATGAATTTGTCAGCTAATATGCTGGCTATCTCCTTGTGAGGTGAATAAATTTTGCTGTGTATTAGTTTTGAGCATTGCTGGGCATTACCTCTAAGGTTCTGACATAGCTGAACAAGGATTTGTCATTGTCTCTAGCAGAGGTGGCAATACTCAATTCATACTTACATTAGGAGGGTTTTATTTTTTTTTCTGTATTTTTGTTGAACTTTTTGAGTTCATTCCTAGGTAATGGGGTATTATTATTATTATTTTTTTTATGAGTTGTAAGTTTCTCCTCTTTTTGTATAATTTTTAAAACTAGAGTTCTACCATAGGGTTTATTCTTGAATTTAACATTGTATTTATGCCTTATGGTGAAAGACGCCTCAATGCATGCTTTGAGGTGGGCATAGAAACTATCTACAAATGTGGCAACAGGTGAGATGGCATCATCATTGTGAGGATGGTGCTTACATTTCATAAGGTCATCAGTCAGCTGAATTAGGTTTGCTTTATAGTAGTCTTTAAAGAAAAAATTATCTATGATAACCCAGGTTTTACCCTCATAGTGAGTGCAACTGAATGGTGATGTCATAGTGCTGTGGTAACTGGAAGTGCTGAGCACTGATTGGCTATATTGGTGAGAACCATTTCCAGATTTTTTAAATCCACAGTTGGGACTTGAAGCTGTTGGCTTTGGAATATAGCACTAATGAAGTCCAAGAGTCTTTGCACAATTATATTTGAGATGATGCAGGTTTCTCAGTTAATGGACATATAGTTGAAGTCTTCCAAAAGAATACTTTTAGGCTCAACAGGGGAAGGATGTAAGTTTACTTAGATAATGTCTCATGGCTGAAGATAACATGGATGGTGCATGTTAGTTGGCAATGATATGGTACAGAGTTTTATTTACTATGAAAAGGATATTGAGGAGTTTGAGGACATTGTCCTGGCTTATGTGTCTGGAGGTGAAATGGTTTCTAGGGAATATAGACACACCCCTCCAGTAACACCATAAGTTTCAGCATTGAGTCATGCTGAGTGATAGGTTCTGAAAACCTGCACTGTGGGGGTTGCTGTTGTTGTTGTGAAACCATGTTTAAGTAACTGCACAAGACACCTATGTTTTCAAGAGTTTGCAATACTTAAAAGGAGTCCAACTTCTTGTTTCGGCTTTCAGCATTCAGCTGTGCTACGTTTATACAGTTTTGATTTTCATCAGCTATATAGATAATTTGAGGAGACTTACTTTGCCTAAAAACAACACTATGGAGGAAGAAAAGGTCCTGGCCAATACATGGAAGCCATGAGGACATAGGCACAGGCCATCCCCAAACAAAAGCAGTCAAGATTGTTGATCATCTCCTCCCAGGCTGAAATATGTTGGATCCCCTTAGAATGATACCAATAGCTAACACAATAATTGAAGTCAGTTATCTTTTTGTTTGTATTGTGACATCATTTTTGTGTCTAGCTATAGCAAAACATACTCCCAGATTTACAGTTCACCACATGATGCACTGCATCATATCCACAAAGTTTACAGTTCACCACATTGTACACTGCATCATATCCACAGAGTTTACAGTTCACCACATGGTACACTGCATCATATCCACAGAGTTTACAGTTCACCACATGGTACACTGCATAATATCTACAGAGTTTACAGTTTACCACATGGTGTACTGCATCATATCTACAAAGTTTACAGTCACCACATGGTACAATGCATCATACCCACAGAGTTTACAGTCACCACATGGTACAATTGATCATATCTACAGAGTTTACAGTTCACCACATGGTACACTGCATAATATCTACAGAGTTTCCAGTTCACCACGTGGTACACTGCAACATATCTACAGAGTTTGCGGTTCACCACATGGTACACTGCATTATATCTACAGAGTTTACAGTCACCGCATGGTACACTGCATCATATCTACAGAGTTTACAGTCACCGCATGGTATGCTGCATCATATCTACAGAGTTTACAGTCACCACATGACCAGCGTTATTTTCTGCTGATATGGTGAACAAACTTGCAACTGCTTTGAGCACTGCTCAGCGCTGGATCCAAGGCTGTACTTTGTTGGACAAATATACAGAGCCTTAAAGAAAACCTATAAACAGAGACTTTAAATACATAAACAGATGGGAACATGATATAAACCAGTGAAACTATTACCCATAAAATACAATGATGTTCAAAATAAGCAGCAGTCAGAAAAGATTTTATTCAAATAAAGTCAAAGACCAAAGAGTTTATCTCAATTCACTTATAAATAATTCTTGGACAAAAGTGATATCTCTTACTGACTTTTTTCAAATGAATTCAGTCTCTAATTTTTAGGATCCTGATGAAGATGAAAATGGAAAACTTTTTAATGAAAAACAGAGCTATAATTTAATTATTTTTTTTTTCTCATGCCTTTGTATATATTGTATATAGTTTAAATATACTTCTTATTTGTAATTTCATTATTTTATCATTTGTATTGCATTAATAATCTTCTTCTTTCCGCTGTTTCCATTAGGGGTCGCCACAGCGGATCATCTGTTTCCATTTCTTCCTGTCCTCTGCATCTTGCTCTGTCACACCAATCACCTGCATGTCCTCTCTCACCACATCCATAAACCTCATCTTAGGCCTCCCTCTTTTCCTCTTACCTGGCAGCTCCATCCTTAGCATCCTTTTCCCAATATACCCAGCATCCCTCCTCAGCACGTCCAAACCAACGCAATCTCGCCTCTCTGACTTTGTCTCCAAACCGTTGAACCTGGGCTGACCCTCTAATATACTTATTCCTAATCCTGTCCACCCTCATCACACCCTTTGCAAATCTTATGATCTTTAATTCAGCCATGTCCAGCTCTGACATCTGCCTTTTTGTCAGTGCCACCGTCTCCAACCCATATAACATAGCTGGTCTCACTACCCTCTTGTAAACCTTCCCTTTCACTCTTACTGGTACCCGTCTGTCACAAATCCCTCCTGACACTCCTCTCCACCCACTCCATCCTGCCTGTACTCTCTTCTTCACCTCTCTTCAACACTCACCGTTACTCTGAACTACTGATCCCAAGTACTTAAACTCATCCACCTTCACCACCTCAACTTCCTGCATCCTCACCATTCCTCTATCCTCCCTCTCATTCACACACATATATTCTGTCTTAGTGCTGCTGACCTTCATTCCTCTTCTCTCTAGAGCATATCTCCACCTCTCCAGGGTCTCCTCAACCTGGTCCCTACTCTCACTACAGATCGCAATGTCATCTATTGTAATATTTATTTCTTGTTTTTGACAAACAAAATATTTCTAAAAAAGTTTCTTTGAGGAAAAAAAAAATTGTGCATCGCCCCATGAATAGGTCTTATGTCTTATCTTATCCAATTGTCTGGCAGAATTCTGTACTGCAATTAATACTCAAAAAATCTGGAGGTTTATGATAAACCTATCCCTAGAAGAAATTACCACTATCTAACACCAGCAAAAGCATAATGGATTCCTGTCATCCACAGCAGGACTTACTGATATGTCATGAACTGCAAAGTGTCTTTTATCCAGAGTATCAGAACAATAAACTGTCACCAGATCCCTTTGTTCATCACCTACCAATGTCTTGCGTCTGTCTGTGCGACATTACTGCTACAAGCCTCCTGTGTACCCTAACATCAGTCTTTTTATGAACAGGTGTAAAGCATTTTGTTCATTGAAGGGAAATGCATCAGTCTGGAAAACCGTAAGTGAATCAGCAGCTAAGTTCTGCTGTTGCTCACCATGGCATTGCAAAAGCAAAACAGTGTCCATGGGGTAAATTCTACCTCTATATACAGATGCCATCAATTCTGCCTTCTTTCACTATTTGTGCATTGTTATTGTTCAGTACTCTGTATTTTGCACATTAACTGTTTTCACTTAGATTACTATAATGTTGTCAAAGCTGAAGCCCGTGTGGTGAAAGCCTGTTACATTAAATAAGTAAGTTATCTAATATATGTAAGCATAGTATTACATATGTGGAAAGAGTTTCTGGTGATAATACTAAAGTAAAAATAAGCCTGATGCAGTAAAGGAATAGGTAAAACTGTTTTCTGAATGTGCTTATAATTTAACTCACCTGATACATGCTGATTGCTTCGTTCGGGGATACGATTGTGTGAGTTGCATGTTTAGACAATACCCTACAGATGTGACATATGAGTTTTCTATCTTCCTGACAGAACAGTTTCAGTGGTTGATTGTGTTTCATGCATTGTTTTGTTCCAGGTGTTCTTTCACTTGAAGGACCTCTTTGTACGTTTTGCATGATGTTACTTAGTGACTTGTTGGGTATATAGCTCCTGGCTGAGAATGTCTGTCTGCAGTCTTTAGTTGGACAAAAGGGAGGTTTCTCACTGTCCCAAACTTTATTTATACATGATTCACAGAAGGAGTGTCCACATTGCAACATTACAGGGTCTTCAAACATGTCCTGGCAAACAGCACATGATAAATCCGCAGTTAGATCTTTAGAACGTCTTCGTTTCTCAGCTGCCATCCTTTCAGCTATCAATTTTCACTTTCATTTACCTGAAAATTGAGATTACTATACAGGATTTCCTATTAGCGCTTCAGAAACATGCGCAATAAAGTTTTCTTAAAGTGGCAGTTCCCATCATTGAACAATAATGAATAACTTCTTGATTTTGTATTAGGAGACTTGGAGTTGAAATTGCTAACACAGAAGTAGGCAAACACGGATATATTTGCATTTCTTTTATCAGTAGTTCACGATTAGAGCATTTTTTATAAAGGGTAACAGTACTGTTCGGATCTATGCCTTCCAACAAATGCAGCCAATCTTATTCATTCTCTTAACTTTGGTGGCAGTCAGTGCAGTGGTCACCAACCATCGGTCCGTGGATCACTTGGTACCGGGCCACATCGAAAGAATAAAAATCATTTTATGTTGGGCGCCTGACTGTTCAGAAAAAAGTGCATGTGTGTATGCATATGTCTGAGTCAGTTTCTGTTTGGATGTGTGAGTGAAAGCAGAATTTACGTGCGTGTGAAAGAGAAGAGATTGTGTATGTGTGTATGAGAGAGAGACAGTGAACAGTGAGATCGATGGAGCTGTTATCTTACACTCGCTAAGCAGCACTTTTGGTGTTTAACCAGTGTAAAATAAAAATAAATGAAACAAAAAAGTGTGTGCGCGCGTGCGTGTGTATGCGCGTGCGTGTGTGCTCGTGCGCGCGTGCGTGCGTGTGTATGTTTCTGTCTGCGCGTGTGAGTGAATATTGTTGCCGAAGAGACTGCGCGCGCGCGTGTGCGTGTGCGTGTGCGTGTGTGTGTGTGTGTGTGTCTGAGAGAGGGACAATGATCCCTGACAGCAGCAGCGTCAGTGAAGAGGATTGCCTACCTCTCAGCCTATCCGCACAAGAAATCTGGACAAAGTCACAAATAATGCGGGACAAACAATGAAAAATAAGGACAGGTTTTAAATTCTGCTCTTATAAACTTAGACAGCTGCTAAAACAGTGGGTTTTCCACTAGCATGTATTATCTGAAACATATGAAACACAAATGCCTGTCGTTATTTAATGAAGTATTTTCCAGAAAACTACACATTTTATGAGAATGGGACCAAACGTACAAGCCAAAAATCTGGACATTCTGCAAAAATCTGGATAGTTGAAAGGTATGCTCTGATGACTCTTAGCCCAAGATAGCTGGATAAACCTAAAATAAACAGGAGACAAAGGCTCAAAAAAAGGAACGTATTTTACTTGATTATTAGGATTTGTGTTAGCATATACACCTCTGAAAGAGGTGTGTGAGTGAGACAGTGCTTAAGAGTGACAGTAAAGAGGTTTGCATACCTCTGGACCTTTCAGCTAAAGAAATCTAAATAAATCCTACAATAAAGAGGGGAACAGAAGCTAAAAAATAGGAACAGATTTTAATTACTGCTCTTATAAAATTTCAAAGTTGCTTAAATAAAAGGATTTGTGTTAGTATGAATTTTCAGAGGAAAATAATACCGTGAAACTCAAATGCATGTCATATTATTTAGTGACATCAATCTCCAATGACTACAAACAAACCAAACATTTTAGGAATAAGAGATCAAATAAAGTAAATGCTTGGATATTTTTTTAAGTGATATATTTTGGATGTAAAATGCTTCCTCCAACACCATTAACATATATTATAGAAAGTTTAAAACATTAGCTGGAGGAAAAAGTTTAAATCAAAAATATATAAGAAAAATAATATAGTAAGTAAGTAAAACACAACAATTTTACAGAGAGTACATTCTCTAAGCACAATAATCCCCTCCAGGGTGTGTGTTAATGTGTAATTAATGCCCTTCCAGGGCTGTACACCCCCTGGGTGGACATTAATTACACATTAACACACACTCTGTTAGGCATTACTGCTTGCTTATGGCCAGTCCTTGGAAAATTGCCTTACATGAAACGAGTCAATGGTTCAAAAAAGGCTGGAGACCAGATCTGTTACACAGTTCTAATAGCCAGTAGCTCATCTCTTTCTTGCTGCCATTTGGTTTCTTAATTTTAAATAAGTTGTTTTGTGAACATTCATTTATGTCTGCTGTTATAATCTTCCATTTTGAGTCAGTTTTCCTAGGTGTGCCCATGGATATTTTGCTATATTAAGATGGTTAAGTAAAAATATTAATGCATCAGGAGTCAGTCTGTGTAAGCATATAGTGATGTGAGGAAACGGAGACAAGTAAAAAACAGTACTATACCAAAGCAAGTTACTTGCGGAGGAAATAAGGCAACAAGTTCTTCTTTTTTACTGCTTTAATGGTCCACAAATACACGCCAACACTACAACCAGGAACACAGCAAAATCCACAGCAAAATCAAAAGTACATAAACGCCAGACCTCTCCACTGCGTTTTCGTTTAGGTCACCTCCTCGGATGCAACTGAATACATACTGTGTTTTCTGATCACCTTAAATACACACATAAATCACCCTAATATAAAATATTGCCAAATATCCTAAGTTTAAAAGTGCTTCTGCAAAATGTAGGAAATTTAATCCCTAACCAACAGTGCCATCTATTGGCCAAAGTGAAAATGCTTTAGATGTGAATGAGGACCAGAATGGTACTAAGTCAGCCTGAACAATTCATATATTAAAATAAAACTTTTAGAATCAAATATATCCTATAAAGTGCATGGTGCTTATAATTAGGAAAATAATGTTTTTGGTCATATAAAAATTCATATTAAAATTCATATATAAATTCATATATTTACAGTCCACAAGGAAAACAATTGATCAATGAAGAATGTTTAAAGTTTGGCAGCTCTCATTTTTAAAACTGGGGCAATAGAAATACTGTCATTGAGCCCAGGGAATTTGTTGGCCTCTAAATATAAAAATAAAGCATTTTCACTTTGGTCAATAGATGGCACTGTTGGTTAGGGATTAAATTTCCTACATTTTGCAGAAGCACTTTTAAACTTAGGATATTTGGCAATATTTTATATATATTTTAGCCCTTCTACATTTTCATATTAGATTGTTTACAAGCATTTTAAAATATTTATTTTGAAACACATGTTTTTTAGCTAATATTCAAGTTAAGTATAAGTATATGTATAAGCAAGTTGGTTTTTCAGGCTGCTTACTTTTAAAAAAAAATTTAAATGTGTGGCTGATTGTTTAATTATTGTATTGTTTAATTACTTTATTAGGGTGATTTATGTGTGTATTTAAGGTGATCAGAAAACACAGTATGTATTCAGTTGCATCCGAGGAAGTGACCTAAATGAAAACGCAGTGGAGAGGTCTGGCGTTTATGTACTTTTGATTTTGCTGTGTTCCTGGTTGTAGTGTTGGCGTGTATTTGTGGACCATTAAAGCAGTAAAAAAGAAGAACTTGCTCCCTTATTTCCTCTGCAAGTAACTTGCTTTGGTAAGCATATAGTGATCACTGAACTAACTGCTGCTCACAAATTACTGCTTGGCAACAGGGTGGAATTGTTTTTTCTTGTCCATGAGTTGACCATATGCTGTGACTGAGATGTTCAACCAGCATCAGTCTCAAAAGTAATAAACTGCCTACACTGTACCCTTAACCATGCATGGCAGATGCTGGATTTAGTGATGGAGATGCAGTTTACTTCTGTGAGGAAGACAAAGGTACAAATCAGCATTAATTACCTTGAGCAAACAAAGCATGGCCTTCATCCTAGTTGTGGGCAATTGTCATGATACAATGACTTAATTGTTGTGATGCAGGTGGAGGATCATACGGCAGAGGACAAGCACAGGAATATATTTACAGCTGACACTAAGAACAGGTACCATATAAAATGAAGACAAAGAAGTCCAGTATTTTGAACTGGCTCAAGCATACTTTGAAGTATGATTCCGCAGCATTTCATCTTTTTAGAGTGTATTCCCCCACTACAAAATCATAACTACAAGGCTATGTATACCATATAGAATACAGAACATATATGATGACTTTGCAGTTTCTCTTCTCCTGTGGCACATTGAGACATTCTGCTTCCTCAGTGCATGTCATGATGGGTTTAGGTTACTCCATCCCTGGTAGAGCTCTACGAAAATGTGCCTAGGAAAACCTTGTACCATTTGGGGGGGGGTGCTTTCCCTATGGATACATTCAACTGAGTCATTAAGAAAAGGAAGAAGTTAAGAAAGGTTCTAGATCTCTATCAGGAATACCTGCTGGCACACCTGTAAGATGTAAGTTGACTCTCTGAAACCTATTTCCAATATTGCCGTCTTTTTCCACACACTTAAGCCGGTTATCAGGGTAGCACATGTTGAGTTCTGCTTTGACTTTTCATGTAGTCTTTTAGATTTTCTTTTAGCTCCATCACTTTCTTCTCTGGCTGTTGCACACGAGTGCTGATTTCCTCTATAGGCCTCCATCTTGGTAGCTATAACAGAGCGTACTTCAAATAAAATAAGCATTCATTTGTCTACTGATGCATTTTTAAAACATTCAAGCATTTCATCATGCAATCTATTATCAACACTCATGGAATCTATTGTTAAAGTTTATTTTAAGACAAAATTATTATTACAAATGTTTGGGCTCAGGGCTGAGGGAGAAGTACATTTGTGTATGCATTTTACCTCGGGACACTCATACCCTCCCCAATAACTACAATATTTGATGAAACTAAAGTGATGAAGTAGTACTTATAGCTAAAGAGCCTGTTATACTAGTCAAGTCTCCCTTTACAGATAGCCAGCAGCCTATAACCTACTAAACTTCTTCTCTCTCCTAAAGTTTCCACCTAATTAACTCCTTGATGTGCTCTACTCACCTGGGTGTCTTACGTCTTCCTACCTCCCCTAGCCTGTAGCCTGGGTGTCTTATGTCTCCCTACCTTCCCTAGCGTGTAGCCTACCCCCTCCAATACAAAGGATCTGTAGCAATCTATTTCCTGGCCACTAGGTGGCGCCTTACCCCTACTGCTCAGTATCTCCACCACAAAAGCCTCATTACTTAACCTGCTATCTCAATTCACTTATTTGTCTTTTCTCTAGCCTCATCCACTCTCTGTCATTTTCTACATCTTCCTACCCTCATAACAGTGTTAATTAACTCAATCCTACTTTCTTATATGCATTTGTACCTTACACTACCCTGATAAATTAATCTTGCCTAGAAGCACCCTACATTCCCCTGGTAAATTACTTCTACATTCTCTAACTCTTCACTCACCCGCTGTTCACTCTCATTTTTTTGATTGTCTTCCTTGCTTCTACACTCTTTTGTCTCTACCCGCTCCATTCGCCCTTTGGGCTCACTCCGCTCTACCCCCAAATTCCACCCACCCCCAGTGCTCCTACTTAAATAGCACTCATGACCACACCCATATCTTAACCACCCAATCACATCCATACCTATCATCCAATCACCCAAATAGTTATAATTCTTACCACACCCACTAATTAACTTTACCTTCATCCTACCTCCTCACTTCAACCAAAGAGACTCCTCCTTTACCACAGCTATAACCCACCCTTTTACCTCTAACAAACCTCCCCTCCTCAAAAATGAGAACATCTATCCCCTCACAACTAAAACCACTTATCTGCATTTTATTTACCTCCTGCCTCATCACTACCTACCTCTTAACCTATTATGAATACCCACTCTACTCCACTCTTCCTGATTCACCCAAACATACCTCTTCACCTATATCATCTGTGACTCCTACCTTCTCTAACCAAACTACTCAACCCAAATACCTTCTAGATAAGTACCACAGACTAGAACATTTAAAGTTAAGCAAACCAAAATCTCAGAAACTTCTAGACTCCTTTCAAAAACTTCTCCACTCAAAAGATTATAGACTCATTCACTTATTGATGGATGGAGATTTCAATCCTAACCCAGGGCCACATCATACCAATTCCAAGTACCACAAAAAACAAGATAATTCTACTTCCACTTCACCCACCAAATCTACAAACTCTCTCTATATTGCTCATCTGAACATACAGAGTATTTGTAATAAAACCACTCAAGTTCATGCCCTTCTAGAAACCCAACAATTCGATATCTTATGTCTAAACGAAACATGGCTAAAGCCAACCATCAAAGACAATGAAATCACCCCATCTGGGTATATTATTAGACTAGATCGTACTTCAAAAAAGGGTGGAGGTGTTGCAATTCTCTATAAAGCACATTTGCAAATTAGTATTTTAGACCATACTCTTATCCCTGATAATCATGCTGAAATTATTAGCTCTAAACTTCAAATCAACAGTACAAAAGCCGTATACATTACATGTATCTTCCTTCCCCCAGGTAACAACATCAATACAACAGAATGTATCCTCAGCTCACTTGCCAACTCCCTCCCTCAAGAAACACTAGTCCTAGGTGATTTCAACATTGATTGGCTTTCCTGCAATACCACAAACCTTGCCTCCCATAATTAACCTTCATGGCTTTACACAACTAATAAATAGTCCAACCAGAACTAATAAAACCAGCAATAAAGAAACCATCTTAGACTGGATCCTTACAAATACTCCTCAACAAACCGATCAGTCAGGTACTCTCCCTGATGCCCTAAGTGACCACTCACTTATTTAAGTTACTAGGCGTAGAACCAACCTAAGACTACCTACCACATATAGAACACTACGTTCAAAAAACATTTTAACTCTGATGAATTTATAGCTGTATTATTACAATGTAACTGGTCCCCTCTAAAAAATCTCCCTCTTAATGAAGCTGTAGAATATTTTAATTCCACATTCTTATCTATCCTGGATCATTATGCCCCAAGTCACACCATCAGAACCAAAGCTAAAGCAGCACCCTGGCTAACCAATAACACCAAGCAAAAAATTATCCTCAGAAACAAATTGTGGTCTAAATGGCATACCACTAAAAATGTAACTGACCACCAAAACTTCAAAGAACTTAGAAACAGTACTGAAAAAGCTATCCTACTAGACAAAAGGAACTATTACCTTCAATTACAACAAACCACCAAAAAGGATCCAAAAAAATTCTGGACCAGCATCAATAATCTCTTATCCCCTGGCCAGTCTATCACACCTAACCCACAGGACTGCAACCCAGAGAATCTCATACAAACAGCTGACAACTTTAACTTATTCTTTACTAATACTATTCAAACTCTAGCCAGTCATCTCTCTCCTGACCCTAAGCTACTCTCACCTTCCCTAAATCAACCTCCTCCTTTCACCTTCCACCCATATCTACCTCCTATATCTTATCATTGCTCCAAAAACTAAAACCATCTACTCCTTCTGCAGACAAGCATCCTGCTGAATTCTTGAAAATATCTGCCAAAGCTATTGCCTACCCCATCTCTATTCTGATAAATAGATCTTTAAATGAAGGTATGTTCCCCTCTATCTGGAAAATATCTCACATCATCCCACTTCACAAACGTGGTAAGTCTAATGACTTCTCTAACTTTCGTCCTATAGCTTTTCTATCTCCAATAGCTATAATCATAGAAAAATGTATCCATACGCAACTACTGAATCACCTTCTGAAAAACAACCGACTTGCAAACTGTCAGCATGGTTTTAGGCCCTCCCACAGTACTATCACTGCTCTTCTCTCCTTTACCAACTCCATTAACTCCAACCGTAACAATAATTACCTTTCATCCTCTATCTTCATAGACTTATCAAAAGCTTTTGACATGGTAAACCACAAACTTCTTCTGCACATACTAAAATCTCTCTCACTTGATCCTCTTTCATTAACATGGTTTACATCCTACCTAGAAGACCGCCAACAAGCAGTTCTTTGGAAAAATGCACTATCCAACCTCCTTCCTATCTCTCTAGGAGTACCTCAAGGCTCTATCGTAGGCCCCCCTCTATTTTCCATCTTTATTAATGACCTCCAAGTAGCTATCCCACATACATCCTGCATACAATATGCAGACGACTCTACTGTTATCTGCACTGCTAAGTCACAAACTGAACTACAGTCAGTCACTCAAAAAGCTTTTACCACTGTTGAACAATGGTTCTCTAATCGCTGCCTACTCCTTAATCCTAAGAAAACCAAATTACTATTATTCTCACCTTCCCGTAGATCTACCCCACTAAACTTCATATTTCTGCCACAGATAGCACTCTCATCTCTCCTGACTCAACAACCAAACTATTAGGTATTACTATTGGCTTTTCGGCTCAGTCAGACACCCCCGGTTAACAAATGTAAAATAAAATAAATATTGACAATAATCTCACCTTTGACACTCACATCAATAACACAATAAAATTAGTTAATAAAAAAAGTGGATCCCTTTATAGAATAAAACCCTTCCTTTCACCTGAAGCAAGGACCACCTTAGCCAGATCACACCTAATCTCTACCCTTCTATATGCTTCCCCCATATACACTAATCTCTCCAAAAACAACCTCAATAAACTAGCAACATCTTTCCATAATATTGCTCGATTTGCCACAGGATCCCTTTACAAAACCCGCCACTGTCTGAACCTAAGAAATCTAGGATGGTTGGAATTTCAGAACCTACTTACACTGCAACAACTCATAATAGCTCATAAGATCCTATACCAACCAACCAAAACACCTATACTCTCTAGCCTCATCTTACCATACAATAACCTGAAACATTTACGCTCTTCCATTATAACCAAATCCAATAATTCTGCAGGTGACTGTCTCTTTGCCAACTCAGTTGGCAAAATATGGAATAAACTTCCCTCAGAAATCCTTTCTTTCTCCTCTCTTCTGCTTTTTAAAACACAGCTAAAAATTAATCTCAACAAACACTGGCTATGCTCTTGCACTAACCCTGATTATCTGTTTTTCCACCTCCCTACCTTTTCTTCTGCCAAACTTCCTATAATCTATGCCTCTCTGTAACATTGATAACTCTACCTCTATTACATTTGAGGCTTATGTATTTCACTGTGTGTTGCAAAAAAAAAAAAAATTTTTTTTCCACTTTATATGATTGGTGTATTTTCTATGTATTTGACTATTTTCATGTACTACCTCTATTCGGTTGCCCTGTTTTTAGCATTAATGATGCTGTACCTATCTTTGTCTTTGTCTATTGTCTATTGTACTTAACTTTCTGGAGCTTTTCTCCCCGGGCCTCTACTGAAAATGGACATATATCTAGCTAGACTAGCCCGGTCAACAAATGTAAATAAAAAAAATTAAATAAAAATTTAAAATTTCATCTGTTTTAGAAGTATTACAAATACTTTGAAGATAATGGACAAAATTGTTGTCACAAGATTGGACCCACAGTTATAGCGCTTAATAACAAAAGGGTAAAATGCTTTGATAAATGTAGGCAGAGATCGGACAACTGGTGGGAAATCTTGCTCTTCCTTCAAATATATGGGAACTCGCAACATAAAGCCAGCTAGTGTTTTACTATATTCATACATGAAGCCGACTAATGTACTATATTCATACATGAAGCTGACTAGTGTTGTACTATAGGCATACATGAAGCCGACTAATGTTGTACTATATTCATACATGAAGCCGACTAATGTTGTACTATAGTCATACATGAAGCTGACTAGTGTTGTATTAAATTCATACATGAAGCCAACTAATGTTGTACTATATGCAGACATGAAGCCGACTAGTGTTGTACTATATTCATACATGAAGCCGACTAATGTACTATATTCGTACATGAAGCTGACTAGTGTTGTACTATAGGCATACATGAAGCCGACTAATGTATTATTTTCATACATGAAGCGGACTAGTGTTGTACTATAGTCATACATGAAGCTGACTAGTGTTGTATTATATTCATACATGAAGCCGAATAATGTTGTACTATATTCATACACGAAGCTGACTAGTGTTGTACTATAGTCATACATGAAGCCGACTAGTGTTGTACTATATTCATACATGAAATTGACTAGTGTTGTACTATATTCATACATGAAGCCAACTAGTGTTGTACTATAGTCATACATGAAGCCGTCTAGTGTTGTACTATATTCATACATGAATCCGACTAGTGGTGTACTATATTCATACATGAAGCTGACTACTGTTGTATTATATTCATACATGAAGCCGACTAGTGTTGCACTATGTTCATACATGAAGCCGACTAGTGTTGTACTATATTCATACATGAAGCCAACTAATGTTGCACTATATTTATACAAGAAGCCAACTAGTGTTGCACTATATTCATATATGACATGAAGCAGACTAGTGTTGTACTATATTCATATATGACGCTGACTAGTGTTATATTATATTCATACATGAATAGATGACATGAAGCTGACTAGTGTTTTACTATATTCATACATGAAGCTGTCTAGTGTTTTACTATATTCATACATGAAGCTGACTAGTGTTGTACTATATTCATACATGAAGCTGACTAGTGTTGTACTATATTCATACATGAAGCCGACTAGTGTTGTACTATATTCATACATGAAGTCGACTACTGTTGTACTATATTCATAAAGTTGTTAATACAGTTGACTAGTGATTTCTGTTTCAAGTTCTGAACAGAGGAAACAGTGCCCCATGTTTCATGAGTTGGGTATAAATGCTTTGTTCTTCTCCTTCCTTTAGGGTTGCATTTAATGTCAGCCTTTCTATCCCCGGGGATGTAGAGAGGGGGGACCATGCAAGGGTGTCCCCTTTCATCGGCTCTTTTGCCATTGGCAACTGAAGAGCTGGCATATCACATTTCCCAGTCATTAGGAACATCAGATAAGGAAGCTGAGTAAAAGAATGCCTTTCTTTTGTTTGAAGACAACTTTTCCCTACAAAGCACAATACTGCTGTTCTTCTTTTGGCTTTTCCCGGTTAGGGGTCACCACAGCGGAACTCCGGTCCGCTAATGATTGGCAATAGATTTTTATGGTGCTGAGATGCCAGCTCGACGCCCAACCATCAACGAAGGCACGCTCATTCTACGCATGTCTTTCAAACGCCACTCGACTGCAGGGAGGACATGTAGACTCCACACAGAAGGCGCTCCAGCCGAAAATCGAACAGGAGAACCTCTTGCTGTGAGGCGACAACGCTACTGCTGCACCACCATGGCTTCCTACAGAGCACAAGACTACAGGGAATTAAAAAGAAGATTCAAAGGATATTTCAACAGTTTGAAAGGGCTTCAAATGTGGGAATGGAAATTACAAGCTAGACAGCTTGGATACCCAGCGAATGCAGATAGCTCAACAAGCTAAATGTTTAGGGGGGTTTTAGTGAATTTGTGAAATGTAATTTGGACAGTTTAAAATAAAATGTATCATGCTATCTACCTAAGGTAACCAATTTTCACACTTTAGTATGGAAAATTAGGGCAGATTCAACTATAATATTGCCCCACATTTTTATCCAAGCAGCCCACCTAGACATTAGCCAGTTCAGGACCTTACTGATGAAGCAATCTTAGTAGAAGACAATAAACAAAGACCATCAGCATTACTGGCTCACCTGTCACTTAACAGTTCCAGCAGCAATCAACCCTCAAACTAAAGCCAAGTGTCAGATTAACCTTCCAGTTTCTAAAACTGCTTTTCTCTCATTTTGGCAATGTTGTTCTCTGCCTATCAATGCAATAACAAACATTGATGGGAAATCATTATTAGCTATTCCTGCATTTTCTGGTTAGACATGTCTGATGTTAGAAGGGAAGGTGTCCGATTTAGGTCACAGAGGTGAGGTTTTCAGGAGACAGAATATTTATTGGACTCCTTCTAAAGTGCCACACAGTACATGTCTGAAGCTTGGAATAGTCTGGCCAAGGCTGTATTTGGTGTGACTGGCATTACACACACTGCAGAACAGTGTAGGCACCACTTTAAAGACCAAAAAGGTGCAAGAGGGATGCACTCAACCAGTGGCTGGATGAGTTCAGAACTAGCAACATCCCACAGTTGTATAAGTGTGCTAATAAACAGAACTCATAGTAGACAGAAAGCTAAATCTAGGCAAGACTGATATGCATAATGCTCTTCTGTTCTCTTCTTTCTTTTAGCTAATGCAGAAATCATTGAGAACATGGAAGCGCATGCTGAGTGTCTAGAGAGACTGAGGGAAGGAAAGGGTATGTGTGCAGCACAAGAGAAGTGGTATTGTAGCTTTTAAATAAAACAAAAATGTTTTCTTTTCTATACAGCTGTAGTAAAGTAAGCATGCATATACCATATGTAAAAAAGAGTATGCATGCTTCAGTCTGTAGCACAAACCAACTTTAGGAGTCAAGTGTAAGACTGTAGTTAGATGTTGTGGTTCAAATACCACAAGTAACAAGTATAAAGTATTGCAATCCTTTAAAAAATATTACATAAATTAAATTCTATACAAGTAGCATAAATGCCCTGCTATTAACTTTAATCTGTATAATTGGACCAAGCATATGTGCAATATCTGCACATCACAAGGAATACTTTGAGTAATCCATAATTATAGTTTACAGTTGTTAGACAGTATACTTAAATTAAACTTTCAGATAAAATAGTTCTATTATTGTGATGATGCATTGTATGTCACATATGATGGCAATAATTTTATCTCTTTATTTCTCTCACTCCACCTCTTATCTCTTTTTTTTCTATTTGTCATCAAAACATTTCCATGTCATCCATCTCTTACAAATCATAAAATGCTTTACAGCACAGGGAGGTAAGTCATCCCCAGTGAGTCAGCCTGCCCCTGCTCCACCGGCTCAGGTACCAATGCCCAGCACATCTGGGACCCTGCCTGGTAGTACTGCCTCTGCTGTCCCTGCACTACCTACATTCTCAGGTAAGCACTACCATGGCAGCTAGTGCTGTGGTGCCCTCCAGGAGTACTAGCAGAGGTGGGGATGTTATCACCCATTGGGAGATGCTAGGGTTGGTGCATAGGGTTGTGCACTGCACCACTGGTGTACACCTATGTGGAATGGAGATGCAGCTCTCTGTCATGGTCCATAGGAGGAGGAGACATCAAGCACTCCAGCCACCAGCGGAGTAAGGGGGACAGTGATGAGAGTTCTGTGGGTAAAGACTTTATTCCCACTGTCCCCATGCTTGATGGGCATGGACTTCTGTTGTCTCCTCCCTGAACCCAATCATGGTGTTCCCCTAACCTTTTGTGTCCTGCACTGTGCCTGTATCTTGTTTTGTTTATCTTGTTTGCATCTGCTTCCTCACCTACCCTACTTACCTGACCCAGAAATACCTATTTCCCTTACCCAACATTCTCCTCTTAGTGAAGTTAAAAAAGGGGGCACATTTCCCCCCCAAAAAAATATCATCTCAAACATACCGCTCCACTTTACACACATGTCTTCTTGACACACTTGATTTGGTCCCATTGGCTATACAACATGATTGTGTTGTTGCCGTCCTTCTTTCTTGAGGTGACAGTCCAAATTCAGCTAATATTCTGTGTTGTATTTTCATGTTACACTGTTGAAGAAGTGGATAGCTATGGTTCTATTCTATCTCCCTCCTGCACATTCCGATATTGCTTTCCCTTTGTTATTCCCCCTGCTTGCCCCCCATTTCACCACTTTCCTATCTACCCCATTTTAACCCCTTTAATCTAGTCAAAAAATAGAATCACACACAACACACAAAAGTAAAAAGCCCTTCACTTTTTGGCCCCTGTCTTTGTGTGGAGTTTGGCATCATGCACCAATGCCAAGCAACACTGAATGTCACTTCTGTAGTGCTGTTACCTTTGTGTGATGCTGTTTAAACATACTGTGCTAAGGTAACACACACTAACACATTTGCTAAGGTAACACACACTAACACACAGTCAATGTAGTATAAATGATTATTTCATAGCATTACCACTACTTATTTAAAACTATTACATAGACTTGGATTCAATCCCTATATCATTTGGGCTCCAAAAGAAATGTGTCAAAGCATTTAAACTGGCTGCCAAAGAGTCAGCTAATCAGCAAGTGTGTTTCATACATTCAGTACTCACAACTCTGATAATTTTATCAATGAGGCATGCTGCTTAATTATGCACAAACAGAGAAAGCAGTGTAAATGTGTATCTTGTATACTCAAACACTTTGCTAGCCATTTCGAAAACCCACTGCTTGGCAGTGCACTATCAAAGCAGACAATAGCATGTATTACTCCATGAAACTTCATATGAAAATACAAACAAAAGGAGGGCACTTTCTAAGAAAAATAACACATATTTACAATGCACGCAACTGTTACCTCATCTCCCTCATGCACTGCAACCTCGGTCTCTCAGTACATGTTCACAAATATATCAACTACACTCCAGAAATAAATAAATGTTTTCTTATATTCCATGCCCATCCTTATAATGACAATATGCATTCAGATTTTCCAATACTTGTAATAATGACGGCTCCTGTTTGCATATAGTATGTAAAGCTGTCTCTTAAAATATACCTGCATGTTGGAAACACAACAGCAAACGCTACACATTGCACACTCAAAAGTCTGGGAACATCCACAACTTCAATATCTTGACAGTTGGGCATGGCTAACTATCCATGTAGGGGTTCTAATATCACTGCAGGCAACTGGTGTGTATGAGTCTGTCTAGTCAGAAGAGCATAACTGAGTATCCTGCAGTCAGCACTGCGTACCGATGGAGCACCAGTATTTTGACAGTTGCACATGCCTACACATCCATTTGATGCAGACCTCCCAACATCTTCTCTCCAACATCCAGTGCTGATGTCATCCACTATAAACTGTCCTACAGCCTTGTAAAATAAGACTTGTGCCATGGCGCATGCATAAAGTACTGAGTTCTCTAGTTGGTGTACTTATGTAGGGATTTTAATCTCACTGCAGTCATTTGGTGTGTATTTGTGTGTTTGTGCACTTGCATGACAGTAGAGAGAGCATTTTACACCAGCAAGTCAGACACCGCTGTTATCATCATTCTCTCAACAGACTCTGTTGATGTCATCATTTATAAAGTGATGTCTGACACTCTCCAAGCCAGACTTGTGTTGCGGCACTTGTGTTAAACATGGAGGTCTCTAGTTCATATAGTTAGATAGGTAGGGGTTCTGTTCTCATTATAGTCAACTAGTGTGCATGTTTGTGTATGTGCTTGTGAGATGCTTGACATTAGAGAGAGCATTTTACACTAGCATGTCAAACACTGCTATTACCACCTTCCTCTCACCAGACTCTGTTGATGTCATCACTTATAAAGTGTTGTCTGGCACTCTCCAAGCCAAACTTGTGCTGTGGTGCTTGCATTAAATATGTATTTCTCTAGTCAGTGTAGTAGGATTCACATGAGTTCTGTTCTTGCTGTAGTTAACTGGTTATGTGTGAGTGTGTTTATGTACTTGCTTGGCAGTAGAGAGAGCATTGTACACCAGTATGTCAGACACTGCTCTTACCATCTTCCTCTCGACTGACTCTGCGATGTCATCAGCTATAGCTGTCTCTCAAGCTTGTTCTGTTAATGTCATAAGCTAGGTTAA
Organism: Protopterus annectens; assembly: GCF_019279795.1. Classification (NCBI taxonomy): domain Eukaryota; kingdom Metazoa; phylum Chordata; order Ceratodontiformes; family Protopteridae; genus Protopterus; species Protopterus annectens. The sequence continues at coordinate 1,849,916,422 of NC_056732.1, read as the reverse complement.
GATTCCTACAGTGAGTGGATCTTGTGTCATTAGATTTGTGCCTTTGAAGCATTCCCATCAGGGCAGGGTCAGATATTAGCCTGTAGGCCAAGCAGAAGTCACCTCGTCCTATACGATACAGAGTACAGTGACAGGGCTTTCAGTCTATCCATGTACATCATGGTTTGTAAGGCCTGTATTTTATTCTTGAAAAACCCCTGTGGCCTCTCCAGCTAATGCAGGTGTCTAGGAAGGTACATGCAAAAGGCAGCATTGTACTCTATTAGTGTTTGAATAAGGTTCAAGTACAGCAATGATATAACATACACACACACCGGTATATGACTTTGAGCTCTGGAGGTGAGGGGGGGGTTGTTCTCAATGCTGTATTTAGTGGGGAATTGCACTTTGCAGAAGGCAAATATAATGACACATTTTTGCATTTCTTTATAGACTGTGTGGCTTTGGCACCAATCATTTATTTGTGTTATCCCCTCCTGTAATATGTAAACATTTTTGGTGGACACAATGATTGCACCCACTATGCAGTCATCAGCAAACTTTGTAAAATAAGTAGCTCCTTTCATATGCAAATTTCCATCTCTAACTAATACATTCATAGCTAATGCAAATAATATGCTACTGATAGGGCATCCCTGATGTATGCCATTCTTTATATGTTTTTCTTTGATTAACTCTCCATTCATTCCAAGTATTATTTATTTTTATCTTATATAGAATAACATGCATTCTTAATTTTCTCACTAATGTTATACTCTTCCATAATTGTCGACAAATTCTCATGTTGTTCTGCATCAAATGCTTTATTTAAATTTTCTGTCATGATCTTGGTTTTATCAGTCCTGTTTATAATATCATCCACAATTTCCCTTATCATTAATAGCAATCCCTTAGAGGTTTTTCGCTTTAAGCTATATAAACTATCATACATAATACATTTCATTTTATTCTCCATTCTCTTCTGAATTTTTTTTATAAAAGTCTTATAATCTGCATTACTCAATAATATGTCTCCAGTTTTCAATGTTATTTTTATCTTTTTTTCCATAGAAATTTAAGTATATCACAGCATAAGTCCTTATATATAAAACCTTCATTTAACCCCCCATTTATATCTTTTAAGAAGTGTTTTCTGCCAATCCTTAAAATTCTTATAAAATTGGTATCCTATTCCATCTGGTCCTGAAACTGACTGTAAATGAACTTTTCCAATCATCTTATTTAATTCACATAAAGAATTCTTGTTTTCCAAATTCTTTGTTTTCTCATTCTGTTAATTTTTTAACATGTCATTTTTTTTGTATGTTGTTTCTATCTTGAAATATGTCTTTACAAAATATATTACAATAGTCATAATTTGTTCCCATGACTGTCTTACCTCTCATCTATCATCTTCCATTTCTACCATTATATTAGTATTCTCTTTAACTATGCTACTCAAATAAGTTGATACCGCTACCTTGTAAGTAATAGCTTTATAACTCTTTAATTTTCTCTTGATTACTTTCATAAATTCTCTGTTCTGCCACATAATATACTCTAACACTCTTTTTCAGGCCTTTGCTTGATAATTTATTTTCCACTTTTCTTACATCTGGCTGCCATTCTAAAAAATACATTTTTTTTATATTTTTCTTTAAAAGCTAACCACCTCTTAGAGAAAGTTTTATAACACAATCGAGTAGAAATGTGCTCTTTCCATAATTGCATAATTATTTTCTTTCCACTTTCATCCCATAATTTCTCATTTTTTTTATTTCTTGTCCCAATATGATATACTCCTTATGTTTCCTGTATCTTTATCCATATGGCTGGATGATCTGCAAAGCCTGTTACAAGTGTCGCTCCCTCAGCAATATTCAAACCTTATGATAGAATAATATAATTTATTTCAGCATTATATATACCTCAAATATATGTCCACAAAGTATTATTCCAAATCTTTAAAACAGGTGCTGACTTTGTGGGAACATGGGTGAAATTCTTGGCTAGGCTTATAAGGGTCTCTGGGCTAATAACCTAGTACCATCCTATGAACCTATGAACTTATAAATTGCCAAATTTTATAACTTCAAACATTTTTTAACATAATTTCCTCTCTTCTTCTTTTTCCTCTTAAATCACAATTAAAATATCTTGTTAGTATAATAGTCATACTAATTCCTACATAATCCAGAATTTTATGAAATAACATCTTCTCTATCATTACATGTAACATAGATATACGATGCTATAATTCTGTATGCCTGATTATGTCTTCTGAGATCTACAGTAGCTATTTTCCCAATATTACCAATGTTATAATTCATATTTTTACTGAATTCCTACAAAGTACAACTACAGTTTACCAAAACATAGTTTTTTTCCAAGGTTCCATACTGTGTCTCATCCGCAAAGTTTATTTTGTTTGTAATATCTATTCTTGTGGCAAAAATCTTACATCTTCCAATATTAGAAAGCAGACATAATACTTACTACACCAATTTAGGATGCATACTGTTCTACTTATATTAATAATACTATTTATATTTAGTGAAAGAACTTTACAGTTGTTATCCCTACATTGTAGCATACCAGAAATTATATAAATTTGAAATACTTATTTACATTAGCTATTTCCTTTATCCTTCTTTTCCACTTATCCCTTTAAGCTTTCTTTCTTCTCTTACTCTTTTGCTAATAGATTTCTTTTTACCTTTCATTATTTTCCAATTTATATCTTCCTCATCACTTGGTCCTTATCTTTATTTCTACCCTGAGTTTGCTTCCCTACTTCCTCTTTATCTTTTGTTGGGACCACTTCTTCTCCGTATGATGTCATCACTTTTGTTTTCTTCTTCTTCATCATCCCTTTTCTCTAGATTACAGTCTATCCATATGTGCCCAATTTTATTACATTTGTAACATTTCAATTCATACTTTTTGCATCATGAGTTTCCCCACAAATATAACATTTTCTCTTATCACAGTTACTTATCATATGATCATCTTATCTGCATAAAAACATATTTTAGGTTGTCCTCAATATTTCACAGCACTCCTGTTGCCTTTTGCATTTATCATACTAGGGATATGGACACGTTTTTCTTTCTCCATTTTCAGAGTAATATAACAATCCCACCCACCAGTTCATAATCCCCTGATATTGTGCACTATGCTGATCTCAATAACTTCTTTACAATGCTTGCTTAAATGTCTCTTTAAAGTCTCTCTTTCAACTTCAGTTTGAAATTGAACGTGTTTTCATTTTTGTTTCTGTGAAATGTTTTAATCACATAAGAATGCCATGGATTAAAGTTATTTTTCTTCTCATACTCATCCAAAAACTTTGCATTACAGAACCAGTCTCATAAATAATGTCACAAAATATCTTTATGAATAAGAATAAAACCTTACCTCATGAGCCTTCAGTCCCTAAATTATTCCAATTATCATACCTGTCCACTTCTTTTCTTCTTTGTTCTGAATTCATACCACACATTTCCTTTGATTGTTGACATCCCCTTTCCTCTATTTATCTCTTATCACTTTTCCTGCAGTTTCCTTAACAGTCTCTGCATATGATTTATTTTTCTGGTAATCTTCTTTTAAAATGGCTTCTAATTCCTCCGATTGGATTTTGTCCATAATTTCACTCCATAAAACATGTTTTCCACTCTCCGGCTCACTCAACAACAATTCACCAAAAATATCATCCCACAACCATCTCAGCTGGATAGCTGCAGTAAAATATCCATCATTGTTTTGAATATTTGCTTCTAATGAAACAAACAAATTTTGCTGAAACAATTCCTCAGAATCCTGTAAAATCTCAGTCACTGCACTGGCATTCACCTCTGTGCTATCCTAAATCTTGGATCTCCTTGAGTGCTGTTCTACTTCATTATGATAGGAATAATTACTCACTTAAAAAGTAGGGGAAGTTCCCCCATGCCTTGGCCAAATTTCCGCTAATAGTATAAATACCACTTAAGGTCTTCCCCCTAAAGAGGCCACTGGCCTAGTCAATGAAAGGATAAATAAAAATAAATAAAAGGGGAATAAACATTTTTTTTTATATCTTCTGGGAGATTTTCAGAATGCAGCCTGGCAAAACTCCTCAACACAGTGCCAGTGGTAACAGCATTGGGTGTAGTATCTACATAGGTTCATAGGTTCATAGGTTTATACTAGGCTATTTGCCCTAAGGCATTTATAAGCCTAGCCCAAAGTTTTGTGGCTTACACCACCCCTTATATGAAAAAATACTGTGCCCATTAGTTTGTTGTGCCTCTGTCCAGCAGTGACACAGAGATGATTCCCGGGGTAAACCTACGATCTCCCATCCACAGGTCAAGATTTCTCTTGAACAGAGCCAGCAAGGTGCTCTGCCTCACATGGACCGGGATTTTATTCCACAGCATAGGGAGTCTCTGAGTGATAAATCTATCCCTCCAGCACGTCCTATTTATTATATCCGTGCTAAGGTTTAAGTTGCTTGCTCTAGTGGTTTTGGTGGATTTGGATTTTTTGAGGTGGAGCATGTCCATTAATTCCGGGTTGGACATGGCCTTGTATGTCAGGCACATGTCACCTCTGAGCAGATGGTATGCGACTGAATAGAGCTGGAGTTTCTTCAATCTGGCAGCATATGACAGATTTTGGAGTCCCTTTATCCTTTTGGTGAGGAACTTTTGGGGTCTCTCCAATTGCTGCAGATGTCGGGTGAGATACATCCCGAATGGGGCATTGTACTCGATCATTGGTCTGATAAGTGAAGAGTACAGGGGAACAATGACCTCACTAGATCTGGATGTGAATCCCTTCATGATCAGGTGGGCAATGTAGAAGGTCTTTCTAACCACTTTAGCAACGTGAGTGTCAAAAGAAAGGCCACTGTCAACCTGGGTCCCCAGGTCCCTGATAACCTCTTCTGTGCTTAGTGGATTGCCACCTATATGGTAGCTTGGGGTTACCTTGTTTTTCCCGAAGGGTATGACTATACATTTTTGGTGTTTAACTTCAGGCCATGGCTCTGGCACCAGCTATCTGTTTCCGTGAGTCCCTTCTGAAGGATATCCGTGTCCGATGCACTTTCCACTATGGCGCCCAGTTTGCAGTCATCTGCAAACTTTGTCAGCCAAAGTCCTCCCATGTTGGCCTGTACTTCTGAGAAGTAGATGCCGAACAATAGGGGGCCAAGGACCGAGCCCTGTGGGACACCACTTGTGACCGGCTTGGAGTCTGACATAGTGCCAGCAACTCTAACCCTGTGGGTTCTGTGCTGAAGCCAGTTTGAAACCCATCTTGTGACATATGGGTTTACATTTAAGCTGGTAAGTTTTTCTACAATACCCGAGTGGGGTATTGTGTCAAAAGCCTTTGCAAGGTCAAGGTAGGCTGTATGGACTGCCTTTCCCTCATCAATGGCCTTGGTGACTGTTTCAAAGAAGTCGACCAAGTTCAAAAGGCATGATCTGCCCTTGATGAAGCCAAACTGGGTCGGGTCCAATGTCTGCAAGTCCCCTATATCTTTGTTTATGAGCTCCATTATAATCCTCTCCATAGCTTTGCAGACTAGACTTGTTAAGCTTATGGGGCAGTAATTACCAGGGTCCGTAGAGGCACCGCCTTTGTGGAGTGGGACCACAGTTGCCGTACGCCACTCCTTGGGCACATATCCTGTGGTAAGGCTGAGATTAAACAGCTGCCTTATGTGCGGGTTTAATTCCTCATTTAGCTCGTGTAGCACACAGCCGGGGACACCATCCGGTCCCATTGATGCTGTGTTTTTAGCTTTAGAGAGCAGCTTTCACCTGCGCATTTGAGATGTCTGGGAGGCTACACTCCGCTGGGATAGTTATCTCTCCTTTAGGGGAGAGGGGTGAAGTTTGCACTGAACCTGTCTGCCAGTATGTTGGCAATGTCTGTGGGTTCAGTGATTTTTGTATCATTTTGGACTAATTCTGAGCATATCTGGGAGTTTCCACCCAGGTTCCTAACATAGCTGAAAAAGGCCTTATGATTGTCCTTTGAATCCATGGCAATTTTTCTCTCAAAATTGGCCTTAGTTGATTTTATGAGTGCTCGTATTTTTTACTAATAATGATCAGGGGTGACTTCCCTTTTATGGATTTTGTTCTATCATGTAATAGCTTTCTCCTCTTATTGTAAAGTTTGTTAATGGCTGGGGTCCACCAGACTGGACGTTTGCCCTTTGTGGAAAGAGTCTTGGTTTTATTTGGGATTGCCTGATCCATGCAGTCCTGGAGGTGTTCATAGAAGGCATTTGTAAGGGCTTCCGCAGCTTGGGTTGTGGTTTCCACTGGCTCAGGGGCCTTGAAGGATACCACACCAGTCTTGAGTAGTGTGAAGTTTGCTTTAGAGAAGTTCTTCACTGTGGTCATTTTTGTTTGGGGTGGGGGCGGGATGTGGATTTCCAGTGAGATTAGTTTATGATCAGATCTCACCAATGAGGGATATACTTCCGGTGTGGAGCATTTTGTCCCCATGTTTGTGATAATGAGATCTAGTATATTTTCTCCTCTCGTGGGAACAGTGACTAGCTGTTCCATGGCATTTGAATTTATGAACTCCAGGAACCGTTGGGCTAGAAAGTTAGGGCTTGAGTAATGTTCCCAGTCTATATTCGGGTAGTTAAAGTCACCCAATATGATGGTGTTTGGAGATACATTTATACCCTCCAGTGTCTTCAGGAAGGCTGTGTGGGGTTCCTGAGTTTGAGAGGGTGGCCTGTAGCATGCTACAATTTGTAGAGCAGTTTTGCCTATGGTTAGTTGCACCTGGATGGTTTCCGAAGCTTTATGCGTTGCCACCAACCTGGAGGTGTGGGTATCCTTTATGAATATGGATACACCCCCTCCTTTTGTGGTGTGGTCCAGGTTTTGGGGCCGGAACGCATGATATGAGGTAAAACCTAATAGTGCCGGGGTGCTCTCAGGAGCCTTGAACCAGGTTTCAGTTACAGCACAGACATCGATGTTCTCCATACTGAGAAGGGCCTTGAGTGCGTGCATTTTGAGATTTAGACTTCTGGCATTGAGCAGCATTACCCTCAGTTTCTTCCCATTTTTGTTTTCTAGGGTGGTAGGGTTAGAATTTGAGCCTTGCCTAAAAAAGGCACTATGGGGATGGCAAGAGCCTTAGCCAATATCCGGAATCCCAGGGGTGACAGGTACAAGCCATCCCTTGCGAAGCAGCGTGGCTTGTCAAGCATGTCATCCCAGGCAGACAGACACTGGATCCCCTTTGAATGACACCAGACATTAAACCAATTGTTAAAGCTGATCATCTTGTCTCTATATTGTGGCATCATTCTTGGTGAAGGAAGGATACTGCTCAGGGTCAGGGTCATACCTGCCTGGGCTACATAATCAGAGAGCTCCTCTATGTCTCTTTTCATGTAGTCCAGGGAGGTACGTCTCAGGTCGTTCACACCGGCATGGACAATGACTGTGTCATATTTGTACTTGCCGTGGAGTGACCCGAGTGCTTGTGTTATGTGGCGGATTCTAGCGCCCGATAGGCAGCTTACTGTGACCCTCTCCTTGTTCAGCCTGGTGAGTGGGATGTCAGTGTGTCTGACTATGGAGTCACCTATGACAAGTATGTTTGGTCTTGTATTTGGCCTTAAGGGCTGTGACTGCTTTGCACACTGATTTTGTGGTTTATGTGTTGCTTGTGGGGTGTCTTGAGGTAGCAGTTGTTTGGGTGTCTGCTTTGGAGGCCTCTGCTGTTTAGGTAAATTTTACTCGGAGCCTCCGAGTATGTCTTTGTGTGTTTATGTGTTTGATTCAGTGGTGTGGTAGCATTATGTGAGGCTGGTTTTGTGGTGTGTGTAGTTGCCTTCTCCTCCTGTCTGGTCTTGCCAGTCCTGAGTTGAGAGAGCTCAGCCTCCAGTTTGGCTAAATAGCTGCATCTCTCACAAGTATTTGTGTTATGTGGGAGGAGGAGAGGGTTGTCTGTGTACATGAGGCAATTGTAACATTGCCTCAATATTCCCAGATTCACCAACTGGGCAGGAGAGGATGCCAGCATCTGGCCCTTCGACATGCTAGAAAAATTAAGAAGTTAGGTATGAGACTGAATAAGAGAGGACTTAGTAAGGAAGTGGGTACTCCTGGGGGGGTTTCGCAAGTGAGGGACTTTGTATAATATAGAAGTGACAAGTGCTGAGTTATTTATTTATTTTTTTTTTTGAGAAAAAAAAAAACTTTTAGGAACAAGTGCTGCGCTTTTTAGTCAAGGGATATACTGTTTAGGTTACTAGTAGAGCAGTTCTAAGGGAAAAAATGAAGAACAGACTTTATGGAGTCAGAAAAAGTTTAACCTTGTTAAACCGGCGCTGCCTGATGCTGCTCTAGTGGCAACTCCGCGCTAAATCACGCTAAAGCGTGCTTTATAGCAGGGGGCTGGAAAAGGCAGGAAATGACCCAAAATGGCCACTGAACTACAAGTTACTGTCTTAAACCACTCCTCTGAGGACAAAGTCATAAACACATTTTAAACAAGTTTATTTATTTATTTAACATCTGTTTATGGGAAAGTCCAACTAGGACAGAGTCTATTTTCAGCAGAGGCCCAGGGAGAAAAGCTCCAAGATGCATGTCTTGAAATGTGGAAGGAAATTGGAACACCTGGAGGAAACCCACGCAAATGCAGAGAGGACATGCAGACTCCACACAAAAGTCATTCCAGCTGAGAACCGAACCAGAGAACCTTTTGCTGTGAGATAACAACACTAATCTTTGCACCACCATGCTTCACAATTTAAACAATGAGTAGTGACCTCAAGAAAAGTAGAAGCTAAACAACACAAAGTAGATTTTTACTCACAGGAAGAAACGGCCAATAAAATTTTCCTCATACTTTCACAATTAGGCAGAATAGACTTTAACGTATAAGCCTGACAATTCAAAATGCTAAAAATTAAAGTTGCAGAAGCATACATTTTTCCAAAACTTATCCATTCTTTTACCATCCTTGTCAGAAGAGGAAGGATTAGAACTAACAAAAAGTTTGGCAGCAGCTGGATTAACTAAAGCCACAGCTACTGGGTCAGGTCTTGAATAAGGATATAAAAACCTGAAAGGCTGATGAACTTTGTACATTCAATCTGCTTTCTTAGGTGCAGCAAGACTGGCTATTAGGGAAATCACAAGCTGCAACAAACACGTCCTCCAATGCCTGCAGCAATGTGGGGCTGGGAGGAGGGACTATGGGCTGTGACAAACACGTCCTCCAATGCCTGCAGCAATGTGGGGCTGGGAGGAGGGACTATGGGCTGCAACAAACACGTCCTCCAATGCCTGCAGCAATGGGGGGCTGGGAGGAGGGACTATGGGCTGTAACAAACACGTCCTCCAATGCCTGCAGCAATGTGGGGCTGGGAGGAGGGACTATGGGCTGTAACAAACACGTCCTCCAATGCTGGCAGCAATGGGGAGCTGGGAGGAGGGACTATGGGCTGTAACAAACACATCCTCCAATGCCTGCACAGCAATGGGGGGCTGGGAGGAGGGACTATGGGCTGTAACAAACACGTCCTCCAATGCCTGCAGCAATGTGGGGCTGGGAGGAGGGACTATGGGCTGTAATAAACACGTCCTCCAATGCTGGCAGCAATGGGGAGCTGGGAGGAGGGCCCACAGGCTGTAACAAACACATCCTCCAATGCTGGCAACAATGAGGGCTGGGAGGAGGGACTATAGTCTGTAACAAACACATCCTCCAATGGTGGCAGCACTGGGGGTTGGGAAGAGGGACCACAGGCTGTAACAAACACATCCTCCAATGCTGGCAGCAATGGGGGGCTGGGAGGAGGGACCACAGGCTGTAACAAACACATCCTCCAATGCTGGCAACAATGAGGGCTGGGAGGAGGGACTATAGTCTGTAACAAACACATCCTCCAATGGTGGCAGCACTGGGGGTTGGGAAGAGGGACCACAGGCTGTAACAAACACATCCTCCAATGCTGGTAGCAATGTGGGGCTGGGAGGAGGGACCACAGGCTGTAACAAACACATCCTCCAATGCTGGCAGCAATGGGGTCTGGAAGGGGGACCACGGGCTGTAACAAATATATCCTCCAATGCTGGCAGCAATGGGGGGCTGGGAGGAGGGACCACGGCCTGTAACAAACACATCCTCCAATGCTGGCAGCAATGGGGGCTGGGAGGAGGGACCACAGGCTGTAACAAACACATCCTCCAATGCTGGCAGCAATAGGAGGCTGGGAGGAGGGACCACAGGCAGTAACAAACACATCCTCCAATGGTGGCAGCACTGGGGGTTGGGAGGAGGGACCACAGGCTGTAACAAACACATCCTCCAATGGTGGCAGCACTGGGGGTTGGGAGGAGGGACCACAGGCTGTAACAAACTTATCTTCCAATGCTGGCAGCAATGGGGGCTGGGAGGAGGGACCACAGGCTGTAACAAACATATCCTCCAATGCTGGCAGCAATAGGAGGCTGGGAGGAGGTTTTGGGAATTCCAGTTTTAACAGTTCATAATATTTTCTGAGGAACTAAGAAACTTCAGTGTTTTCCCACTGAAAATATTGTCACATTCTAGAAATAGTCTCAAAGAAAGATAATCCTTGACAGGGAGATTTAGGTAACAGTCGCAACCTTACTAATGTAGAAAAAATGCTTTTTTCACACCCTAAGGAAAGATAGAACAGTGCATATTATGAAACCTGATAAAGGTGGTGGCACTGGCATGTTCGATGCTATGGAATATTCCATTGTGATTATTAACATTCTTCACAACACTGGAATTTAAAATCCAGTTTATCTAAATCAAATTAACATAGGTTATACAAAGATACATTTATATTTGGAGGAATATCTTCTTAATCAGCAAATTAATGTAGACACATATATTTTTTATTTGCAATTCTAAACCTGTGATTCCCCACCATATTTGGAATTCTTAAAATACATAAAAACATTGACAACCCCCCATTTAGACCCATTCTATCAGCTTAAGAATCTAAACCATATCCTGTAGCATTTCTTAATTGATAATTGGCCTCAACCTATTTATGACTTAGTACCACACCTTTTAGTAGACTCCTGGGACTTCTTGGGGTGGCTGAAAAGTAATTTGTGGGATAAGAATCTCCTCTTCCTGACAATCGATGTGATCACCTTGTTTCCTGTTATACCTAAAATAGAGGGTTTGGACCTTTTCCTTGACAGCTTAACACCTATCCATTTTTATCTAATGGCAAAATTAAGGTCATTTTTGAAATGATGTCCCTTGTTTTGGAAATATGCTATATTGTTTTTGAAGGGGAATATTTCCAACAAACTAGGAGAGTTGGTATGGGATTAGTAGGTGCCCCAGTATTCGTAAATTTGGTTCTGTTAGCATGGGAAAGTCAACATGTATTTAATAGCATGTTTTCCAAAAATATACATTTATATTTGAGATTATTGGATGATATTTTTATATTATGGGATGGAAGCACACACGATATTCCTGGCTTCACTGAATATCTGAACAATTCTACTAATTTTTTAATTTTCACTTGTGTGATGCCATGAGGATTAATTATTTGGACACTATGATTTCCCATGCTTTATTGGGATTTAAATCCAATATATACAGGAAACCAACTTTTTGCAATTTATATTTGCACCTCACTAGTTGAGCTCCATCTAGACCATAGGGGAAGCAGTATCAGTCAGGAAAGGCTACCATGCTATCCACTGCCAGGCTGTGTGCGATGTACAGGGGTACATCACCAGCTTGTCGGCATTGCATCATGATAGTTCCCATGATTCCTATATTTGGAACAAAGTTCACTCTATTGCCTCTTCCTGCATAGTTGGATTCCTCATGGTAATCTAGTTAGTAAGTGCAAAGCATTTTACTGTCCTTAACCATATGTATTTCAGTATCCTTGGAGTAGTACTACAGGTAGTACTGAGTAATTGTGGCCCCTTTCTTGTTATGTAGTTCCCTCCCATGTTTTGTTTTACAGGTGATGCAGGATGCCCACTTGAACCTTGACTAATGGCACCAGTCCACAACTCCCAGGGAGCTGTCTGGGAGTGCTTCAACATTGCCCTGTCACTGACTCAGATAGTCATTGAATGAGTCTGGGGGCACCCTTCAGTATGACCCTGCTACTGCATGCAGGACATTTACCATGTATTGCATAGTGCACAACATGATCATACATCGGTCTGGGGTGCAACTGTCACAGACTGTCACCCGTGGTGACACTGCAGTCCCTGGGTCATTCATCCCACCAGTGATGATAGCAGTGGTGGCCAGCTGATGGCAATAGTATGGTAATGCCTCAAGCAGGCTTGTGCATGTTATAGGGATGCACAGGCAAAAGATGGCACTTAATCCACAACTATGAGCTGTGACATGTACTAAGTGAGAAAAAAAATTGCACAGATAATACTTGATGCTTACAGCTTTTGCAGGCTATGCTATGTGGTGCTTGGTCAATTTACACTATACATCAGACATTTCTTATTTTTTAATAACAGAAGTATTGTGTTTCATAACAATGCCACTAGTCGTCATCTGTACAGTAATGAGGGGTAAGTGACACAAGTGCTGATTATACTGCAGTGATGATGGGTAAATAACACAAGTGCTGATTATGCTGGCAGGGACTGAGCATGGAAAAGCAAGTGCTGTGAAACAGATTTATGGTTTTGCTGTTATTTCTGTTTGCTACGTCAAGGACAGACTATGCTGACTTTTAATGAGCGCAAACTACTTGTATTAGGGAAATAAGTTTTCCCACTTTATATTTTTTCTCTGCCATTGGTATATTTTACTAAGTGTTTTTCTGATTCCAGTAAGAAATGCTGCAGTAACCATGAGTGGATATTTGCTGCTGAGTGAGTACTTCTTACTGATTTTCAAACTGTAAGTTATATATGGACGGTGCCATACACAATGTCCCTTAAGGACTGTGTGAATGATGGTCCCATAGATTGAAAGCAACTGCTGTCATGTGAGCATAATGTCGAGTTACTCCAATGGTGGGATGTATTGGATGCAGGGGAACCTCTTGACATTGACATAGCAATGCTGCAGGACCAAGATCTTGACTGACAGGTGTACCACATGTCCTAGAAGTGTTATGAGGCCAGGCTGCCTTCTTCTTTGTAAAATTCACTTAAATGCTTGCAGCACTTTTTTGTGATGCACATGGTGTGTGGCCTACTCATTCACTATGTGTGTGGACAGTTCTACATCCATGACCACCTGTGTTCCCAAAGTGCATCTGTTAGGTCGCTACTTAATGTGTACATGCAGGCTGATATGGATGATTATTATTGACATAAAAAAATGCATGTCATAGTTGTCTTCCCTTATATTGTATTCCCGGAAGTTTCATATTTACTAAAAATAAAAAAGCACAGTTGTAAAAGATATTACCGTAACAATAAATGTCCTGTTTTTCACTGTAGCAGTATTGTTTAATTTTTGGACATTAAGGTAGCTAATGCCTGGCCAGTATACCAAATCCTTTACACCTTCCTAGCACCATATGTCAGATGTGTGTCCTACACAAAAAGCATAAGGTATATATGTGATGTATGGGCACCTAATCCTCAGAACTGAAGTGTCCCAGGAGAACCAGAGCAACCCAAGAAAAACAATAACATGCCCATCCAGGAAGGGAAACAGAATGAGACAAGGGAAGCAGTATGGCAACAGAATAAAGGGCACGAGGGAGCAGCTGAATACTACAACAGTAAGAAGTAGGACGTCTACTGGGAGCAGCTAAATACTACAACAGTAAGAAGTAGGACCTCTACTGGGAGCTGCTAAATACTACAACAGTGAGAAGTAAGACCTCTAGTGGGAGCAGCTAAATACTACAGCAGTGAGAAGTAGGACCTCTACTGGGAGCAGCTAAATACTACAACAGTAAGAAGTAGGACCTCTACTGGGAGCTGCTAAATACTACAACAGTGAGAAGTAGGACCTCTACTGGGAGCAGCTAAATACTACAACAGTAAGAAGTAGGACCTCTACTGGGAACAGCTAAATACTACAACAGTGAGAAGTAGGACCTCTACTGGGAACAGCTAAATACTACAACAGTGAGAAGTAGGACCTCTACTGGGAGCAGCTAAATACTACAACAGTGAGAAGTAGGACCTCTACTGGGAGCTGCTAAATACTAAACAGTGAGAAGTAGGACCTCTACTGGGAGCCGCTAAATACTACAACAGTGAGAAGTAGGACCTCTACTGGGAGCCGCTAAATACTACAACAGTGAGAAGTAGGACCTCTACTGGGAACAGCTAAATACTACAACAGTGAGAAGTAGGACCTCTACTGGGAGCAGCTAAATACTACAACAGTGAGAAGTAGGACCTCTACTGGGAACAGCTAAATACTACAACAGTAAGAAGTAGGACCTCTACTGGGAGCAGCTAAATACTACAACAGTGAGAAGTAGGACCTCTACTGGGAGCAGCTAAATATTACAACAGTGAGAAGTAGGACCTCTACTGGGAACAGCTAAATACTACAACAGTGAGAAGTAGGACCTCTACTGGGAGCTGCTAAATACTACAACAGTGAGAAGTAGGACCTCTACTGGGAACAGCTAAATACTACAACAGTGAGAAGTAGGACCTCTACTGGGAGCAGCTAAATACTACAACAGTAAGAAGTAGGACCTCTACTGGGAGCAGCTAAATACTACAACAGTGAGAAGTAGGACCTCTACTGGGAGCAGCTAAATACTACAACAGTGAGAAGTAGGACCTCTACTGGGAGCTGCTAAATACTACAACAGTGAGAAGTAGGACCTCTACTGGGAGCCGCTAAATACTACAACAGTGAGAAGTAGGACCTCTACTGGGAGCAGCTAAATACTACAACAGTGAGAAGTAGGACCTCTACTGGGAGCAGCTAAATACTACAACAGTGAGAAGTGGGACCTCTACTGGGAGCAGCTAAATACTACAACAGTAAGAAGTAGGACCTCTACTGGGAGCAGCTAAATACTACAACAGTGAGAAGTAGGACCTCTACTGGGAGCAGCTAAATACTACAACAGTGAGAAGTAGGACCTCTACTGGGAGCTGCTAAATACTACAACAGTGAGAAGTAGGACCTCTACTGGGAGCCGCTAAATACTACAACAGTGAGAAGTAGGACCTCTACTGGGAGCAGCTAAATACTACAACAGTAAGAAGTAGGACCTCTACTGGGAACAGCTAAATACTACAACAGTGAGAAGTAGGACCTCTACTGGGAGCCGCTAAATACTACAACAGTGAGAAGTAGGACCTCTACTGGGAGCAGCTAAATACTACAACAGTGAGAAGTAGGACCTCTACTGGGAACAGCTAAATACTACAACAGTGAGAAGTAGGACCTCTACTGGGAGCAGCTAAATACTACAACAGTGAGAAGCAGGACCTCTACTGGGAGCAGCTAAATACTACAACAGTGAGAAGTAGGACCTCTACTGGGAGCAGCTAAATACTACAACAGTGAGAAGTAGGACCTCTCCTGGGAGCTGCTAAATACTACAACAGTGAGAAGTAGGACCTCTACTGGGAGCAGCTAAATATTACAACAGTGAGAAGTAGGACCTCTACTGGGAGCAGCTAAATACTACAATAGTGAGAAGTAGGACTTCTACTGGGAGCCGCTAAATACTAAACAGTGAGAAGTAGGACCTCTGCTGGGAGCCACTAAATACTACAACAGTGAGAAGTAGGACCTCTACTGTTATGGTAAGACCTTACACTACTGCACTATGTCCTTCCTTTTCACTGATGCAGTATTGGTTACTCTTGGGAGAGTGCAAAAGCTACTCAGAAGCATGGGAGGAGGAAGGCAGAGAAGAGCCCTCCACTAACCCACAAAGGATAGCTCTGGCAAATCCTGCCCTGGCCATGGAAATATCCAACTTATAATGCTTGGTAAAAGTGTGGACAGAAGACCAAGTACCAGCTTCCAAGATGGATCTAGTCTCCAGACCCTTGGAAAAAGGGCCAAAAAAG
Source organism: Protopterus annectens (assembly GCF_019279795.1). Classification (NCBI taxonomy): domain Eukaryota; kingdom Metazoa; phylum Chordata; order Ceratodontiformes; family Protopteridae; genus Protopterus; species Protopterus annectens. The sequence continues at coordinate 1,849,900,409 of NC_056732.1, read as the reverse complement.
GCTACTTCCCTGGTAGAATGACCACAAATACAAGAGGAATGTTGCTTGCCATGAAAAGAATAACAAAAGGAAATAGCCTTAGAGATCCAGGAGGAGATGGTTTGATTAAACACTGCAGTGCCAAATCAATTTACTGCCATGAAGGCAAACAAAAAGATGCTCAGATTTTATGATGCATTTTGTCTTTTCCAAGTATTATCTGAGCTGTCTGTGTAAATCCAAGGTGTGTTGTGCCTTCTCACTAGCAGACTATGGAGAAGGAAAAGAAAGGAAGATGAATAGACTGCGTTAAGAACAAATCATTAGCCACCTTGGCATAAAATAAGGACATGATACTTGATGCTTGATGCCTACAAGGAATTAAAACACTGCCACCTGCAGTGTGAGGTGAAGTGTGGACAAGTCAGGGTGAATGAAAGATCCCATCTGTTGTACGAGAGCGTCCATCCTGTGCGATAACTTGTACTGATTGCCCCTGGCCAGGTGAAAGAGAACAAGGAATCACTGCTGTCTGGCCAGCAAGGATTCACCAGCAAGATTTTGGGAGTGTTCCACATGACCCTGGGAAGTAGAGTAAGAGGAGGATAGGTATACAGGAGCTTCCCCTTCCAAGAAAACAACATGGTATCCACTCTACAAGCCAGTGGACTTGGAACTCTAGAACAGAATCGGAGGAATTTGTCAATTCAGAGTGGAGGCAAAAAGATCTACATAGAAATTACCCCACCAATGTACAATGTCCAGAAACAAATCTCTGTGAAGCATCCATTCATAAGAATGTGCTCTTGACCTGCTCAAAGAGTCTGCTATTAGACTGTGCTCTGAAGGAATGTAAACTGCCTGAAGAACCAAATGAAGATTGTGAAATACCAAGTCTGAAGAGCCAGCCTACAAAGAAGGTAAGACTTTGTGACCCCTTGCTTATTGATGTACCACATGACTGTGGTATTGTCTGTAAAAACCTTTAGAGGACCTGGAACCCAAAGGAAGTTAAAGACCTGAAGACCTAGAATTAGAGACCTCATCTCTTTGATCTTGATGTGGTTTGAAATCTATTGAAGAGACCAAAGACCCTGAACATTCAAATTGTTGCAGGAAGCTCCCTAGCCTTGATCAGAAGCCTGTGTGTACAGATCTTGAGTAGGAAGAGGAATCTGAAAAGGCAGATCTACATTTAGGGAGATTGCTGAATCCACCAGTGGAGTTCAAATTTAAGATGGGATGAATGCAATACTGTAAACTCTAGAAGATGGCAGTGTTGGATCCAAACAGTCATAAGATACCATTAGAAGTTTCTCATGTGGAGTTGAAGTATAGTGAAGTGTGCATTCTGAAGCAGGAGCTGCTGAGATGGGGTTTGATCAAAAGGTCATCCGGGCAAGGGAGTATTTGTATTTCATGAAGTCTGCATCAGGCGGCCGCATGAGCCAGACATTTGGTATATGCACTTGAAAATATGGAAAAAACAGAAGGCAAAGCATAGAACTGATAATGAGCAGAACAAACAGAGAAATGTATTTTCTTCCTAAAAAACTGTGAATAGGAATATGGAGGTAACTGTCTTTCACATCCAGGGAGACTAGAAAAGCCAGAGGAAGCAGAAGAGGGAAAAGGATCTGAAAAGACAACATCTCAAAGGAAGGAACCTTAAAAGAAAGGTGCTGAGATAGGACTTGTTCCTGGGAATCAGAAATATTCTGAAATAAAAACCTGTTCCCTGTTGAGACACGGGACAGATTGTATGGCTCCACCAGATCCCACAGGACCAGAATAAAATGAGGAAGCTACCAATGAGGAGACTAATGGAGACCACAAAATGGCAGAAGGGACTTTCAAGCCATACGATAACCATGTTGGATGACACAGAGAACCCAGGCATCTATGCTTATCAGTTGCCAAACATTCTGAAACAAGGGGATGGAGGCATCTGTGGTTATCAGTTACCAAACAGGGAAGTAAAAAATTAGCCTGAGGAACAGAGGAATCTGGAAGATGAGAAGGGGATGCTGTATGTTAGATAGAGGCAAATTTATCAGGAAAAGAAATGTGTTGGCCTCTAGAATTCGGAGTGGGCTTATCTGGGAAAATCTGCTAAGAAACCCTCTTACCCTAATAGGTTGTCTAGGCCACATACACACAAAGGAAGATTTCAAAGGATAGTTCCTTTGGTACTTAGGTCCAGGAAAAGAAATGTTTAAGGTCAAGCATGATCTTGCCCTTATCATGAAGTGTTGAAAACAATTTTGTAGCAGCAGTGGCAAAATAATTCTGATTATCTAAGGGAGACTCTAAATGTTTGGCTTTAACATCCTCAGACAAAAGCCTGCAAACACAACCAGGGTTATCTCCTCATGACAGAGCCAAGTGCAGTTTCACTAGAGAAGGCATCATAGCTGCATTTAATGCCATGGTGAGCTATCTGAGAGACATAACTCCATAGAGAGAGAGAGAGCAGAAGTCTTAATGACCTAATTAGGCATGTCATTAAAAAAAAAAACCTACCCGGGATAGAAGAGCCAGGATATACCTTGTCATGTAAGTCTGAGAATTAATGGCTCTAAAACTCAAAGTAGCAGAAGTATACACTTTTTTCTCCATCTCTGTCCATAGCACTCCTGTCCTTGTCAGAAGTCAGGACCTTGGAGGAGGAAAGCAGTATGGATGGCTTATCTGTGGACACTGAGTCAACAGTAGGATCAGATGAAGGACTTTTATACAAGTATTTCTGATCCTCAGGTACCTTATAAAATTTGTCTGGCTCCTTAGGGGCCAAAGGTTAAGAGTAACGAGACTGAGAAGCTGCTGTAGATGTGTCCAACAGGACAGGCAAAACTGGAGGGATGGCAGAAGATCTGGGTGAGTCCATTTGTAAAAGTTCATAATACCTCTTTTGAATCTCTGATACTTGGAAACAATCCCATTTAAAATATTCCATCATAAGGATCACTGTATCTCAGGATAATTCCTCAAAAGGAGAAAAATGTTCAAAGAATCCTTTTCTTCAGATCCCTAGCCCAAAGGAGGGTGCATTTGGGAGGAACATGCTAAGGATTGTTCATCAGGGTCCAACTCCTCATCAGAAGAAGCAGAGTCCCTAGGCCTCTTAGATGGAGAGGATGACCAGGGAGCAGCAGCAGGGGCAGTCAGTCCCTATGGAGGTTTCAAATCCAAAGGGCATTAAACAGCCCTTGAGAAAAGTTCTGCCACTATTTGTGAGGATCCTTAGCTAGAGTAGCCATGTGTTTTGTTTTCTAGTTCTTTTTTTAAGGGAACATCTGCCTTTACAAATCTAGGAGGCTCAGAGCCCTGCCTTGATCCAAGGAGGATACCAGGCACCTCTTCTCTAACTAAAACTTGGGGAATCCCCCTACGACCTTCAGATATATTCAGCTGTGGTTCCCTCCTCAACATCTGTACCAGACCTATGCACAGTCTAAGTGGTCAGACAATTATCAGCTCTGTTTTGACCTCTAACTGGGTCATGGCAGAGGGAGCTGGCATCAACAACAGAGAGTCCTTGGGCTCTTCATTCAACCTGATGGGGATGTCCAGTGGAGCCTGGACAAGGAGTCAGTTTAGTGTGATGTCTTTTAGCTTTTTTCTTAAGCAGTGGCTGAACATCAGGGTGGGTGGATTCGGCCATGGTATCCTGGCTCGATAACTTAAGATGCTGGTTTTCCAGATAAATAGAAAGGGAAGACAAATGGCTGTGGGGTGTCTTACGGACAATTGCCTGACAGATATCACACTGAGTATGGTCATATGTAGCACCCAAGCAAAAAAGTCTGTCTGTATGGAGAATCTGTCTCCCACACTCACATTTTCCCTTCCTGGATGACATGAAAGCAAACTACATGGAGAAAAAAAGAAAGAAAGGAACCCCCATGGTGGACCTATCTGTAACAGACTCAGTAGGAGAACCAGCTCAGCAGATGGCATACAGACCAAATACAGAAGTTGTGTTTGGACTGGCAGCAAAGAAGTTCTGAGGATTAGGCATCCGTGTGTCACATATGTACCTTACGCCTTGCACACAGGACGTATGTCCAATGTATGATGCTGGGAGGTTGTAAAGGCTTTACTATACTGGACAGACATTTGGGTGTCCTTGGCAAGATATCTCAAGAAAAAAGAAAACTGCAACAGTGATAAGAAAGGACATACTATAATATCAAAACATAAAAACTATTGTATGAGTTTTAACAAGTTTGTATTTTTTGTTGGAAAGGGTGAAGCAAGACAAATAGAGAATTAAACTGGCAATTAAGGTTAGGATCTGACAAAAATCCAGGACTGAATGCACGTGTGTCTATCGGTTGTGTTCTAAAATATAAAAGGAATCGAATATACAATTTGTGAATCATTTATAGTTTTCATTAATACACCTTTAAAATTTAATTTTAATTAACTAATGTGTTTTTAATAAGGTTATTTAAGGAATGGGTTAGTTGTTCAGTAATTTGTTGTAATGAAGGCTTGTTTATTGGAAGTTGAAAGCTCTTAACAATTAAGTTTTGTTAAGGTTTCTATGGAATCTTTGTGTTTTACGAGTATTTTATTTGTCATTTTTGGTACAAATTCACATTTGGGTGTTTGTTTTTGACATAATATAATCAACAACAAAATATAGCTTTGGAAGTCCATGGCCTGTCACAATACTGGTCCTCTTAATATACAAAATGTTTCCACAGTTTTCTGTTCAGTAAATTAGTAGCACTACATGGGTGTATGCACTGGCTAGAGGGATGTCATTTTGTGAAGTTACACCCCTTCAGCTATTTAAATTTATTCCCCTCTCACTGTATTCCATAATTCCAGAATACTGAGTACCTTCACATCCAATCCATCTTGTTCTTTTAAAATTAAGGGCTTTCCTCTTAGACTGCTAAAACTCAGGATACCCACTCTTTCATATCTTCCTAAATGTTTAGTGTGTTCTTAGGATATTAACCCATTTTTCCATCTTACTTTTAAAATGTTCAGCATCTGGGATATGTCCAGCAATCATCAGAGAGCCTATGTGCCACTTCTCGGTAATCACTTTGGGATTAACATTTCTGTTTTGCTCCTCTTGAGAGAAGGAGCAGATCGACATTGTTTTCTACATTTCCTAGAGACTACTGACCATTGGAAAGCCTGATAAGTGTTTCTTAGGAGGCAGTTCTCGATTAGTGTTACTGTTTTTGCTTCTGTTAAAAGAAGGAGTAAATGCTAATTTGTTCATATGTCTGACTGGACAGTCTGTGGGCATGTAGGATTCTCCTGATAGATCTGGTTGCTATCTAGGACATCTGTGGAAGAAGGCTACAAGAAACCTAAAGACCCTGCAGCATGTGAGATGAGACTGCTGCTCGCCAAACAGACTGTGACCTGCTTCTCATCTCTGTGGTAAGAGAAGTACTCTCAACTTTTCTGCTGTAAATAACTAGCTTTCCTCGTGTATCTAGGTACTCGCAATATTTTTTTTCTTTTTTTAGCTTTAAGAAACTCTTAACAAAATACACTCTCTGTTTCTCAACTTCTGCTTTTTACTTAATATCTAATGATTCTTGACATATATATTATAACCATGCTTAATGTTTTACCTGTTATTACAAATGCTTGCATGTGGAGCTTTTCTCCCCGGGCCTCTGCTGAAAATGGACATATATCCAGTTGGACTAGCCCGGTCAACAAATGTAAAATAAAATAATAAATAAAATAAATTGAAGCTATGGTGATACCAACACTAGTAGTGGACAGATAGTAGCCACTAGGTGAGTCACCAGTATATATATATCATTCTTGACAAAACTAATTCTGTTTTTTTTAGATTAGCTACCATTTAACTTAACTTCAGAGTATCTCCCTAAATATTTCATCCATAAATCTTCAGGGTCTACTAAAGCAGTTTCCCTCCAACCCCATGTACTATGCAAGCTCCTTTCTTCCACCGTCTGGCAGCATGGCTCAGTATTCTGGTCTTACCCCATCTGTGGCCAGTCTGATTGCATCAGGTGCTCTAAGATAGTGTAGCGACTTTCTTATGCTTACTGATCGTTCACTGTTACCAGTTAATGCTACAACCTGTGAGAGATATAAATATTTAAGAAATATGCTGGTAATAGTGTTGGATCAGCCCACTATCAGTAATCAACATACCTCCACAACCCCACATCAATCACAGCACATTACTAGAGCCATAACATATGTTAGGGCTTTAAAGAAAAATTGACAAATCTTCCTAGAATATGCTATAAAATATCCTAGCCTCCAGCCCACTAGGTAACACCTACTACTCCTCCACTCATACATACAGCAAGACCACAAAACTCACCTAGGCATCATCATGAAAGCATATGTTAAATGCATAAAGTCCACTACATTTGCTTTCACACAGGGAAATATTTTAGTCTTGTGGGAATCTATGGTTAGGCATACAGACTCCACACTCACCAGACGTGGTAACCATACAGACTCCACACTCACCAGACATGGTAACCATACAGACTTCACACTCACCAGATGTGGTAACCATACAGACTCCACACTCACCAGACGTGGTAACCATACAGACTCCACACTCACCAGACGTGGTAACCATACAGACTCCACACTCACCAGAAGTGGTAACCATACAGACTCCACACTCATCAGACGTGGTAACCATACAGACTCCACACTCATCAGACGTGGTAACCATACAGACTCCACACTCACCAGACAAGATTAGAGCAGGATGACTGTAAGCTGCTTGCCTGGCACTAGGATCTATGATTTTACAAAGGCCTTAAAGTCTGTTAAGCTAAACAAATATGACTATGACCTAGTAGCCAATGTGAGAGTGAATAACCTGAGTCTCTCCAACCAGAGAGGAGATGCAGAGAGACATGAAAGTGTTAGTGGTATGAAAGGCCACTGGTTAAGAATGATATCAGGATACAAAGACACAATAATTGGCTTTAAAAATTGGCTAAGTAGTTGGCTTCATTCTGAGGAGATCCAGTATGTATCAGCCTGGGATGATATGTTAGGTAAAAGTTACTGTTTTGCAGGGTGGCTTTTACCTCTCATACCAGGGCTTTTGCATACTGGCTAAAGGCATTGCTGCCCCATATAGTGCATTTTTTAGGCAGAATCCTCTTACTGGACATTCCTACATATAAAACTGAGAATCAAATTTAGACAACATCAAGGCGACACTACTCAGTGTCAGGACTTTAGACAGAAATTTGCCAGAATGCGAGGCTGTCCTGTAACTGAAGCACATTCGTATTTATGTAGTTACTGAGGCAGGACTTCAGTGCAATGACGGCAACCCTCTATACCAGTGTTTAGCACCTATCATGTCTTCAGGCCATTTGGTAACTGTGGGGGAGTATCTATATTTGTTAAAAATGTCATTATGTATTTATTTATTTATATTTATTTATTTATCCCAGTTTGATGACCGGGGATGTCCACTGGGCTCGGGGAGCCTGTTTTCAGTGGAGGCCCAGATAAAAAGCTCCAACAATACATAGTTACATGAATAATTACTAAGAAACTGTGCATTACTGACAAATAAACAGGTAGCATTCATAAAGAAACAAACAATTGCAATTTTGTTTAGGTGTAAAAGACAGGCAAATGGCCTTGAGGCTAGATTTTGCAGTATAGTTATTTATACATAATACAAATGAGCAAGGTTAGCTAGGTGATTGGTTAGCCAGGAGTAAAAGTGGAGGAGACCTTGAGAGGTATAGGGTGAAGAGTACAGTTGCATTTCCTGTTTGAGTAAAGGGGAGAATGAAGAAGAGTTTTAAGGTTTTCGATGTTATCGCAGGTCCTAAGAGTGGAGGGAAGAGCATTCCATTTTTTGGCTAAGGTGAAGGAAAGCAGAAGTTGACCAGCTGGGTGCTTGGGTTTGTGGATGGTGATTAGGTTTTGGTGGATAGGTCTAAGTGTTCTATGGGGAGTATATGGTTGGAGGATACTGGAAAGTGCAGGGCACTTGGTAGGTGGGAATAGTAGTCTATAGGCAGTCGTGATTTGGAGAAAGTCAAGTTGTTTATGGAGTTCAAGCCAGTTTAGTGAGTGAAGGGAGGAACAGTGATGAGAGGAAGATTTGGCTTTGGTAGCAAATCTGGAGATTTTATTGTAACATGTTTCTAGTTTGGAGGATAGTGAGGAGGATAAATTAGTAAGCAGAGGGGTGCCATACAGTAGAGAGGGAAGGAGATAAGTAGTGGTGAGAGTTAGTCTGGTAGCAGGAGAGAGGAAGTGTTTGTTTCTATAAAGTAGGCTGACTTTTATGTGGGTTTTCTTTATGTTTAGCTGAACGTGAGTATTAAATTTTAGGTGTTCATCAATGGTTACACCAAGAAGTTTGGTGGAGGGAAAGACCTCTAAAATGGAGTTGTTATGGCTGGTTATTCATTAAATTACCCATAACCCTAACTTGGAGTATCAGATCACCCTTAACCAACCCAGCTATTACTTGATTGCTAGCTACAGATCTTCAAATTTACCTAAAGAGCAAAGAAATTACCTCGCCACCACTAACAACTTTATTATCAGATCTAATATCTTCTTACTAGGAGACCTCAATTATCCAAGCACTGATCGGCATCAAATCTAATATCTTCTTACTAGGAGACTTCAATTATCCCAACACTGATTGGCACACTTAAACCTCTAAACATAGTTATGTTCAGCATTTCCTACACTTCATTAATACCGATAAGAAAATTGTAAAACTATCCACCCTAACCGCTTCCTGCAACCCACTCCCATTTCCTCATCTCTGGTTAAGTCTGACGACGAATCAGTCATCTTTTCTGTCAGGCTTAGTGGTACCACACCACCACCAAATGAGATAATCTTTAGGGACTTCTCCAAGGCAAACCTACTTCAGCATGTAGAAGACCTGTGTAAAATTCCCAACAATCCCTTGCAAATGGACCCAAATGAGAGGGCTGCCTCATTTATCTCCTGTTTGAAATTTATTTTGCAGCCATCCAAACTAATATCCTTGACTTGTGTTTGATCAAGTTTGCTGATGATTGCAAGCTGCGTGCTTATCCACTCATCCACTATTACAAAACAGTTCCATCAAGGGCTGGAATATGCAAATTGATGGTGTATCAAATTAAAGTGTAGCACTGCAATGCTTGGTAGAAAAGTTGTTCCCATCTCATATATCATCACCAATACTCCTCATCAGATATATATGGTCATAAGAAACCTAAGTACATATCTAGATAAGTCTCTCTCATTTGATCATCATGTTCCATCATAGTCAGGAACTCTAAGGGAATAACTTCACGACCCAGATCAGTCATCCTACCACTGTGCTGTTCCTTTATCAGACTCATCATTGAATATAACACCCCCTTTAGTATGTACAAACCCAGACATATAGCTCAACTGAAAAGGCCCCCAAAGATTTTGAGCAAAGAAAATAAAACTTAATTATCCGAACTTTCCTTATACCCAGCAGCTGCGAGGAGATCTATTTATCTGTTTT
>NC_056732.1:1849728422-1849885922 GCF_019279795.1 Protopterus annectens | reverse complement strand
TGATTATTGCCAGAAACATGGCCTAAAACTAAATGTGAAAAAATGCATTATCGTACCCTTTGGGAAGTCAAATACCCCTGCAAAATGCAAGATCAATAGTACATCCCTAAGAATAGGGGTCTATATTATAATATTGAAGTCTTACAACTTTGAATGTTATAATATCAAACCCATTAGAGCGAAACACCAGAATACCAAACAGTCAGAATAGAAAACTTTTTCCCAGGGAAAAAATTTGCTGTTCCGACAAATATACACACAACACAAGCACACCAAAATAAATAATCCACACACACGCACACACATTTCACAAAACCCTACACTAAACCATGCATACATCACTAGCTATCCACTTACCTTAACCCAACTCTATCCCTAAGGTCCGTCATTATCGCACACTCACCTTACCCACTCCCTAACCCTAACTCATCTACCCCACCCTAACCCTCACCTCCACACAATCGCACACTTACCTGACCCGCGCCCTAACCCTAACTCACCTAACCCACACCCAATTGCACACTCACCTTCGTTCGCACACTTACCTTAACCTGGTCCATAACCTTCGCTCCACAGTTGAGGAAATAGCGAAGCTGCAGAAACGGCCCACTGAATACTTTCCCTAGTAAAGTATTCGGTGTTCTGCAGCTTCGCTATTTCCAGTGTTCGCTCTACTGGGTTCGATATTATAACATTCAAAGTTGTAAGACTTCAATGTTATAATATAGACCCAAGAATAGACTCACAAGTGATCTAGGTATGCAGATAGATAGTAGTCTGAACTTTGACTGACATGTATCCACTATGTGGCACAACTTATAAGTAAAGATATGGCATCCAGATCCAAAGGAATTATAGTTCCACTGTACTCAGCCTTCAATGGACCAATAATTGAGTGCAATTCTGCATTTGGCATGTACTTGACTAGACATTTACAGCAGCTGGAGTGACCTCAGAGGTTCTCACAAAGAAAATACTTGGTGTAAACAATATGTCCTAGATAGATAGAGTAAAAGTTATATCTCTTTACACTGTCTCCTACTGACTATTAAAGAGTGACCATCAAAGACCAACAAATCCACTCCTGCTGGAGCTGCTGCACATCCACAAGTCAAACAGCATGAGGGTCACCCAATTTAGGGATCTAAACTTAGTCAGTAACTCAAACAAAACATGCTGGAGAGACAAATATGTGTCTCAGAGATCGCCCCTTCTTTGGGACAGGCTTCCTATTCATGTTAAGCAGAGCCCTTCCCTAGATCTCTTCAAATGCAATTTGGATCAATGGATGGGGAATCACAAATTCACACCTGGGGTAGTGTCTATGACCCTTATGTACCAAGGCAATCTATAATATACTCAAGGCATTTTCACAGATCCATGCCATCCTTTCCCCTAGGGAACATTTATTGGGTAAAATCAGGTTATATTTGCTAGGCTTGTAAGGGTTCTTAAGCCAGTAGCCTAGGAATCTCCTATGACCCTATGAACCTATTAAAACAAGGTTTAATAAATTAATGTGATACAGCGTAAAGGAAGACCAAATTACATAATCTCTGGGACATTTTACAAAATTTCTGAGGCTGCAAGACCAATCTAAGTGTTTTTTCATTTATTTTCACTTATTTTATTGAATTTACACTTGCCTATCATTTTATCCGTGCTTTATGGCTAATTTATCACATTTGCACTGTTTTAAAGCAATTTACTGATTAACTGCATTTCATTACTGTTAAATTGTACTTCATTGTTATTTACTGTAATTCATTACTGATTAACTGCATTTTACTGTAATTTGTTACCGTTTAACTGTATTTTTTCATACTGTGAGTTCTGTTTTTGCCTGTAAGTTGTTAATCTGTGCTTTTCTGTGAGTTTTATTGTTTATTTAACCCTTAAATTGAGTAGCATTATCTTGGTTCAGGTTTGCTGTATCCAGAGCTGTTTAGTTTTGCCTTCTGTGTTTCTAGCAGCCATGTTATGTTTCCTTAGTGTTTCTGGCAGCCATCTTGTATTGGTAGGGGCCTATCTTCTCTGCTAGTGAGAGTAACAGGGCTGGCTGGACCTTGTCTGGCACAAGCTGATTTGTAAAAAGAGCAGGGGTTAGCAGGATTGGCTAGATTTCTGTGTTACTGGAATCTTCTATTTTTTTGTGTGGTAACTAAACCCCATGTTTGAGCTGGTTTGGGTCTGTTTGAACCAGGCTCTGCTGAGGTGCATTATCTCTGGGATGTTTTACAAAATTCCTGAGGCTCCAAGACCAATCTAAGTACTTTTTTCATTTATTTTCACTTATTTTATTGCATTTACTCTTACCTATCATTTTTATCTGTGCCTTATAGCTAATGTATCACATTTGTACTTTTTTAAAGCAATTTACTGATTAACTGCATTTCATTACTGTTTAATTGTATTTCATTACTATTTACTGCAATTCATTACTGTTTAACTGTATTTTTTCATACTGTGAGTCCTGTTTTTGTCTGTGAGTGGTTAACCTCTGCTTTCCTGTGAGTTTTACTATGTTCTTAATCCTTAAATTGAGTAGCATAGTCTGGATACAGGTTTGCTACATCCAGAGTTGTTTATTTTTGCCTTCTGTGTTTCTGGCAGCCATCTTGTGTTTGCCGTCTGTGTTTCTGGCAGCCATCTTGTGTTGGTACAGGCCTATCTTCTCTGCTAGTGAGAGTAGCAGGGCTGCCTGGACTTTGTCTGGCACAGGCTGATTGGTAAAGAGAGCAGGGGCTAGTAGGACTGGCTAGATTTCTGTGTTACTAGAATTTTTTGTGGTGTTTAAACCCTGAGCTGGTTTGGGCTTGTTTGCTCATCATGCATCACAGCTATGCTGTTTTTAACCCATTGCAACATATTCCAGCTACAATTTTTCCCCGAGTAGCACTTGTGTAATCACCTAGTAGTACTCATCTCAGACCTTCCACCCTTTACCCCATTAGCTCCCTCTGGCCTCTCTCCCTCAGATTCTGACAAATATGGATGGATAATTTCCTACGGTTTATCCTGCAAGTCTGGTTGATATGGGCATCCTGAGACAGTGTAGTAACTGCCTCATGTACACAGACAATGCTCTTATACTACCACCTAGGACCATAATTTGTGAGAAATGCAATTATATTAAGAACCTAGAGTCTATGTTCTCTCCCTCACAAGCCAGTATATCTGCCACTCAGAAGGCTGTCAACACAAACACCACACCTCAAACACCACCCACACCTACACAACGTAAAACCACTTATGTGGAGGTCCTCAACAAAAACATACCCAAACAAAAGACACCTCCACTGCAAAAACACACACAATCTATGCAGTCCACCACACCACATACCACACACAGTCCACACACCTGTGCTCACAGCCACTAAAGCCTAACCATAAACCCAACATATTACTCAAAAGAGACTCCATTGTGAGACACACAGATGTGTCTCTCACAGGGCTAGATAAGGAGAATGTCAAGGTTAGTTGCTTGTTAGGTGTCAAAATCCACCATATCACACATGTGCTCAAGTCTCTCAACAACAGGTACTGTTATGACTCTGTCACAGTCCATAATGGCATGAATGACTTGAGGTGTACCTCCCTGGACTATATGAAGAAAGCCATGATCGAGCTCACTGAATATGTGTCCGAAGCAGGTATGTCCCTAGCCTTAAGCAGCATTCTACCATCACCCAGAATGATGCCTCAATACAAACAGAAAATGATTGACTTTAAAAATTGGCAGTTTCTGGTGTCATTCCAAGGGGATCCAGTACCTGACAGCCTGGGAAGACATGATTGACAGACCATGATGCTTTGCCAGAGATGGCCTTAATCTGTCTCCCTTGAGCTTCAGGCTTCTGGCAAAGGCTATTGGCTCTCCCATAGTGCCTTTTTTAAGCAATGCCATGATGTCAAAACTACCAACATGAAAATTTCATCGAAATGCAAATTAAAGGTCACGCTGCTAAACGCTAGTCTAAACATGAAACTCCACTCATTGCAAGCATTCTTAACCCTGGAAAGTGCTGACATTTGTGCAGTCACAGGAACCTGGTTCAAAGCTGTGGAGAGCACCCCAGCCAAACCAGGTTACTCATCCTATCATACATTCAGACCCCAAACCATGGGCAGCAAAGCCAAAGGAGGTGGAGTTTCAATATACATTAAATACATACACACCTCCAGGCTGGTCAAAGAAGTATGACGCACAGGAGACACTTTAGGTGCAGTTAACCATTGACAAGACCCCTATTCAAATCATACCTAGCTACAGGCCCCCAACTTTGACTCAAGATGCCCATTCCACCTATCTGGATCTCTTCAAATCTATCAAGCTTCAACTCTTTACCCTGATCTTGGACAACTTTAACTATCTAACCATAGACTGGAAGAACTACTTCTGCAAAAACACAAATGCCCATAGATTTTGGTGCAATGGTGCAGTGGTAGTATTGTCACCTCACAGCAAAAGGTTCTCTGGTTCTATTCTTGACTGGAGTGCCCTCTGTGCAGAGTCTGCATGTCCTCCCTGCATTCATGTGGGTTTCCTCTGGGTGATCCTGTTTCCTCCTACTTTATAAAGACATGCATCTGGAGCATTTCTCCCCAAATCTCCACTGTACATTGGCTTTCATCCAAGTTGGACTTTCCCAGTAAACCAATGTTAATAAATAAATTAATAAATAAATAAAATTCCTTGATTTCATCAATACAAACATCTTGGACCAGCTGGTCGACACCCCAACAAGAGGTGATAATATCTTGGACTTGGTATTAACAAACATGAGTAACTACTGCAGCATCCCAACAGTGTCATCCTCCCTGGTAAGATCTGACCACAAAGTGTCACTTTCGAAGTCACCATCTCCCTGACCCCCCCCCCCCCGCTAGGGTTAAACCAAAAAACTTCTCCAAACCTGATTACAACCTCCAAAGGGAAGGTATAAACAGCATTACAGCCCAGTCACCCTCTGTAGGAACTGGTACAAATGTCCAAACCTACACCAGAGTACTATATGAGCATTTATATAGCTGTATGGAATCAGAACACCCGACAGGACACAATCCTCCTCCTCAAGGAAGAGTAAACCTCTCTGGTGGACATCTGCAATAAATAAACTCTATAATAACAGGTAAAAAAATGCTGTCCAAGACCAAGAAGGAGCAGGTGCCCAATGGGAAGCAATCTGTCCTTAGCCGGAACAAGCAAATAAGAGCAGTAGTGAAATCCTCCAAATCAAACTTCGAGTCCAAATTGGCCACATCTACTAAAGACAGTCATAAGGCCTTCTTCACATATGTCTGCAATCTCAAAGGAAACATCCAGATCTGCTCAGAACTGGTAGTCAAGGGTACCACATACACAAGCACTATAGATATAGCCAACTTACTGGCAGACAGATTCAGCAAAAACTTCACCCCTCTGTCTCCCTATCAGTAAATCAGAACATCCCACACCTGCCCTCTCCCTTTATCTCAAGGGATCGTATCATCACTGCCCTCTCAAAGGCAAAAAATACAGCCTCTATGGGATCCAATAACATCTCAGACCGCATTCTACATGAACTCAAGCAGGAACTTGCAGCACCATTAGGCACCCTATTCAACCAAAGCCTGTGTACTGGCTTCATCCCAGCTGAGTGGAAAACAGCCATCAGCCAAACTAGCCTGATCTGCAAGGCCATAGAATGGATTATTGTGGACCTCATTAAGAAGGACATTGGCAACCTCCAAACATTCGATCTCACACAGTTTGGTGACATCAAGGGGAGGTCATGCCTGTTAAACTTGGTCGACGTCTTTGAGACAGTCAACAAAGCCATGGACTAGGGGAAGACAGTGCACACCACCTGTCTTGACCTGGCCAAAGCCTTTGATATTATTCCCCACCCAGGCATAATAGATAAACTCCGTCAACTAGTCATCAATGTGTATGTTACCATATGGCTAGCAAACTGACTCACTGATAGAACACACCTAGTCAAAATAGGGGAAACCACCTCAAGCAGTAGACCCATACTGAGTGGCTTACTGCAGGCATTGGTCTTGGGTCCTCTGTTGTTTGGGATATACTTTTATGAGGTGCAGGCCAAAAACAGTGGGCTACAGCTGACCAAGTTTGCAGATGACTGCAAGCTGTGTGCTGACATCAATTCAGCTAGTGATGCAGACATCTTCCAAGAGGATCTTACCCAAACAAATGACTGGTGCCAGAAACATGGCCTCAAACTGAATGACCAAAAATGCATCATTATCCCCTTTGAGGAGAGTGATGTCCCCACAAATTATCACATTAATAACAAGGTCCTAAGCATGCAATCAATCGTGAGGGACTTCATCACCCATGTTGATAGCAACCTGATATTTGACCACCATATTGCCTCTATTGTACCGAAAGCTTTCTACATGGTCCACCTCTTTAGGAAGGGTATCTCTTCCAGGGACAAGGAGGTCATAACATCCTTGTATTCTTCCCTTATAAGACTCATTACTGAGTTCAATGCCTTTTCAGTCCTTTCAGCATGTACCTCACAAAGCACATGCAGCAGGTGGAGAGACCACAGATGTTCCTCATCAGGAGAATGCAGGACCTCAAACATCTACTCTACACAAAACCCAGAAAACAAACACAAACTGAAGTTCCAAAAACATAAAAGGTGACAGGTTGTCCAGAACACAAATCCACATGTATTTTAAATATTAAAACACACCATCAAGCACTTTTGTCATTCAATCACAACTTCTTCAGAATAAAAAAACACTACAAAGCCAAACGTCAATAGTTATGGATTAAACCATTCAAGTAATCCCACACCACACACACATACTCAAACACAGATTCCATTTACATTTTTAAAAAGACAGGAATATTTCACTCACATAGAACTAGCAGTGTACTTATATACAATAGAAACAATAGATTAACCATTTCTGAAAAAACACACAAGCTAATAAATGTTGTACATCACCTACCCTCCTAATACCAGCAGCAATAATAACTATTATATAACTATTATACAACAAAGCAACGTCTTGAACATATAAAATAAGATAAGAAACAAAGATAAGAAAAAAAGCACAGGTCCAACTAATTGGAACAAGCAACCGTCAAGTATTCCTTTTCATGGGTTTTCATATTTTTACAGTTATATAGAATATCTTAAAAATATATCATTTAACCATAGTATCTGAATATTTTTATTTAGCAATTCTTATTAGTACCTCCACAATACTTAAGCTCAGAAAAAGCAGTATATATATATATATATATATATATATATATATATGTACCTTATTAAAGTACTTGTCAATATGTAATAATATAAATAATAATATTATTAATAATAATAATAAATCACCCCACTATTTCATCTTGCTAAAGAGTTCAACTTAAGTATATAGGTAACTGACATGTAGTCATTAAGTCTCGGGCAAATGTTTGCATCAAGCGCCATCTGCCAGGTCATCTCCTTCCTCTCCAGGGTAAATGGGTTAAACCCTGCCCTAATGTCTGGTTTCACCTGGTCAATTCCTATGTACTTAAAAATGTGACCTGCATTATCCTGACTGTGTTTGGCCAATGCACTAGACATAGTACGGTTTCTTATAGGTTTATTATTATTGCTATTATTTTATTATTATTAATATTAATATTTATTATTATTTACTATCATATATATTCTTATTACATATAGACAGGTACTTCAGGTATATATATATATATATATATATAAACTAGGAGCCATAGTCAAGTCCCCAAATGATGTGGACATCCTACAGTAGGGCCTCGCTGAGACAGATGCCTGGTGTCAGAGCCATGGCCTTAAGCTCAATGCCAAAAAGTGCAGTGTCATCCCCTTTTGTAAAAACTCTGTACCCATGAACTACCACATAGGCAGCAATCTACTTAACACCGAATATGTGATAAGAGACCTTGGGACCCAGGTGGACAGTAGTCTCTACTTTGATAGTCATATCGCCACAGTAGTCAGGAAGTCTTTCTACGTGGCACACCTCATCATAAAAGGGTTCTCATCCAGGAAAAAAGAGGTCATTGTTCCCCTCTACTCGACACTCATTAGACCCATTATAGAGTACAAAGCCCCTTTTGGAATGTACCTCACAAGACATCTGCAGCACCTGGAAAGGCCACAGAAGTGCCTCACAAAGAGGATTACTGGCCTCAAACAAATGCCCTACACTGACCGCCTTAAAAAACTCCAGCTTTACTCCATAGCATATCGTCTACTCCGAGGTGATCTCTGCCTAACATATAAAGCTATGTCAAACCCAGAGCTGTTGAGCATGCTACACCTAAATAAATTCCAATCCCTCCAAGTTACACGCTCTAGGGACCTAAACCCTGTCACCACAATAAACAGGACATGCTAGAGGGATAGATTCCTGTCCCAGAGACTTCCTACCCATCTATGTCAAACAAAGTTCTTCATTAGCACTCTTCAAGAAAAATCTTGATGAGTGGATGGGAAATAGGAAATACATCCCGGGGATCACTTCTGTGTCTCTGCTCGACAGTGGCACAGGAAAATAACTTTCTTGGGTGGTGTAAGCCAGGGAACCTTGTTGGCTAGGCTTACGTAGGCCCTTGGGCCGATAGCCTAGTATCTACCTATGAACCTATGAACCTATATACTGCTTTTTCTGAGCTTAAGTATTGTGGAGGTACTAATAAGGATTTTTAAATAAAAATATTAATATACTATGGTTAAATTACATATTTTAAGATATTCTGCATGATTGTAAAAAATATGAAAACACATAAAAAAGAATAATTGAAGGTTGTCTGTTCCAGTTGTGCTTTTTTCTTATCTTATTTTCTTATTTGTTTATTTAATATGAGCAAGACGTTCCTTTGTTATATAATAGATATATAATAGTTATTATTGCTGCTGGTATTAGGAGAGTAGGTGATGTACAACATTTATTAGCATATTTGTTTTTTTAAAAATGGGTAGCCTATTGTTTCTATTGTATATAACTTCACTGCTAGTTCTATGTGAGTGCAATACTCCTGTCTTTATAAACACGTAAGTGGAATCTGTTTGTGTGTGGTGTGCTGGGGGTACATGGATGGTTTAATCCCTAACTATGTAAGTTTGGCTTTGTAGTAGTTTTTTATTCTGACAAAGTCGTGATGGGATGTTGAAAGCGCTTAATGGTTTGTTTGAATATTTAAAATATACATGGATTTGTATTCTGGACAACCTGTCACCTTTTATGTTTTTGGAGCATCTACCCTACACAGATAGGCTATAAGCTCTGTCCTTTTATTCAATGTCATACAGACTCCTCAGAGGTGACCTGTTTTTGGTATACAAAGTAATCTCAGACCCCACCTTGATGGGGCTGCTGCATATCCACAAGCCAGGTTCCACTTGAGTAACCCACATGCATGACCTCAACCTGGTCTGTGACATCAGTAGAACTTGTTGGTGGAACAGATTTGTGTCCCAGAGACTCCTCTTCTGTGAAATAGACTGCTGGACCGGGACATAAGCTAAATTCTTTTCTAGGCTTGTAAGGGCCTCAGGACCAATAGCCTAGCAACTTCCTGTGATCCTGTGATCCCATGATCCTAATAGTTAAGGACTTTGCCTGCAAGCAAAAGGTACAAGGTTCAATCCTGACCTCTGACCAGTGCCAGTTTGACATTTGCATGTTCTCCCTGTGTCCCTTTGAGTTTCCTCCCACCTCCAAAAAGTATACAGAGTGGTCCCATCTGAAACTCACCAAATAATAGAGCTGTAGGCAACAACACAGACACCACATGGCACCCTATAGGGGGAATAGTTGTACTGACCAATCACATTGGCCATCTACTGTGGTGAGCAGTATGCTCATTATAGGAGAACACGTATCAGAGACTTCTCACTGTGGCAGGGCTAGCCCTTGGCAGTGTAAAATATGGCTCTACGTGATTCAGTTGTATTGACTAATGTCATTAAATGTGCAAGGGTATTTGACGGTCATAAGTAGGTTTAGGAGACTGGTGAGTGTATGTAACCCTATTGACCAGTGTATTTCTACCATAAAGCCCACTAGCCCTGGGCCAATAAGCCACTGGCCAGCTGGTGTCCATTTGCTCAGCTTGGGTTACCTAGTATAGCTCTGCTGAGCAAAAGCTGGTTGTAACACCAATCAATTTGCAAACATAAATCATCTCTCTATGTTATAGCTATAGCCTTGTTAAGTTTGCTAATTATAGTTTCGTTTAAGTTTGCTAATTATAGCTATTGTCAATTTTCTTTAGTACCATTACTATGCTACATTGGACTAATTTTCTTATCATGCTTATAATTTTTGCATCCCGTTGTACTATTTTTATGTTACCTTCTAGTATATAGTGGAGCTTTTCTCCTCGGGCCTCTGCTGAAAAGGGACATGTATCCAGCCAGACTAGCCCGGTCAACAAATGTAAAATAAAATAAAATAAATAAAATAAATAAATAAACTTGCCAAACACGAACTAAGAATTGCTAAACTCAATGTAGGTTCACTGACAGGATGCCGCTTGCGGGTGGATGACATGATGATATGGGGGAGGCTGGACATCCTATGTTTGCAGTTCAGCAAAGTCACTTTGTTTAGGATCCATATGAGGACAGGCTAGAAATGGTGTGGGAATTGTGGTGAGGGAGAGTATTCAGAAGACAGTGAGGGATATCATCAGACAGACTCATGGCAATCAGACTCCAGTGTAATGATAGTCCAATATTCATATTCACAGCCTGTGCCGCACATCAGGTTTGTGATACTGAGGAGATGAATGCATTCAGACAGTTGCTACTAGATAAAGCAGGACAACATGAATTGGTGTTAATAATGGGT
This sequence comes from Protopterus annectens, assembly GCF_019279795.1. Taxonomy (NCBI): domain Eukaryota; kingdom Metazoa; phylum Chordata; order Ceratodontiformes; family Protopteridae; genus Protopterus; species Protopterus annectens. Next base: position 1,849,875,074 of record NC_056732.1, on the reverse strand, counting down.
GACATGAATGCATATATTGGGAAAGACAGAACAGGATATGAGGACTGCCTGAGTCCACATGGGCAGGGCAACAAGAACAAAGAAGACAATTCTAAACTTTTGTCTGCCAGTATAGGGTTAATAGTAGTGAACACATGGTTCAGAAGGAGAGACAGTCATATGATTACATATGACAGTGTCCAACATGCAACTCAGGTAGACTTCCTCCTAGTAAGAAAAGTGCACTGGGGTAGAATTAGTGATTACAAAGTAAACCCCAGTGAAACAGTAAGCCTGCAGTCGGCTCACAGCATATACCACTAATTACCACAATCAGCTGCAGGCAGTGGTCAGAGAAGGCTCTAAGGTCAACAGAGATCAGGCTGAAGACCTGGTAGTTGACTGGAAAGAGAGTACAACAGCTCAAGGAATTCCTCAAGGCTCCAGCACCTCAAGAAGAAGAAATAGGTGGAGCTAAAGAAGAATGGAACCACCTCAAAACAGTGACGACTACAGAAAAGATGTTCGGCTGCGCCAGGAATGGCAATAAGGTCCATACGAAAATATGGGGGGCGGAATGCAGAAGTCTGTGACGTCATCAAAGAAAGAAGGAAAGTGGGGAAAAGTGAAATATAGAAAAGTCAGACCAGGCTAAAAGGAATACTGTTTTACTAACAAAGAGGCTAGAAGAACATTTGTAATAGCAAAGAACTAGGCATCAAAGCCATTCTATCAGCTTCTAAAAAGCAACTCAGCAAGTGGTGTAAAGAAATTCTATCGGGTTGCAAGGCAAAGACAGAAAGATAAAGAAGACAGTAAGACACCCTTCAAAAGGGATGCCAGCAACAACCTGCTCCCCATTCCACAAGACATCAACATCAGATGGAAGGAGCACTTCCAGCAGCTTCTGAATGAAGAAAAACTGCATAAAAGCTGTCCTGCCTCAGACACAGCCTGCAATGAGAGAAGAAGTTCATCACACAAGAAGTAAGACCAGCACTTTTGAAATGAAGTCAGTGAAAGCAGCAGGCTCAGATGAGGTTAGGGCAGATACAATCAAGATGTTGGTTGAGTGAGAAGGGAATGGCTCCAGAGGTCACTGGTGGCAATACCCAGAGAAAAGCAAATCGCAGCTGACTGGAAAATAAGCATTTTAGTGCCAGTGTAGAAAACCAAGAGTACATTCACAACTGTGAGCACTATAGAGGTATCCATCTCCTATCACACTGCATGAAAGTTCTGGAGAGGGTGACTGACAAACAAATATGCAGGGCAGCAGAAAGTAAAATGGGAACTTAACAGTTCAGATTCAGATCAGGATGCAGCACAGTTGACCTGATGTTTGCAATGAGACAGAAAGTTGAGAAGAAGATAGAGATAAGGGAAGAGTCCTATTGAACATTCCTAGACTTAGAGAAAGCATATAACAAACCCCCCAAAAAGCTGACTCAGACAGTTCTTCAATGGTTTGAAGCATATATATTAATCCCTTAGCACAAGAATCCTGGACAAAGCCTAACATACTGGGGAGGGGGAAACAAAGGTCCAAGAAATAGGATGACATTTTAAACATTCATCATATAAAGTTAGAAAGTTGAAAGAAAAAGAGTTTGCATTAGGATCATACCTCTCAACCTCTTAGTGCGAGAAATCTGGACAAAGCCTAAAATAATAAGGTGACAAAGGCCCACATTTAGGGACAGATTTTAAATGTTGCTCTTACAAACTTAGAAAGTTGCAAGAACCAATAGGATTGGTGTTGGTGCATGTTTGATGAATGATATGAAGTCTGAAACTTAAATGTATGTTATTTAGTGACCAGCTCTCAGTGAGTATCCAGAAAACCACATATTTTATGAGGAACACAACAGAAATATGAGGCAAAAATCTGGACATTCTTACTAAAATCTGTACAGTTGAGAGGTGGCATACATTTTCTGAAGAGTATGAGGTCTGAAACACAAATGTTTGTCATTATGTACTGATGTTAATTCTCACTAAGATCGTAGGGCACAGCTGACACAATGGTTGAGAGAGCTGTTGAGAGGCACCTGCACCTAATGTAATCCTCCTCCTCAGACTCATTACCCCAGTTCACTCTGACCATCAGGGTATTAGCGGCTCCTCACCCATACCATCATGGTCCCCCTTCCAGGACCATCAGAGAGGAGGTGTAATTGATTTCATATATTCTGGGGTGGTAGCTGGGTCCCTGATCTGATCCTTCTCCCTTTTGTGTCTGCCTACTATCTGTATGTCTTAGCGCCCCCATCAATGTCAGCTCACTATAGTACTTCTGTCTTTTATGTGTCTGTGCTCCATAAACCTTCCTTAGCCTTTTCTCTAACACCCTCTACCCTTATATCTTCTCCAACTATCTTCTTGAAAATGTAGAGGGGAATCTATCCCCACAAAAAGTAGTACCCCTCATCTGCGACCTCGTGCAGCACAATCCTCTTAATGTGTTCTGTTTGTGTGTCCCTTATTTTGTCCCCCCCTTTTTTCCAGTTTTCCTATTCTAAAAGTATATTAATTCTGGTTTAAGCACTTGGGCTTTCAGGCCAGTTATTTTACATTAAGAGGGTTTTGTGGTCTGCACTCTTGTGGGAGGAGAGGCTGGACTCTGCCCTTCTGAGCTGGGAATTTCTGGTTGAAGGCTTATAGTGCATGCATATCTGAATTTCTTCTTACTGAAATTGGTACACCTTGTTTGCTGTAGCATAGACTAGATCCAGGCCTGCTGAATCTAGCTTTGTTTGTATAACTTGAGCACTAATCCAGGCATTATTTAAAGTATTCAGTTGTATTTATTACTGCTTGGTAGTAACTTGGTTAAAGTGTAGCTATCATTCTAAGTCTTTTGGATTAAGCACTTGGGCTTCAGACCAGTTGTTCTACATTAGGAAGGTTTGTGGCATGCACTGTGGTGGCAGGACAGGTAGCTTTCATCCTTCTAAGTTGGGAACTGCTGATTGAGAGCTCAGTGTCTGTTATTCTTAAAGTGTATTAGCTCTGGTTTAAGCACTTGGGCTTCAGGCCAGTTATTTTACATTAAGAAGGTTCATGGTCTGCACTCTTGTGGGAGGAGAGGCTGGACTCTGCCCTTCTGAGCTGGGAATTTCTGGTTAAAGGTTTATAGTGCCTGAATATTTGAACTGTATCTTACTGAAATTGGTACACCTTGTTTGCTGTAGCATAGACTAGATCCAGGCCTGCTGAATCTATCTTTGTTGGTATGCTTGTTATTTCCCTGGAATGCTAATTCCACCTAAAATGCGGCTTCTCAGTGCTTCTGTGGATCCCTAGTGATATCTGCATTGCTTACTGTACTTATTTCCTTGCTTCGCTTGAAAGAAAGTTACTGTTTGTCGCTTTTGCATTTAAGTTACCTGTAACACATTGCACTTGTTACCTGGTACTTGCTCACTAAAGCAATTATAAGTCAGCACTAAAAATTAAAAGCAATACACCCTCACTCCCCATTGGCCCTTGTTTTCAATTATAAAGGAATTCCCAATATTATTCTAGCATGTCCAAAGGTCAGTTATCAATCTCCTCTCTGGTCCAGCTGGTGAATATGGGAATCTTGAGGCAATGTTACAACTGCCTCATGTACACAGACAACCCTCTCCACCTCCCAACAAATTCCAACACATGTGAGAGATGCAACCATATAGCCAAACTGGAGGCTAAGCTCTCTCAACTCAGTACTGGCATAACCAGTCAGGAGGAGAAGGAAACCACACTCACTACAATTCCAGTCTCACATAGACCTACCACGACAGCAAACCAAACACATAATCACACAAAAACATACTCGGAGGCTCTAAATAAAGATCTGCCTAAGCAGCAGAGACCTCCAAAGCAGACACCCAAGCAACCGCTACCCCAAAACAAAACACGTGCAACACATATCTCACAAAGCCAGTGTGCCGAACAGTCACAGCCCTTAAGGCTAAACAACACACCTGATACACTTGTAATAGGTGACTCTATCGTCAGGCACACTGACGTCCCACTCACCAGGCTGAACAAGGAGAAGGTCACGGTGAGCAGCCTGTCTGGCGCTAGGATCCGCCACATAACACAAGCACTCAGGTCACTCCAAGGCAAGTACAAATATGACTCAGTCATTGTCCATGCTGGTGTGAATGACCTGAGACATACCTCCCTGGACTACATGAAAAGAGACATAGAGGAGCTCTCTGAGCATGTAGCCCCAGCTGGTATGACCCTGACCTTGAGTAGCATCTTACCCTCACCAAGAATGATGCCACAATATGAAGACAAGATGATCAATTTCAACAATTGGCTTAAGTATTGGTGTCATTCAAAGGGGATCCAATGCCTGTCAGCTTGGGATGATATGCACGACAAGCCACGATGCTTTGCTAGGGACGGCTTGCACCTGTCACCCCTGGGCTTTCGGATATTGGCAAAGGCTCTTGCTACCCCCATAGTGCCTTTTTAGGCAAGGCTCAAAAGACAAACCCACCTCCATAGGTATCACAAGGGATAAGAAACTAAGAGTAATGCTACTCAACGCTAGAAGTCTAAACCTCAAGATGCACGCACTCGAAACTCTCCTTAGCATGGAGAACATCGATATCTGTGCAGTAACAGAAACCTGGTTCAGGACTCCGAGAGCACCCCAGCACTACCAGGTTATACCTCATACCATGCTTTTCGTCCCCAAAACTTGGACCGAACCACAAAAGGAGGGGAGTATCGATATTCATCAAAGATACCCACACCTCCAGGTTGGTGTCAAAGCACGAAGCATCAGAGACTATCCATGTGCAACTAACAGTGGGTAAAACTGTCTTCCAGTTTATAGCCTGCTACAGACCACCCTCCCAAACCCAGGAACCCCACTCGGCCTTCCTGAGAACACTGGAAAATATGAAGGTCTCTCCGAACACCATTATATTGGGCGACTTCAACTACCCAAACATAGATTGGGAGCATTACTCTAGCTCCAACACCCTTGCCCAAAGGTTCCTAGAATTCATAAACTCAAATGCTATGGAACAACTTGTTACCACTCCCACAAGAGGGAAAACATACTGGACCTGATCATCACCAACATGGGGACTCTATGCTCCAGACCAGAAGTGTATCCCTCACTGGTAAGATCAGACCATAAACTGATCTCACTGGATATTCACATCCCGACCCCACCCCCTGCCCAGAAAACCACAGTGAAAAACTTCTCTAAAGCAAATTTCACACTCCTCAAAACCGAGGTGGAATCCTTCAAAGCCCCCGGGCCTGTGGAAAATACGGCCCAGACCGCAGAATCCCTTATAAATGCATTCTGTGAACACCTTCAGGACTGCATGGATCATGCAATCCCAAATAAAACCAAGACCCAATCCTCCAAAGGCAGACGACCTGTCTGGTGGACCCCAGCCATAAACAAACTATACAATAGAAGGAGGAAGCTACTACATGATAGAGCAAAATCCCAAAAAGGGAAGGCATCTCTGATCAGTATTAGCAAAAAACTAAGGGCACTCATAAAATCGTCAAAGGCCAGCTTCGAGAGAAAAATTGCACAGGACACTAAGGATAATCACAAGGCTTTCTTTAGTTATGTTAGGAACCTGGGTGGGAATTCCCAGATATGCTCAGAATTTGTCCAAAATGACAAAAAATACACTGATCCCACAGACATTGCCAACATCCTAGCTGACAGGTTCAGCGCAAACTTCTCCCACCAAAGGGCAAATATCTATCCCAGCAGAGTGCTGCCCCCCCTGACATCTCAGATGCTCAGGTGGAGCCGCCCTCTCCAAAGCAAAAAACACAGCATCAATGGGACCAGACGGGGTCCCAGGCTGCGTCCTACATGAACTCCAAGAAGAGCTAAACCCAAACATAAAACTACTGTTCAATCTCAGCCTTACTACAGGATATGTACCCAAAGAGTGGCGTACAGCAACAGTGGTCCCTCTCCACAAAGGTGGTGCCTCAACGGACCCTGGAAACTATTGCCCCATAAGCCTGACTAGCTTGGTCTGCAAAGCTATGGAAAGGATCATCATGGACCTCATAAATAAAGATATTGGGGACCTACAGACACTGGATCCTACCCAGTTTGGCTTTGTTAAGGGCAGATCCTGCCTCTTAAACCTGGTTGACTTCTTTGAAACAGTCACCAAGGCCATTGACAAAGGGAAGGTGGTCCACACAGCCTATCTGGACCGCGCAAAAGCCTTCGATACATTACCCCACTCGGGCATTATAGATAAGCTCACCAGCTTAAATATAAACCCCTATGTCACTAGATTGGTTGCAAACTGGCTCAAGGACAGAACCCACATGGTTAGAATTGCTGGAGCCATGTCAGACTCCAAACCAGTTACAAGTGGCATCCCACAAGGCTCAGTCCTGGGACCTCTCTTGTTTGGTATATATTTCTCGGAGGTACAGGCCAACACGGAAGGACTGTGGCTGACCAAGTTCGCAGATGACTGCAAACTGGGCACCATAATTGACTCTCCAGCTGACACAAGCATCCTCCAAAAGGGCCTCATAGAAACAGACAACTGGTGCCAGAGCCATGGCCTCAAGCTAAACGCCAAAAAGTGTATAGTCATCCCCTTTGGCAAAAACAAAGTGCCCACAAATTACCACATAGATGGTAATCCATTAAGTACAGAAGAAGAAATTAGGGACCTGGGGACCCAAGTTGATAGCAATCTCTCATTTGACAACCACGTGGCCAAAGTGGTTAGAAAAACATTTTATATAGCCCACCTAATCATGAAGGGATTCACATCTAGATTAGAGGAGGTCATCGTGCCTCTTTACTCATCCCTCATCAGGCCCATAATTGAGTACAATGCCCCTTTTGGGATGTACCTTACCAAACACCTACAGCAACTGGAAAGACCCCAAAAGTACCTCACCAAGAGGATCAAAGGGCTCAAACAGATGCCATATGCTGCCCGGTTAAAGAAACTCCAGCTCTACTCAGTGGCATACCGCCTGCTCAGAGGTGACCTGTGCCTGACATATAAGGCCATGTCCAACCCGGAATTAAGGGACATGCTGCACCTCAAAAAAATCCAAATCCCATTGAGCTACACGCTCGAGAGACTTGAACCTTGGCACTGAAATAAATAGGACATGCTGGAGGGACAGATTCATAACCCAGAGGCTCCCTTCACTCTGGAATAAAATCCCAGTCCAGGTTAGGCAGAGTCCCTCATTGACTCTCTTCAAGAGGAATCTTGATGAGTGGATGGGAGATCGTAGGTTTACCCCGGGTATCACTTCTGTGTCACTGTTAGACAGAGGCACAGTATAATAACCTCGAAAAAGAGCATAGCAAAATTAATTTAAAATGGGTGGCGAAAGCCAAACATACTCTGGCTAGGCTTATAAATGCCCTAGGGCAGATAGCCTAGTATGAACCTATGAACCTATGAACCTATCTTCCCACTTTCCAACCTTGTAAAAGATGAATCAGGTTGTCCATATAAGAAACCTTTATTAGTGAATAGAAGAAACCTTAAAACAGCTTGATTTGCCTGCAGTACAGTAGTTCTTAGCTTAGCACATATTATAATTGAAGTTCTTGAAAGATCCAAGCAGGCTCATTCACCAATCAGCTAGTGAAAATATATGAATCATTCCTGACTTTATGTACATATAACTCCTTCTGCACCTAACTACAGCTGTTTTTAGTGATTTTACATTTTTTAAGTTGTGCAAAGCTCCTGTGGACATTTTTTATAATTTCACACAGTTAGCACCATTTGTTCAACCTTAACGTGTACACTACTCTGCACAGCAAACTCTATGAATCAACTGCTTACGATCACCCACAAAGCTTTTCATTCTGTGGAATCCTGGCTTGTCAACCATAAATTATTCCTTAGTCCTAAGAAAATAAAACTGCTAGTATTCACTTCATCCCGTACTGCCATTTTAGCAAATTCCTTTAGGATAGTCTCCAGGAATGAAACCATTATTACCCCTGACTCACACACAAAATTATTGGGCGTAACCATTGACAATAATTTGAAATTTGATATTCATATAAACCAAACCATTAAAAACATTCACAAAAAAACTAGGCAGCCTTTATAGGAATAAACCCTTCCTTACCCCCTCAGCTAGACTTGCAATAGCACATACCCACCTTCTCTCCACACTTACATATGCCTCTCCTATCCTAACCAACATCTCCAGAACAGAGCTACATGAGCTGTCCACATGTTACCATCAAATAGCAAAATTTGCAACAGGGTCTACACACAATACCCCTCACTCCAAAAACCTCAAATCTCTAGGATGGCTAGAATTCTCCCACCACCAGACCTATAATCAACTAATACTTGTCCATAAACTCCTTCATAACCCAGACAAAATACCAGCACTCACAAACCTGCTCCAACCTCACTGCAATTCAAGAAATCGCCGCTCTAGTGTCAAATTCACCAAATCTAATAACTCAGCAGGTGACTCACTCTATTCCAACTATATTGCTAGGATTTGGAACTCTCTTCCTGTCATCATTACCTCTAAAAACTCTCTACCCTCCTTCAAGAAAATTATAAACGACCACTTTGATGTAAACTGGTTATGTCCCTGCTCTGCAGCGGGGTGAACATTATCTTCCTCAGCTCACCTTTACCCCTTCCCCAATTAACTCCATATCTAACCTCTATTAGGAAAGGTCTACTCTATCTAGCCATAGCTGTTTCTATAACAATCTGCATTTCTTTCCTCCATCAATTCTTCTCAAAATCTCATCTGCTATCACTGTTTAGACTCTATGTTGTGTAAATAGATTGTATATAAACTTTATCTGTATAAATGTCCTATAGTTCTTGTAGAATGTAATTTAGTAAATTCTTAGATGTTTTCTTAGGCCTCATACTATTGACTGTATAAAAAGTATCTTTAAATATTTAATTATTATGTTTAAACTGTTTTCATATTGTATGTTGGAGCTTTTCTCCCTGGGCTTCCACTGAAAATGGACATGTGTCCATTTGGACTATCCCGGTCAACAAATGTAAAATAAATAAATTAAATAAAAACTTATTTACATACAGGTGCAGCACCACTGTTTGCAGATCACCACTGTACACATGCAAACTATGGCACTATGAATACTATCCTAACAGAGTAACATAGGGATTGATACTGGGACCCCTCCTTTTTGGTATATATTTTCTGATCTCCATATCACATGGTGATGGGTGTCATCATCCTTTCCACCTATGACAGAGAAACACTTCATCAAGAAGTAGTCTTTAAAAACTGATGGTATATAGGGAAAGATCTCATGATGAAAACTAATGGTATATAGGGAAAGATCTCAGGATGAAAACAAATGGCATATAGGGAAAGATCTCAGGATGAAAACTGATGGTATATAGGGAAAGATCTCAGGATAAAAACTGATGGTATATAGGGAAAGAACTCAGGATGAAAACTTATGGTATATAGGGAAAGATCTCAGGATAAAAACTGATTGCATACAAGGAAAGATCTCAGGATGAATGCAAAAAAGTATAACACTGTCACCTTTATGGAAAAAGCCTATCATCTACAACGTACAACATATAAAAATATCTGATTCAACACAGACAAGGTAGTCAGAACTCTCAAAACAATTACTTCATCTTTGCCCACCATGTTGCAAAATTAAATATATCTACCTACAGCAACTGATTTCCAAATGTGTCTCATCTAGGCAAAAGGACATTATTGTTCTTATGTACTCTGCACTAATTATATAAATTATTGAGTTTGCCTTTTTGCATGTACATAGCTGACATATCATTCAGGAAGAAAGATCCAATAGGTACCAGATAAAAAAAGATTATTGACCTAAGTCCCCCAGCTATCAAGACAGACTAGAAGCTCTATTTCTATAGTTTATGCCTTATAGACTCCTGCATAGAGATCTAGGCCTGTCATTCCATGCTATAAAATAATGCGTCTCTTATATCTTCACCGAACAACTGGCTACACAACACAAGCACCTGAATCAAGGACCCACACCTGCAACAATATATAAATAAAACATGTGAGAACACATTGGGACATTCTTATGGTTGATCCACATATTAAAAGAGTTATTGGTGATGTTCCACAGTTTAGATATAAAAACAAGAGAAATATCAAGAGATTACTTTGTGATAAACGCACCATTAATGACACTTCTATAGTCACTCCTTTTGGTACTAGGAAATGTGGGAAATGTAATTTTTGTGCTTTTATTAATTCTGATAATATTTTCATCCATCCTGTCTCCTCTACTCCATTCCATTTTAAGGTTAGAGGTGATTGTATGTCCAGGGATTTAGTATATTTGGCCTCCTGCAACACCTGCTCGTCTTTCTATATAGGCAAGACTAACAGGTGTTTGAGGGATAGGATGCGTGAACATCTATACAACATCAGAGTGAAAAATAAGCTGAATGCTTTAGCCAAACATGTTTTGGACACTGATGATACACATAGTTTTAATTTCAGGATTATAGATACTATTCAAGTTACTAATCGAGGAGGGGATATAAGGAGTATAACTGAGAGTAGAGAGAATGTGTGGATTATGAGATTCAGATCTGATGTTTTTCCAGGTCTGAACTCTAAATTGTCCTTAAAGCCCTTTCTGAGAATGAGAAAATTAAAAGTATATAATTGAAGTACCATGATTTGCTGTACATCTTAGTTTTTGCACATCATGTTCATAAAGCTTGGGTCTTTTATATTTTATTTTGTTTTTTATATATGCATTTGTATATTTATCATATATTTTTTTATATACATTTCCCATATGTGCACGTATTATGTACATCAAATCAGCGTTAGTATTTTATAGTATTTTTATGCTTTATTATTATTTTTGTATTTATTTATATGTATTTTTTGCTGAATAGCACTTTGTTCAGTATAGTTGTTTATGTTTAGCCTTCTCCATTGGATACTAATTGGACACTAACAGCTGATTTCATCAGTGTTTCCCGCCTCTTGGGATATTTAAGACTCTGTAGTTTATGTTACTTTATTGAGTCTGATGAAGCCAAAAGGTGAAAGCGCTAACTCTGTGTTTTACTTCTGGTATTAAAGCTGTGTTTTTACTTTCTATGGACTTGTCTATTGCTTCGTGTCCTTGAAGCACGCCTTGGATGTTTCAGCTTTTATGAATGTTTGGATTCCTTGGACATACAAGCTGTGAGCTGTGTTTCGCCCTAACCGTTTTTATTTTGGTTTACTTATTTGGATTTGCTGCTTGGACAGGGCGTTTACCCTGCTGCTTACTTTTCTTGGTTGATGTTAGAGGGATAAATACATTACTTAGTGGTTGTTCCCATCCATAGAACAAATCACTGCTGTATGACAAACAGTGGGACACCTTTGCCTTCTTCAGTTTTATCTTTGGAATTGGTATGGGTACCCAGTAAGTCCATCCCTGGACTAAGAGGTATGGGATACATCTTGTAGGTGGTGTTGGGCAAGGTGCACATCATTTTCAGACTTACTTGCTTTGTAGTTCTTCTGATCCTATGATCTTACAGATGTGAAAATGACAAACAAAATATCTCTTAAATGTAGAAGAGTGTAAAATTCCTTAAAGGGAAGTGTGTAAAGATTGTAGTTATATGTTTATGGAAACTTTTGCATGGTCATCATAATGAAGTAATATGTACAAATTCAATAATCACAATTCTGAAAATAAAGTAAGCATGTAATGAGGCAAAGCAAGAAGAAATATAGAACTCTTGAAAATTCTGGTTGGAAATTAGGTGATTTTATGGAAGGCAGTGAATAGGAAAATGCACTGAAATATTTTGTAATTGTATGGCCTGAAAATCAGTTAGTAAATAATCCTGATCTTCTTACCCTGATATGTAAACCAAAGGGTAAAAACATCACACAGACAAACCATGAAGTAAAAATTATAAGAAATACCTAGCAGAGCTAGAGTTATCACTGTGTAGTACCTTAAACCTCCTGTAGTGAAGGATCATGGGATATATGTAAATGATCTCTTAAGGACATAGCAGTTCTTATAGTATAACTATTGCCAGAATGTAACTCCTAAGTAAGGAAGGAACAGTGGGATGCATTCCCAGTGCACTGTACTGAGGAGATGAGTAGGGAAAAATTAATGCCAGCAGACTAGTAAGAAGTATCCATGCCTGGATAACACTAAATAAACTAGACATAATAGCAGCAATTAAAACTTGGTTGAAACCATTCATAAAAGACACTGAATTCCTTCCCGAGGGCTACAATTGTCTAAGGGCTGACAGACCACACAAAAAAGGAGGAGGTATCGTCATACTCTACCCAAGTACCTACTAAATTGTTCCTTATTACAACCGAATTCTAAAATTTTCCACAGCAGAGATCGTAATATTATTCTTAAGATTGAATAATTCCAAGAATCTCTGCATCACAACTATATACATTTCCCCAGGCAATAACATTTCCTTGCTATAAGACATTCTTGCCTGTATATTAAACAATATAAAAAACAAAACAATTATCCTTGGAGACTTATACATAAAGTGGTCGGATATCTCAAATCAATCCCCTCTACTTAATATCAGTCTCTTTAACTTCACTCAACTAATTACAGACATAATCAGAGCCAACGAAAACAATGATGGCGGCCCACTTCTTGATTGGAGTCTCTGAGTCTCTAACTCAACCAAAATTTCAGTAGCAGGCACTCTCTCCTTTGCTATCAGTGACCACATCCCAGCCTATATACTTCACAAAAGCACTCAACACCATGTCAGCATCAGTATAAAAATACTAGAAATCTAGTTAATTTCAACCCTACAACCCTAAATGAAACCTTGACAAAAATCAACTGGAATGTACTAAAAATCCTCCCCCTTGATGAAGCTGTTGAGTTCTTTGACTCTACTTTCCTGGACATCATAAATAATCTCACCCCTATAAGACAGAAGAAAGTAAAAACTAATTATGCCAAATGGCTCACCAGATCTACCAAACAGGCTGATATAGACAAAGTTTGGAAAAAATGGCACATAAACAAAAATCCCTCTGATCTCCTACAATTCAGGCAATCAAGCAACTACCTTGGCCTGCAAAAGAATCATAAACAAAATCCAAAGAACCTTTGGATCTCTATTTCATCTCTGCTAAACCCTGGCTCCAAAAACAACCCCAGTCCAAATCCAGACAAAGCACCTAGTGAAATTGTCTCCCGTTTCAACACTCATTTCATCAATACAATGTCAAGCCTTGCAGCAAACTTTCCCCGAATCAATAGTGACAGTAACTCCCACCCACCAAAGCCCACCTCACAAAATACTATCTCTCCATACCCACCCTTTTCCTTCTCTCCTATTCCTACAGCTATTATCAAAAAAGTGCTTATAAAACTAAAACCATGCTCTAACATTCCTGGCAACCTATCCCCAGAATACCTTCAGATGTCCGCTAAAGCCATTGTCTCTCCAGTCAGCATACTCATCAACAGATCTATCTAGGAGGAGGCATGAACAAATGTGAATAAAACTCAGTAAAGAATATTTTAGAAGACTTAAATTAATCCTGAAAACAGCGTTGACATCTAGGAATAAAATTCAAGCTATAAATCAATTTGCTCCTCCTGTCCTAACTTACAGTTTTGGAGTGATTGACTGGCCCCAAAACATGTGGATAGATTAGACAGGAAAACAAGGATGCTTCATGCTCACCAAATAATTTATAAAAATCAGTGCATACCAAGATTATATATTGCCCGTTCTGAAGGAGGTATGGGCCTCTTTGAAATTGATTACATGTATTGATCTGCAATTGTGAGACCCTGCACATATCTGCTGACCTCACAAGACCTAAATGTAGTGAAAGTTTGGAAATATGAGGAGAATAAATCAAAGATGACTTCTCTTCTTAGTCCAGCAGAAGCATATCAGCATCAAGTAGGGTGGATCCTCTATATGTGTCTCCTCAGAGGCAGAGGCACAGTAAACTAATCTTAAAGGGTCTACTGACTTACAGAGGGGCACAGAGCTAAATCTAAGGGGAGGCGGAAGCCATAAATACTGGCTAGGCTTATAAATGCCCTAGGGCAGATAGCCTAGTATCTACCTATGGAAATCAAACCAGAAGTAGATAAAAATCAGGCAGCAACTGAATATGCCAAAAAACAAAAGAAAGAATATAAGGTAAAGGACTAGATGAGAAGGCAAGAAATGTAGAAAATGCATAAACAGGCAAGAGGTGCAAGTATAGAAAACTTTTGGAAGAACCTCATGTTGATCAAGAATGACTCCAGGAATGCTTAAGGCGAGATGAATTCAAACCAAGAGATGAAAGGTTAATATTGGTGGCACAAGATAGTGGACTACGTACATGTTGGTTTACAAAGTCCATTTAACATGTGGGAGAAACAGACAAATTTAGGTTTTGTAAAACAGAATTGGAAACATTTGCACACCTTGTTGCTGGTTGTGACATACTAATGGCAGAAGGGCTGTATACTGAAAGGCATAATAATGTGGCAAGACTGTTGCACTGGAGATTGTGCAAACATTATGGTACTGAAGTGGCTGAAAAACACTGGAAACATGAGCTACAAAGCATCATAGAAAATGATGAAGTCTACATCACATGGGATCACCCATTACCAACAGTTCAAAAGACAGATGCTAGAAAAATGAATATAGTGGTCCATGAAAAGAAGACAAAAGTAGCATTGATCATTGAAGTCACCACACCCAGTGACTGCAGTGTCTTGCATATAGAGAGACACAAAGTCATAAAATATCAGGAATTGCAGGCAGAAATGACAGCAATGTGGAAGAAAGATACCCAGACAGTTACAAAAGTAGTAGGACCAAATTGTCTTGATTTTCTATTAAAGATATGTTGTTGTTTATCTTTGTACCAATACTTTGTCCACGACATGATTCATTTATACTTGCTATGTGCTCTCCTATATTAATTCTACAATAATCATTTATCTCCTGCCAATTCTCCTTACCTGACAATGTAAAAGCACAACTCTATTTACTCACTTCATTTGTAGAAGGAGATTATTGCACGTTTCTTTCTAGTTTATTTTTATTGTATATAGTTTTATAAATAAGTTAGTTTTGCATTGTTTCTAGGGCTTGCTTATATTTATATTTGTATTTATTGATTGTATACATTAAATTGATATTTTATCACACATATTGTATTGTGTTGGCAAACGATATGTGATGTCCCCACACTTGGCCAGTAATCAAGGAGCCTTAATCCTCACCACTGACACTGGAGAGAGACGTGCACTTGGGATACAAACAGATGCACTCAGTATTTACAGATGCAGACTTATCTGCATCAAGTACAGTTTCCATTGAGAGCACACAGGGAACACACTCAGCCCAAGGTCTGGATTTCTCTATATCTGTCTCTCCAGGTCCCCAGTAAGACTCCCCACTGGTACAGCTGTAAGAGGAAGTCCTCAGCCATGTATCCAGGCCAAGTCCTCCAGCACCTTTTCTGTAAATCCAGTTCTTTGTGTCCTTGCCCGAGTACCTGACACACACACACACACACACACACACACACACACACACACACACACACATGCACGCACACACATATACACACACACACATACACACACACTTTAGAAAGCCTGGCACAGGTTTACTAGCTTGCCTCTTCTACCCAGGCTATAAGGTCATTATCACCAACACCAGACACTACCCAATCAGCTACTATAATGCCCTTAACAAAAGGTATCCAATTATACTGTGTAATATTAATACTAATACAAATTATAGTATTTTACCAGAATGGTTAGGCCTTTTGGAGTGAACCACACAATGTCACCAAATAAATATAACTACTCTCAAATGTTAGATACTTTCTATAATGTCCAGCCGCAATAAAAGTTTTAAATGTATTTAATAATAAATAATAAAAGAGCATGAAATACTGAAGATATATTCACAGTAAACCACAGACTTCAGTTCACAGGAAATATTGAAAAGAACATTGATGGACAGACTCAGACAAATAGAAACAATATCTAAAACTAAGCTTCACTATATTCCTGACTGAATCTAAAAGAATTACTGTTCCCTAGTTAAGTTACTTACTACCGCAAGGCAAGATGCTGTGGGGAATGGTCTTTCTAGTCAGGCTTCCCAAACAGAATACTCAATACTCTAAGATTGCCCTTTTTAATATCTAAAATATAATTTCCAAGAGGGTTGGCAGAATGACCTCATCTGGTCACCTGACTCTAGGTTCTGACGGTATTCCTCTTTGAAGCTGAGACAGAAATTTAACACAGACAGCCACAATACACATCCAAATGTTTAAGGCAGTGCCTGGTGCCTCCCATCTTTTCACTGAGTTAATGACCAAAAGCTATTTCCCAGACCTGTTTTTTCTGGTCCTTTTCAGCACTGTGGGGTGCTGTTTTTATGGTTTAACAGCTTATTTATATTTCCCTAATTTTTTTTTAAAATTAATCTTTGCTATCCCTCTATTAAAACATATACATTTAATTCAGTTACAATAATACAGGTACATTTCTTTTCATTTCAGCAGGGTGCACTGTTTATACATTTTAACACAAGCAAACCTCACAAATACATTTTCAGCACAAGCATCTGTACAAAGCAGTTTGATATACACATGACATACAATTCTAATGCATTTGTAACACAAGGATCTTGTATAAATCAGTTTGATATTCAAAGGACGTATCATTCTTTACAAAATTCCAACTGGCTATGCTGGCACTTGACCATATCATCACATGCATAATCTTGAAACGTGTTTTTTTATGAATTTGTTTTTCATAAAATTCAATACAATATATTTGGAATAAATAAATAGAAAAATCCATATGTGTAGTTTTGTACTACTAAAATGTGATATGAGGAAGAACCCACCTATGTGAACGTTCAAATGATTGAACTCTAAATACATTACAGTTGTTATGGGAATATCAAAACCTGGTAGAAAAGGAATGGAAGGAAGTAGTCAAAAGACAAGCTTAAACTTAAGACTGTATGTCTTTAAAATACACATTAGAACACAAGGGCTAAAAAATAAGTTGTTAGAGACAATGATAAGGGTGCAAAACCCTAATGAATGTGTTCACTTCAACTTTTTTTCTTTCTGCTTCAGTAATAAACTTAGGCTCTATTAAACATCCACAACGTTTATCCACAAAACTACATTCAAAACTAATAGGGGTCAGTTTAGGAGACAGAATTATTGTATTCTTATTTCTGTAAAGGCTGCTAGGAAACATTTTAATATAAATGAAAGTTGCTGCAAAGCTTTATCCTTAATCATCAATTAGCATAATTTATCCTTAATCATCAATCTTTATTTTATTTTATCTTAATCATCAGTTAGCATCATTTATCCTTAATCATTAATTAGCATCAGTACATTCAAACTTGTAACCTCAGTAGCTTAATCATCAATTAGCATCAGTACATTCAAACTCATAACCTCTTTAGCTTCAACCCAACTACTTTCTCAAATACTTTCAAACAAATGAACTGGCAAATTCTAAACATCCTTCCTCTTGCAAGGCTATAGAATACTTCAACTCTGTCTTCCTTGATACTTTAAACTCACTAGCCCCACCAAGAAACAAAAGGATAACAACTAAAACTGCTCCTTGGCTGTCCAAAGAGACAAAACAGATTATGCACCACAGAGACAGACTATGGAAGCTTTACCAAAACAATAAACTGGCCAATACCTTGCTCCAATATAAACAGCTCTGCAACCATGCAAAATTACTAATCACTAAAGACAAAAAATCCTATTATATCAAACTTCAGTCCAATAACAATAAAACCCCCCAAAAATTCTGGAACTCAATAAACTCACTCCTCAATCCAGGCTCCAAGAATAATCCCTGTCCTGACCCAAGTAAATCTGACCTCGAACTAGGCACTGAATTTAACTCATTTTTCATATAAACTATTACTACCCTCACCAAGACATTTACCAATAATAACCCAACTGCTCTACACTCTCCCCCTTCTAACTCACCTCATCTGTTTGAACTCAAACCCATCTCCACTAACTTTATAAAAAATCTTTTGTCCAAACTTAAACCTTGCTCTATCGCTCCCGACAATATTCCCTCTTCCTTCATAAAATGTGCTGCTGATGGCATTGCTCTCCCAATCAGCATCATTATTAACCGATCCATAAAAGAATTATACATCCCCAAACTCTGGCGCTCAGCTTATATTCTTCCTCTTAATAAAGGAGGCAAAAATACCAGCATCTCAAACTTTCACCGCATTGCTTTGCTCTCACCAATCTCCAAAATCCTAGAAACATGCATCCACCTCCAACTTATGCCTTTCCTTAACCAAAACAATCTTCTCACTCCTACCCAGCATGGCTTCCATCCAGGCCATAGCACAATAACCGCTCTACTCTCCTTCCTAGAAACTGTCAATCAAGCCCGAGATTCAGGACACTTAGTTTCTACTGTTTTACTCGATCTGTCTAAAGCCTTTGATACTGTTTCCCACAAGCACCTTCTCTGTCATCTCTCAAACCTTAATCTCTCACATAATGCTTTATCCTGGTTCTACAGCTATCTATAAGATAGATCACAGACAGTCAAATGGAAGAACTCCATCACTTCCTTCCTACCTACCCCAACTGGCGTACCACAGGGATCCATTCTTGGGCCAATGCTTTTTAACATCTTCATCAATAACTTTCACACTGCTATTTCTGATGCTAAAATCATTCAATACACAGGCGATTCAACCTTAGTCTGCTCTGCCTCAGACCTCTCTGAATTGCTGACTAAAACCCAAATTGCCTTCTCAACAACTGAAAGCTGGATGCGCCAAAACCACCTCTCTCTCAATGCAAATAAATCAAGGATTATACTATTCCCTCTCACAAAGACTCTCTCCTATGATAAAAACAACTTCAAAGTCTATAGTGAAACCAACTCACCTATAGAAGTAGTCCCCTCTGCCAAACTACTTGACATTACTGTAGATGAACACCTCAAGTTTGATATTCATATTCAACAAAATATTAAAAAAAACAACCAAAAGCTAGGTATGCTGTATAGGAATAATAATTTTCTCTCCAACTCTACCAGGCAAACTCTGGCCTCGACTTATCTTCTTCCTTCCTTATTATACAGAGCCCCTCTCCTAACCAACCTGCCCTCCTCTATCACCTCGAAACTAGAAAACTGCTACAACAAAATCTCTAAATTTGCCTCTAAATCTAAAAATACCACCCATCACTGCCTAACCCTACAATCCCTGAATTGGCTTGAACTCCCAAACTACCTAGACTATCTCCAACTCACTACTGCATATAGACTCATTTCACCCAACAAAATGTCCCGCTCTAACTAACATCCTTCCCCCTTAAACACCCAACAGAGCTCTCAGATCTGAAAATCAGAACTTAATTACTATCCATAAACCTAAATGTCCTGCTGGCCAACTTCTCCTATCTTCCTCACTAGGCAAAAAATGGAATTCCCTTCCCTCCACACTAAGAACCATAGCAAACTCAGGAAACTTCAAAACCCACCTATTCAAACACCTGTCCACTAAATGGAAACGTACCTGCCTTCACCCAAACTAATCAAAGGGGGTTCTCTCTCTGGTTCCCAAGCTCTACAACTCTCATAGTTATCTTCCTATGAGCCTATCTAAGCTCTCAACAATTTCTATAGCTTCTCTCTAAGCTCTCACCTCCTACAACTACCCTCACACAGCCCAACTTTGTAAATGTTGTAAATAGCATTCTACTGTTGATGTGTGTATGTAAAGCGTATTTACATTTTCTTAAAAGGTTTGTATGTAAACTGTTTCCACACCTTACACATATCTGTTTTCCTTAAATGAAACTGTATGATCCCTACCTTTAAGCTTAATGAATTTAACCATGCATGATATTGAATACATTTATGAGTAACTGTTCTACATAATATTATCTTTAATATTAACTATCAGTTGTATCTAAATTATACAATGCATCTTGGAGCTTTTCTCCACGGGCCTCCACTGAAAATGGGTCAATTCAGCCCAGTGGACTTCCCCAGTAATCAAACTGCAAATAAATAAATAAATAATAAATCTATAGATGGGTCCACATGGAATTAGCATGTTATTCCAGCTGCTATGGACAAGAGATATAGCTGAGTGCCTAATCAGAACAATGTATCTCCTTCCAGTGTTCACATTTTGCATTGTGTGCTAAAGTAATTGAATACTTATTGTTGCATATGTATTCAGCAAGCTACACAATTTACACTAGCAGAGCTAACTGGCTCCATACAAACATACTTCAAATTAACAGCACCAAAACTAATGTCATGTTATTCTCTATCACAAAGACATTGTATTCCCCACCTACTGTAACTATAAACGACTTAAATGGGAATGTTATAACAAATGTTTCAAAACAAATGTGTTTTTGTGTTACAATCCTCACTATGTTTCAAGTATTCACATGGATAATCATGTTATAAATGCTCTGAAACTACTAAACTTGTGTTATTATCTCTCACACCCTTCTCGCCATATAAGCTTGCATAACATCAGCCAAAACAGCCGTAACTCCCAAGATAGACTATGTCTTAACCTCTCATAGTTCTTTGATCAGCACACAAGGCACATAAAATACAAGTCACTGAAAATAAAGTATTCAGTTTTGCACTCCTTGCGGATGTAAACTCCTACCACTGCTTGTTTTATAAAACGGCACACTGGCTGCTTATTACTAGCACAGACACATATCTTCTAAACACATCCACTTATCTTCCAAGTGCAATGATATTTAAAATTAATAAATAGGGCTATTGTCCACCATAAAAGGCTAATCCAAATACAGAACATACCTAGTCCCTTAGAAGTAGTAAAAAACTGCCTTAAGTTTGCTAAGGCCTAGATTTAAATTGAACATTGGAGATAAAGCTCTGTTTAGAATGAGACTCACTATATGAAATTGCTGGTAACATTCTGCATAGCCTGGTGCCTTAAAATGTAGTAAAAGTTCAGCAGTGAGAGAATTGTCTCTGCTCCAGTTTCTGCTTCAGTGCTTTTAGATTCTGTTTATCATTTACCTGCTTAAAGTTGCATCCTGTATCTGTTCAACCCCCACTAACATATTAAGCTAAAGTTTCTGAATGGTCTCGAATATTGCCTTATTTGACTGAATGCCTCTCTAGCTTGCCTGCTATTTCCAGCACAGAGCAGCTCCCACCCAAGTTTTGGAGAGGTGTGGAATTGTGAGTGACTAGCTTTTCATCAACAAGGAAAGAGAATTAAATTATTTGAATTATTTAGATTTTGTTACATATTTGCATTAAACTTACAGTGACTTGTGTGGTGATACTGCTTTGTACTTTTCTGCTCTGTTGCTTTTGTTTGCAGTGTTTTAGTTTGTTTTTGGACCTTAGTCTTTTATTTTAATTAACAGTTGTGGGAAGACTGCACTTCTCCATTATTCTGCACTTCCACAGAATAATTACTTGTAAAAGCTATTCATTTATATTTAAAACACTGCTGGGCCATAGTTTTGTAGTTGAATTTATAGTTGTGGCAGTGTGTACTACTGCCAGATTTGAGCCTTAGTCATGTATTACTGCATTTTTCCATAAACAATGTTACTGGTACATTTTTGCCTAGTTTGTTGCCTTAAACTGTAGTATAAGTTCAATAGTGAGAGAATTGTCCTACTTCACTTTCTGCTTCAGTGCTGTTTATCATTTCCTGTTTAACATTGCATTCTGTATCTGCCCCATCCCCCACTAACACATTAAGCTAAACTTTTTGAAAGAACAATATTGCCTTTATTTGATTGGATACCTCTCTAGCTAGCCTGCTTGTTTTTTGAAAAAACTTCCCAGCCTTCCCACCCTTCTGCAGTTGCTGTTTGATAAGACTGCCTCATACCTCTACCCTTTATGATAATCTGATATCCACAGCCATTTCCTCCCCTCTTTCACTGTTATTAACTGTTATACAAGTTATTCATGTAGTCTTCCCACCCATTGTTTTCCATAGATCAATGATACTAAGTGCACACCCAGCAAACCTGTATTGCTCTTGAGTAATATTCCTTTACTACATATTATCTGCTGCTCATTTTACTGGAGCTCAGCAAAACTCGGAGCCTAGCCACCATTCCAAAAGTGTTTCACTTGCATCCAGCACCATCCAGGCAAAGTTAAGTATTTTTGATTGCTAAATCGCACTTCAGTTATTTTGACTGATTGCTTCTGTTTCCTGTTTTATGTGTGCATTTCACTGAAATTTTTGTAAAAAAAAGATTGTTCTTCCTATTGCTTTAACTACTGTAAGACAGAACTGAAATTGCCTTCAGCAAGGGATTTCCAGCTAGGTGTTTAAGTAGTTTGTGGTAGAATTATACTTATGCGTGTCTTTAACTGTGTTTCTACATTAGGAGGACTGGGGTTATACATCTTGTGGCAGGAGGGCTTTGCCTTATCTACATGAGGTGAGAAATACACAAAAGGATTCTTAGTGTAATCATTTTATTGGCCAGAGGGCTCATTAATTAGTTTTCTGTTTTTTTTGTGCTGCTATAAATTTGTGTGTCTGCATGGGTTGGCAGTGCCCTCTACAGTAATAATCACCTAAGAAACAAATATTCCCTGTAGAACAGTCCAAAAAGCTGCAATCTGTAAATCAGCAGTATAGCACAAATACCTTGTATATCCCAAATAACAGAGGCCCCAATTCTGATCCCTGGGGTACACTGCTCATTACGGGTATACTGCTTGAGGTGGCTTCCCCTATTTTGGTTAGGTGGGTAGTATCAGTGAGCCAGCTTGCTACCCATCTGGCAACATATGGATTGATGCCTAGTTGAGAGAGTTTATCTATTATGCCTGAGTCAGAAATAGTGTTGAAGGCTTTGGATAGGTCAAGGTAAGTGGTGTGCACTGTCTCACCCTTGTCCATTGCTTTGGTGACTGTCTCAAAGAAGTCGACCAGATTTAACAGACATGACCTCCCCTTGATGAAGCCAAACTGTGTGGGATTGAGTGTTTGGAGCTTTCCAATGTCCTTGTTAATGAGGTCCATGATAGTCTATTCCATGGCCTTGCAGCTCAGGCTAGTTAGGCTGATGGGTCTATAATTTCTCGGATCGGTGGACACTGCACCTTTGTGCAAAGCGATGACAGTGGTTATCCTCCACTTAGCTGGCATGAAACTGGTACTCAGTCTTTGGGTGAACAGGGAGCCTAATGGTGCTGCAGGTTCCTGCCTGAGTTCACATAGGAAGCAGCCTGGGATGTGTGTGTGTGTGTGTGTGTGAGAGAGTGTGTGTGTGTGTGTGTGTGTGTGTGTGTGTGTGTGTGTGTGTGTGTGTGTGTGTGTGTGTGTGTGTGTGTGTGTGTGTGTGTGTGCATTATGTGCATATAGATATGTATACATACATACATATATATAAATATATATATATGTGTGTGTGTGTGTGTGTGTGTGTGTATTATGTGCATTTAGATATGTGTACATACATACATACATACATACATATATTATATATATATATATATATATATTATATCTATATATATATATATATATATATATATATGTGTGTGTGTGTGTGTGTTTGTGTATTATGTGTATATAGATATGTATACATATATATATATATATATATATATATATATATATATATATATATATATATATATATATATATGGGTCTACTTCATTGCCCAACACCCATTTGCCCGAGACCAAATGTCCAAAATTTCATTTGACCGGCACTTCATTTGACCGACACTTCATTTGACCGACAGGTATTATTGGCAAGAAAATGGGATATGCCCCCTTCCCCACTGCAGTGCGACCCTGGACTTAGAATATATAGTTAGGGGGGGTGGGGGGATGAGGCCCCCCACAATGGGGGTGTGTGGGGCGAAGCCCTCCCCTTACTTTTGTGTTACTAAGCAATATTAAAGCAAAACTAAACATTATAATATGAAATTAAGTGGGGGCTTTGCTACCCACACCCCCCATTGTGGGGGGTTGTGCCCCCCTAAGTATATATTCTAACTCCAGGGTTGTAACGGGGAACAGCTGAAAGAAGATGATGAGACCTTTATGAAAGATGTTCTCATCTCGGGGGATTCAGTGACTTTTTTCAGTCATCTGTGAACATGATCAGTCAAAGGCCTTTAACATTGGCTTTAACATTGCAGAGGCAGATGCCAAAGAAGAGTAGGCCCAGCTCAGAGCCCCAGGGACTCCATTGGTGACTGGCTTCTTTGTGGAAGTGGCCTCATGGATTCTAACCTCCTGTGTCCTATCAGTGAGTCAGTTAGTTATCCAGCATGTTATAAAGGGGTTTATATCTAGTTCCATAAGTTTGTTGACAATACCCGAGTGGGGTATTGTAACAAATGCTTTAGGCAGAAGTAGGCAGTATGCACCATTTTCCCATCATCCGTAGTCTTAGTGACCTCTTCAGAGAAGTCCACCAGTTTCAGTAAGCGTGACCTTCCTTTGATAAAGCCAAACTGGGAAGGATCCAGTGTCTGGAGTTCTTCTATGTCGTTGTTGATAATTTCCATGATAATTCCTTCCATGATTTTGCAAATAAGACTAGTCAGACTAATGGATCTGTAATTCCTAGGATCTGTTGAAGGTCCTCTCTTATGAAGGGGATGACCATTGCAGTCCTCCGTTCATGTGGCACAAAGCCTGTTTTAAGACTACAGTTAAAAATGTCTCCAGGGTTTCTTAAAAGTCATATTTTACACTACTCAGGACACATCCTGAGATGTTATCAGGGTGCATTGAGGCTGTGTTCTTGGCTTTATTGAGTCCAGCCAGTACATGCTCCCTAGTTATAGCTGGATGGGTTATGTTTGAGGACATTTTGTGAGGATGGTTGGGCTGGGGGATAAATCTGGAACTGAATTTGTCCTCAAACAGGTCTGTTATATCACCAGACTCATTGAATGTGGCACTGATGTGTGCGTCCCTTCAGGTTTCTGACATAGCTATAGAAGGCCTTACTGTTATCTTTCACCTGGGAGGAGATCTTACCCTTAGTGTTGGCTATGTTTGACATAGTTAGCCCTCTTAGTTGTCTATTTACTGTAATGACAGAGTTTCTATTTTTATGGGAATTACCCTTCCTAATTTTTGCCATTTTTTCCTTTTGGTGTATATCCTGTTTAATTTGGGATGCCACCAAGGTGGTTTGTTTCTACAGCTAGTCCTAGGCTTACTTCTGGTGGGTACAGCAGCCTCTATGCAGCCATTGGCATGGTTGTGCAGAGTTTCTGAGAACACCTTGTCACCACAATAAACAAAACATGCTGGAGAGATAGATTCCTGTCTCAGAGACTTCCCATACTCTGGAATAAACTATCTATCTATGTCAAACAGAGCTCCTCATTAGCACTCTTCAAGAAAAATCTTGATGATTGGATGGGAAATAGGAAATTCACCCTGGGGATCACCTCTGTGGCTCTGCTCAACAGTGGCACAGGAAAATAATTTTCTTGGGTGACAAAAGCCAGGGTACCTTTTTGGCTTAGTACCTACCTATGAACCTGTGAACCTATGAACAATTTAGCATAGGCTGATATTTTTTTCTGGGTTTACAAGGGCATTAAATTTTGGCAATCCAGTTCTTATTAAAAGGTAATTTTCCTTGGGATAGATCCTAAGAGTTACTGGTTTTAATGGGATTACAGAGATGATTTTGATTCTGAAGAAGACAGCTTTATGGTTTGATGTTACCAGACATCACGAGATACTGGGGGTTGCAGCTTTCTCCCATATTTGTAAACATGAGGTGCAGTATGCTGGAGCCTCTAGTGGGTGTATTCACTATTTGGTCAAAGATGTTTGCATTTATGAAGTCCAGGAATCTCTGTACATGTAGGTTTGAGGCTGTGTAGAATTCCCAGTCTATAGCAGGGAATTAACATCTACTATGAGTAGAGTGTTAGGTTGGATGGTAAGTGTCTCCAGTAGGTCTAAGTATGCATTGTGATCTTCTTGACACATAGAAGGTGACCTATGGCTGGCTAGGATAGGGGACAGGATTTTGTCAATAGTTATCTGCACGTGGAGGAACTCAAGCACATCATCCTGTTTGACAACCCTAGTGGTATGCTTGTTAATAATATATACTAAGACACCTCCATCTTTAGCCCTTGTCTTTGAAGCTACTGGTTTAAAACTGTGGAAGGGCTTGGATGGAGTGTAGTTTTTTGTTTAGGCTCATGGCAATTAGCAGTAACACCTTGAGATTCAGCTGCGTTGCTTTTGCTATGTCGGTAGGTTTGTCAATTTGGCATTGCCTAAAAAGCCGCTATGGGGATGGATAAACTTTTAGCCATTATTTGAAATCCTAGAGGGGAGAGGTGCAGGCCATTCTTGGAAAAGTAAAGTGGTCTGTTACCCATGTCCTCCCAAGTTGACAGGTATTGAATCCCCTTAGAATGACAAGAGAAAGACAGCTAGTTTTGAAATCAATCATTTGTTGCTCATATTGTAGCATCATCCTCAGTGATGATAATATGCTGCTTAATGCATTTTGACATCATCCTCGGTGATGATAATATGCTGCTTAATGCATTCTGACATCATCCTCGGTGATGATAATATGCTGCTTAATGCATTGTGACATCATCCTCGGTGATGAGAATATGCTACCGAATGTTAAGCTCATATCAGCCTGAGGCACACAGCCTGAAAGCTCCATAATGTTTTTCTTCATAAGCATAGCTGATAAGGCATAACAACATACCCAACACTCTAGTCATAGGTGACTCTATAGTCAGGCACACTGATGTTTCACTCACCAGGCTAAACAAGCTGCCTGTCAGATGCCAGGATCCACCACATAATGCACGCACTCAGGTCACTCCGTAACAAGTACAAATATGATTCTGTCATTGTCCATGTTGGTGTAAATGACCTGAGATGTACCTCCCTGGACTACCTGAAAAAAGATATGGAGGAGCTTTCTGATCTTGTAGCCCAGGCAGGTATGATCCTAGCCCTGAGTAGCATCCTGCCATCACCCAGAATGATACCACAGTACAAGGACAAAATGACTGACTTCAACAATTGGCTAAGCTTCTGGTGTCATTTTAAGGGGATCCAGTATCTGCCTGGGATGAGATGATCGACAGACCACGATGCTTTGCCAGAGATGGCCTGCACCTGTTGCCCTTGGGATTCTGGATACTGGCTAAGGCCCTTGCCACCCCTATAGTGCCTTTTTTAGGCAAGGTTCAAATGACAAATTCACCACCAAAACAGGTACAAGCAAACAAAATCTGAGGGTAATGCTACTCAATGCTAGAAGTCTAAACCTCAAAATGCACTTACTCAAGGCACTCCTTAAAATGGAGAACATCGACATCTATGCAGTGACAGAGACCTGGTTCAAGGCTCCAGAGAGCACCCTTGCATTACCAGGCTATAATTGATACCACACCTTTCGGCCACCTAACCTGGACCAAAACATTAAAGGCGGAGGCGTGTCCATATTCATTAAGAATATCCACACCTCCAGGCTAGTTGCTCAGCATAATGCATCCGAGATTATCCAAGTGCAACTAACTCTGGGCAAGACCGCAATCCAAATTTTAGCTTGCTACAGATCCCTCACCATGCCCCAGAATTTCCACTCCTCATTTCTTGATACACTGGAAAATATTAGGGTGTAACCTAACACCCTAATAATGGGTGATTTCAACTACCCCACCATTAACTGGGAAAACTACTCATGCACCAACTCTTTTGCTCAATGTTTTCTGGAATTTATAAATTTCAACGCCTTGGATCAACTTATCCACACCCCACCAGGGAGAGCAATATCCTAGATCTGGTCATTATCAACATGGGTAACCAGTGTTCTACACCAGAGGTCAGTTCCTCATTGGTCAGATCCAACCACAAGCTAATCACCCTAGACATCCACATCCTGCCCTGACCCCCCTATTAAGGAAACCACCGTAAAAAATGTATCCAAAGCCAACGTCACACTTCTTAAGACAGAAGTGGCAAACATCACGACACCCATGCAGATGGAAAATAGAGGTACGACTGCTGAATCCTACACAAATGCACTTTATAAGCACTTACACAAGTGCATGGATCGTGCAATCCCTAACAGAACCAAGATGCTATCCTCCAAAAAAAAGGAAGCCAATCTAGTGGTCCCCTGCCATAAACAAACTCTACAACAGAAGAAAGAAACTGTTACAAAAAAGAGTAAAATCCCATGATTGGAGGAACTCCGTGGTCAGCCTCAGTAAGATGCTGAGATCCCTCATAAAATCCTCCAAAGCTAGTTATGAAAACAAAATTGCCACTGATTCTTAAGACAACCACAAAGTATCCGATAGCTCTGTCAAGAATCTCAATGGCAACACTCAGATCTGCTCTGAGTTACAGCACAATGGCACTAAATATACAGAAACAACTGGTATTGCCAACATCCTGGCAGATAGGTTCAGTGCTAACTTTACCCCCCTCTCACCCCCTAAAGGGCCCATCTCTACACCAGAAGAATGCAAAGTTCTGGTAATCCAGGCTGCACAGGTAAAAACCACACACTCCAAAGCCAAGAACACAGCATCCATGGGACCTGACAACATCTCAGGCTGCATTCTACATGAACTACAGAACGAACCATGTTCAATCATAACCTTACCTCAGGCTTTGTGCCCACTGAATGGTACACAGTGGTGGTAATCCCACTCCACAAAGGGGGAGCCACCACAGACCTCAGGAGCTACTGCCCCATTAGCCTGACAAGCCTATTCTGCAAGGCTATAAAACGTATTGTCATGGAACTTATAAACAATGACATTGCTAATCTCCAAACTCTGGACCCCTCCCAGTTCAGGTTTGTAAAAGGCAGATCATATCTCCTAAATCTGATAGACTTATTTGAAGCAGTCACCAAAGCCCTAGATAAGGGTAAGGTGGTTCATACAGCCTATCTAGATCTTGCTAAGGCTTTCAACACCACCCCCCACTCTGGAATTATAGATAAACTCACTAAACTAGGTAAAATCCCTATGTCACAAGATGGGTTGCCAACTGGCTCACTGACAGAACCCGCACTGTGAAAGTAGCAGACTCCAAATACGACTTCAGACCAGTGACAAGTGGAGTACCACAGGGTTTAGTCCTGGGTCCTCTCCTGTTTCGTATCTACTTCTCTGGCTAACACAGAAGGTCTTTGGCTAATGAAGCTCACAGATGACTGCAAACTAGGAGCCATAATCAAAACTCCTAACGATGTGGACAGCCTATAAAAGGGCCTCACTGAGACAGATGCCTGGTGTCAAAGCCATGGCCTCAAGCTCAATGCCAAAAAGTGCATTGTCTTCTTTTTTTGGTAAAAACTCTGTACCCATGAACTACCACATAGGCGGTAGTCTATTTAACACCGAAAGTGTGATAAGAGATCTTGGGACACAAGTGGACAGTAGTCTCTCCTTTGATAATCACATCGCCACATTAGTCAGGAAATCCTTCTATGTGGCACACCTCATCACAAAAGGTTTCTAATCCAGGAAAAAAGAGGTCGTTGTTCCCCTCTACTCATCACTTATTAGACCCATTATAGAATACAGTGCCCCTTTTGGTATGTTCATAAGTTCATAGGTTCATAGGTAGGTACTAGGCTATCTGCCCGAGGGCATTTATAATCCTAGCCAGAGTGTGTCAGCTTTCGCCACCCCATTGATTAATTAACTAAGCCTCTGTCAAAAAGAGCCAATGATGTGATCCCAGGGGTGTATTTTCTGTTACCCATCCACTTGTCAAGGTTTCTCTTGAAGAGTGTTAGTGAGGGGCTCTGCCTAATGTAGTTAGGAATTTTGTTCCAAAGCATGGAGAGTCTCTGTGACAGGAATCTATCCCTCCAGCATGTTCTATTTATTGTTGTGGTGAGGTTTAGCTCACTAGAGCAAGTGGCTCGCAGTGACTTGGATTTCTTTAGGTGGAGCATGTCCATCAATTCTGAGTTGGACATGGCTTTGTAAGTCAGGCAGAGATCACCTCTGAGTAAGCAATATGCCACTGAGTACAGCTGGAGTTTTTCCAGTCGAGCTACATAGGACACATGTTTGAGACCAGTAATCCTCTTGGTGAGGTACTTTTGTGGTCTTTCCAGCTGTTGGAAGTGTCTTGTGAGGTACATCCCAAGTGGGGCATTGTACTCTATGATGGGTCTAATGAGTGATGAGTAGAGGGGCACTATAACCTCTTTATTTCTAGATGCGAACCCATTAGTAATTAGATGGGCTACATAGAAGGATTTCCTAACCACTTTGGCAATATGATTGTCAAAGGAGAAATTAATATCTACCTGGGTCCCCAGATCTCTTATTACCTTTTCTGTATTAAGGGGGCTGCCACCTATGTGGTAATTCATGGGTGTTTTGTTTTTCCCAAACGGGATGACTATGCATTTTTTGGCATTTAGCTTGAGACCATGACTTTGATATCAGATGTCTGTCTCAGTAAGGCCCTTTTGGAGAATGTCCATGTCAGACAGACAGTCAATTATGGCTCCCAGTTTGCAGTCATCGGCGAACTTGGTTAGCCATAGTCCTCCTGTGTTTGCCTGTACTTCTGAGAAGTATATTCCAAACAGTAGAGGTCCCAGGATCATGCCTTGTGGGACACCACTTGTGACTGGTTTAGAGTCAGACCTGGAGCCCGCAATTCTTACAGTGTGAGTTCTGTCTGTAAGCCAGTTGGCAACCCATCTTGTGACGTAGGGGTTTATGTTCAGGCTGGTGAGTTTTTCTATAATTCCAGAGTGGTGAATGGTGTCAAAAGCCTTGGCGAGATCAAGGTAGGCTGTGTGAACTACCTTCCCCTCATCTATGGCCTTGGTGACTGTCTCGAAGAAGTCAACCAGGTTTAGTAGGCATGATCTGCCCTTAATAAAGCCGAACTGGGTCAGGCAAGTGTTTGGAGGTTCCCAATGTCCTTGTTAATGAGTTCCATTATGATGCGCTCCATAGCCTTGCAGACCAGGCTAGTCAGGCTTATGGGGCGATAGTTACCAGGGTCAGTTGTGGCCCCTCCTTTGTGGAGCAGAATAACTGTTGCTGTGCACCATTCTATGGGCACATAGCCTGTGTAGAGGCTGAGGATGAACAGTGTGTTTAGGTGGGGGGTTAGTTCGTTCTTTAGTTCATGCAAGACACAACCTGGGGCACCATCTGGCTCCATTGTTGCTGTGCTTTTGGCTTTTGAAAGGGCTGTTTTCACCTGTGCATCTGTGATTTCTGGTACACTACACTTTTCTTGTATTGTTGTGGGCCCTTTTGGGGGTGAGAGGGGGGTGAAGTTTGCACTGAATCTATCTGCCAGGATGTTGGCAATATCAGTGGGTGCAGTATATTTTGTGCTATTTTGCACTAGCTCAAAGCATATCTGTGAGTTGCCACTTAGATCCTTGACATAGCTAAAGAAGGCTTTGTGGTTATCTTTTGAATCCTTGGCTATTTTTTCTTTCTAAGTAAGCCTTGGAGGATTTTATGAGGGATCTTAGTTTCTTAATGATACTGATCAGGATGTCTTTCCTTCTTAGGATTTGCTTTTTTTTCTGAACTAGTTTCCTCCTTCTATTGTATAGCCTGTTTATGGCAGGGGTCCACCAGTCTGGTTTCCTTCTCTTAGTGGAGTGAGTCTTCGTTTTGCTAAGGATGGCACAATCCATGCATCCTTGTAGGTGGTAATAGAGTGCATTTGTAAAGGTTCCTGCATCTTGGACACTGTTATCCTTTAGTGTGGGGGCTGTGAAACTTACCACCTCGGTCTTAAGTAAGGTGAAGTTTGCTATAGAAAAGTTTTTCACTGTTGTTTCCATGGTTGGAGGTGGTGGTGTGGTATGGACATCCAGAGTGATTAGTTTATGGTCTGATCTAACCAGTGACGGGTTGACCTCTGGTGTGGAACACCTGTCACCCATGTTCGTGATGACCAGGTCCAATATGTTTTCACCTCTGGTAGGGGAGTTTACCAGCTGATCCAGGGCATTTGAGTTGATAAATTCTAGGAAGCACTGGACCTGGGAATTTGTACTCGAGTAGTTTTCCCAGTGAATGGTAAGGTAACTGAAATTGCCCAATATCAGGGTGTTTGATAGGACCTTCATGTTTTCCAGTGTCTCCAGAAAGGCGGAGTGGTAGTCCTGGGTCATGGAGGGTGATCTGTAGCAGGCCACAATTTGCATTGCAGATTTGCCCAATGTTAGTTGCACATGGATGATCTCAGAGGTATCATGCTGTGCCACTAACCTGGAGGTGTAGGTATCCTTGATGAATATGGATACACCCCTTCCTTTTGTGTTTCAATCCATGTTCTGTGGCTGAAACGTGTAGTATGAGTTGTAGCCCAGTAGTGCTGAGGTGCTGGCATTGAGTAGCATAACTCTCATTTTTTTATTTGTGCTGTTTACGGAAGTGGGTTTGACATTTGAGCCTTGCCTAAAAAAGGCACTATGAGGTCAGCAAGAGCCTTGGCCAGTATTCGAAAGCCTAGGGGTGACAGGTGCAAGCCGTCTCTTGCGAAGCCACGAGGCCTGTCGAGCATGTCATCCCAGGCTGACAGACACTGGATCCCCTTTGAATGACACCAGAAGCTTAGCCAATTGTTGAAATTGATAATTTTTTCTTTATACTGCAGTATCATTCTTGGTGAGGGCAGGATGCTACTCTGGGTCAGGGTCATACCCGCCTGGGCTACATGATTAGAGAGCTCTTCCATGTCTCTTTTCATGTAGTCCAGGGAGGTATGTCTCTGGTCATTCACATCAACGTAAACAATGACAGAGTCATATTTATACTTGTTCTGGAGCGACCTGAGTGCTTGTGTTATGTGGCAGATTCTGGCTCCCAACAGGCAGCTAACAGTAACCTTCTCCTTGTCCAGCCTAGTAAGTGGGACATCAGTGTGCCTGACTATAGAGTCGTCTATTGCTAGTGTGTTAGGTACGTTATTTCACCTTAAGGGCTGTGGTTGTGCGGCGCACTGATTTTGTGTTTTATATGTTGTCTGGTTTGTGACGGGAGGTGCAGGTTTTTTGGGTGTCTGCTTTGGAGGTCTGTGATGCTTTTGCAGGTTTTTATTTAGAGCCCCAGAGTATGATTTTGTGTATTTATGTGTATTTCTTTTGCCAATGCTGGTTTAGTATGTCTAAGTGAGGCTGGAGGTGTGGTGCAAGTGTTAACCTTCTCCTCATGACTGCCTGTTACAGTCTTGGGTGGAGAGAGCTTAGCCTCCAATTTAGCTATATAATTGCATCTCTTGCATATGTTAATGTTTTTTGGTAGGAGGAGAGGGTTGTCTGTGTACATGAGGCAGTTGTAACATTGACTCAGGATACCCAGGTTCACCAGCTGGACTGGAGAGTATACCTGAAATTGCCCTTTGGTCATGTCTGAATAGTAGGGTGAGCTGCTTAGTCGCTTGGTTGGTGAGGGGTGAATAAAGAGCCTTGCCCTGCTGGGCAATCAAGTGTCAGGGCATATTAGTGCTTGCTATTAGGTCTGAGCAAGTGCTGGACTGTAGGATGCTTTTTAAGTGCTTAGGTTGAGAGTTAGACTACTTTCAAGGGAAAAACTGAAGAGAAGACTTGGTGGAACCGGGATCAATTTAGCCCAAGATAACCAGCACTACCCGGATGTGCAAAATCATGCAAACATGGTTTTAGAGCAGGGAAATGAAAGAGGTAGAAATTAGCCCAAAATGTCCCACAAACTACTAACTTCTGGGCTGGAACCACTCCTCCAGGACATGGCTGCTCAAGCTCTCTCTCTCACAGGTGAACAGAGAAACCTCCCTTTATCCAAGTAAGGTATGGGCAACTTGGAAAATTGCAACAGCCCTAATTCAGCACTAATAAGAACTGGACTATACAAGCTTAGAAAGGTGGAAACAAAAATTTTTTTAAAAGATAAGGCAAAAACAGTAAAAAATACACTTAAAAACAGCTTTAAACGACGCGACAGTAAAAATACACTTAAAACAGCTTTAGATGACTACAAGCAATCAGAAAAGGTTTTTAAACAAATGACCCAATTAACCAGTAAAAAGATCTCAAAAGGTAGCCCTGTGCCTGTAGTCTTCAATCAGACAAGTTCTAACTGCACGCTCCTGCCACTGGGGTGCAGGGAAACCTTCTCCAACAAAGAAGGCCTGGATTAGTGCTCAAGTTATACAAACAAGCTAGATTCAGCAGGCCTGTATCTAGTCTATGCTACAACAAACAAGTCACACTAATTTCAGTGAAACAGTTCAAATATGCATGCACCTTAAGCCTTTAACCAGAAATTCCCAGCTCAGATGGGCGGGTCCAGCCTCTTCTCCCACAAGGTGCAGACCACGAACTGTCTTAATGTAAAATAACTGGCCTGAAGCCCAAGTGGCTTAAACCAATACTAATACACTTTTAGAGACAACACACTGAGCCTTCAATCAGCACTTCCCAACTTAGAAGTATGTAAGCTACTGTCCTGCCACAACAGTGCAGACCACAAACCTTCTTAATGTAAAACAACTGGTCTGAAGCCCAAGTGCTTAAACCAAAGGGTTTAGAATATTAGTTACACCAAGCAGTAATAAATACAATTGAGTACTTTTAAGATGACACAAAAGCAAAATAAAGTAGGAAGAAACACAAATACAGTAGACTACTTTCAAGGGAAAAACTGAAGAGAAGACTTGGTGGAACCGGGATCAATTTAGCCCAAGATAACCAGCACTACCCGGATGTGCAAAATCATGCAAACATGGTTTTAGAGCAGGGAAATGAAAGAGGTAGAAATTAGCCCAAAATGTCCCACAAACTACTAACTTCTGGGCTGGAACCACTCCTCCAGGGACATATGGCTGCTCAAAGCTCCCTCTCTCACAGGTGAACAGAGAAACCTCCCTTTATCCAAGTAAGGTATGGGCAACTTGGAAAATTGTAACAGCCCTGAATTCAGCACTAGCCTGAAAACTGGACTATACAAGCTTAGAAAGGTGGGAAACAAGGAAATTTTTTTTTTAAAAGATAAGGCAAAAACAGTAAAAAAATACACTTAAAACAGCTTTAAACGACGACAAACAGTAAAAAATACACTTAAAACAGCTTTAGATGACTACAAGCAATCAGAAAAGGTTTTTAAACAAATGACCCAATTAACCAGTAAAAAGATCTCAAAAGGTAGCCCTGTTCCTGTAGTCTTCAATCAGACAAGTTCTAACTGCACGCTCCTGCCACTGGGGTGCAGGGAAACCTTCTCCAACAAAGAAGGCCTGGATTAGTGCTCAAGTTATACAAACAAAGCTAGATTCAGCAGGCCTGTATCTAGTCTATGCTACAGCAAACAAGTCACACTAATTTCAGTAAGAAACAGTTCAAATATGCATGCACCTTAAGCCTTTAACCAGAAATTCCCAGCTCAGATGGGCAGAGTCCAGCCTCTTCTCCCACAAGAGTGCAGACCACGAACTGTCTTAATGTAAAATAACTGGCCTGAAGCCCAAGTGCTTAAACCAATACTAATACACTTTTAGAACAACACACTGAGCCTTCAATCAGCACTTCCCAACTTAGAAGTATGTAAGCTACCTGTCCTGCCACAACAGTGCAGACCACAAACCTTCTTAATGTAAAACAACTGGTCTGAAGCCCAAGTGCTTAAACCAAAAGGTTTAGAATGATAGTTACACCAAGCAGTAATAAATACAATTGAGTACTTTTAAGATGACACAAAAGCAAAATAAAGTAGGAAGAAACACAAATACAGTAAAAGCAGATGAAAAAAAGTGCATTTTTTTTTGAGTGAGCAAATGAGATGGACCCAGGAAGAGTATCCAAATTCAAATTTACAAGAGGGGTGGGCAAAGCCACCAAGATTAACACCAAAACAAAAGCAAGGAGGGTGTGTGGGGAACTAACTGAAAAAAACAGAGCCACAACTTCCAGCTAGATAGTATTCAATGCAACGCAAATAAATCAATTTAAATGCTGTATTATTTGAAAAAAAGTGCAAATACCCCCTCTTATCACTGGCTATTCAAGAATTCTAACAAGCATTAACTGAAAAAACAGAGCCACAACTTCCAGCTAGATAGTATTTAATGCAACACAAATAAATCAATTTAAATGCTGTATTATTTGAAAAAAGTGCAGATAAAGATTTACTTAAATTCACTTATACGTCAGGTTGATTTGATTTCATGTAGGTCTTAGCTGGCCAAAGCTCAGAGTTTAAGACATCTACAACAACTGGAAAGGCCACAGACATACCTCACGAAGACAGATGCCCTATGCAGACTGTCTCAAAAAACTCTAGCTTTACTCCGTCGCATATCGCCTACTCAGAGGTGATCTCTACCTAACATACAAAGCTATGTCAAACCCAGAGCTGTTGGACATGCTCCACTTAAAGAAATCCCAATCCCTCCAAGCTACACACTCTAGGGACCTAATAAATCTTGTCACAACAATAAACAGAACATGCTGGAGGGATAGATTCCTGTCTCAGAGACTTCCCATACTCTGGAACAAACTACCTATCTATATCTAACAAAGCTCCTCATTAGCACTATTCAAGAAAAATCTTGATGATTGGATGGGAAATAGGAAATTCACCCCGGGGATCACTTCTGTGGCTCTGCTCGACAGGGGCACAGGAAAATAATTTTCTTGGGTGGTGAAAGACAGGGTACCTTTTAGGCTAGGCTTATATAGGCACTAGGGCCAACAGCCTAGTACCTACCTATGAACCTGTATAGTCCAGGGAGGTGCATCTCAGGTCATTTACACCTACACGGACTATGACGAGATCGTACTGGTACCACCTCTGGCATAATAACTTGATTACATGCATGATTTGGCATATTCTGGCTCCAGATAAGCAAACAACAGTTATTTTCTCCTTGTTCAGTTTGGTTAGAGGGTCATCAGTGTGTCTTAAAATGAAGTCCCCTACAATAAGAGTCCTGGGAAGTGTGTTTTCTTGTTTTAGAAGCTTAGTCTTTGGGATGCCACTGTTAATGACAGAATGTTTGGTGTCAGGTGTTATTTTTTCTGAGTGTCTCTGGGCTTCCTGAGGCATAACTTTTACAATGATTAATGTAGGAAATATTTGTTTCTTAGAAAGATTGATTTTTAAGTGCTTCAGCATATATTACTCTATGTGTGTGCTGTGTACAATGTGAGATGGGTGTTGTGTGTGTGGTTTTGACGACTTGATGTGCACTTGTATGCAAGAGTTTAGCCTCTAGTGTCATTAAGTACATTTCTCACATACAGTGTCTGTTTCTTTAAGGATTAAGTGGTTGCCGGTAAAGATGAGACAATTGTTACATTGTCTCAAGATGTCCATATCCACTAAACTGGCTACAGAGAAGTTAAGAAATTGCATATCCATGATCTCTGGTCCTTTGATTTGTGAGCTACAAGGGGGTGGTGTATTGAGGTTAGAAAGCTATTAAGGGTGCTTTAACAAGCAGCTTATGCTAAGCAGTGCTAAATTATACTAACTTTAGTGTTTACACAATTTTGAAATCAACTAAATCTGTAGGTATTGCCTCTTGAATTTCAACTAGCTGCTCTAATCTTGTTAGCACTCAAGGTGTTTGCTCTATATTGCTGCTTTACAGGGTATAGTTTTATGAACCATTCTTTCTAGGTGTTTGCTAGTGTACAGTGCACTGCTAACCTATGCAAACACACAAAGTTTATAGCAGCACAGGAAAAACAGAAAACTAACTAATGGGCCCTTTGGCCAATAAAATGACTACACTATGATTTATTTTGTGTGTTTCTCAAGTTGACTAGAGAAGACATACACCACCTGTTGCAAGATGAATAAATTTGGTCGTCCTCATGTAAAAACACAGTAGGAGAGACCCACAAGTGCAGTGCTACCACAAACCACTTAAACACCCAGCTGGAGGCATTTTCAAGACAGTCTTACAGCAGTAACAGTGCGAGGAATCATTGTTTTTTTTTTAAATCAGTGGAAACAGTATTGATCAAAATAATTTAACTGTAGTTTAGCAACCAAAGGAACTTAACTTTGCCTGGATGCCACTGGATACAAGTAGAACACTTCCTGAATGCAGACAAGGACTTCCAGCTTTGCTGAGCTCGAGGGTTTCTCATGAGTGATACTGGTTTGCTGGGTGGGCACTCAGAATCATGGCTCTATGGAAGATACTGGGGCCTTGGTGCACATATCAGTAGGGTTAAAAAGGTCCTGTGTTGGATTGCAAAGACAATGCCATGTCCAGCACTGACACAGGGAGCTGCTGCAGGAGACAGTAATGACATTTCTGAGGGTGAGGACTAGATTCTTACTGTTATGAAGCTGGATATGGGTACACCTCTGATGTCCCCTTCCCTATTCCCAATCATGGTGTCCCCAAACCTTTTGTCTCCATTACCATCCCTGTCTGTATGTCCTGTATGTCTGTTCATGCTTCCCAACCTACACTACTTACCTGATGATCTCATTCCTAAGTGCCATTCGCAACGTTCCTCTCTCTCCCAAAAAATAATAAAAATGGGCAACTTCTCCCACCAAAAAATTGTGTCTCATACATAGCTCTCCACTTCAGTTATGCATCACCTTGAGACACTTGACTTGATTCAATTGGCCACACAACATTATTCTGTTGTTGTCACCTGTCACTGGTATGATGAATCTCCAAGGTCAGGAAATTGTGTATCCAGTTGTACATTCATGTTGTGAAGAAGTGGATAGCTATAGTGCTCTCCCTTGATCCTCCTGCAAACTTCTGTATTCTTTCCCCTGTGTTCTTCCCTCTGCTTGCCAACCCCATTTTCTCCACTGTACTATCCAACTCCCCTTAAGTTGATCAACAGTATAAAATGCTGAATGTCATATGGCCAAAACCATAAGACCGACATTTCAGAAAGTCGAACAATGTGAATGGAGATTGCCGTGCATTGAGGGATGAGAAATATGTCATTTTCCTCAATGTAATGTGATCTCAAAGTTGGTCTATTTAATTAGCAGGGGGGCTTGCCCTCCAGCAAAATTTTTTTTTTTTGTATTTTAATTTCAACCTTCCGAAATATCGGTCATATGGTCTCGGCCATATGACAGTTGGTATTTCAGACAGTTGATCAACTGAACTAGATCCCCTATCCATCTCTTTTTCACATGTTTAATCAGGTCAAAAATAGATTGACAGACACACATGGCCAGCAGTGGACCATGGAAAAGGCTTCGCTCTATATCCTCCACAGCTGCACTGAGGTTGGCTGTGACAGTGAATGCTGTTCTTATTTAAAAGCTGATGATTTTAATTTAATCCACAGTTGTCCAGTCACTTTCATGCAATGTGCTTAAATCTGCTGTGGTATTAATATACTGAGTAAAGACAGACTAAAGGCAGGCCTGTGATATTGTTAATGTTACAATTTTTTGGCTGTTGGATATAATAACCTACGAGTTTCGATATGGTGTGTGGAGATAATTACTCTGTTTATAAACTGATGTTTTTCACAGAGTTAAGTGTTATGAGTTCAATTACAGCTGTAGGTCAATTTATTAATTTGTGGCATTTTATATTCCTATCATATAGTAAACTGCAACCATCCATATTTCCATGTACAATATTTCATTAACTTACCATTTGAATAGTGCAGCAAGACATTGCAGCTGCAACGTGGAGACTTATAAAGTCAACATTAGGCTGCTTATGTCTTCATGTCTGTTGCACTCTCCTACCCCTTATGTGCCCCTATAGTAAACAGTTTATTGTACAGAGTATAACAGATTAAAGATGATTTAATAAGTAATAGCAATACATAATACAGATGTTCCTACACGTCCCACAAAACCTATTGTTGCTAGTCCTTTCTGCATTTGTATCTATTTCGCTCTCTCTCTGTTCTCCCCTTCTGTAAGTTGTCACTGTGTTTCAATTGTTTTATTTAAATGTCATGAAGTAGTAATTCCTTTGCAGCATTATGAGATAATTCTCCCATGTTTTGATACATTTTTGACTAATTTCAAGGGCTGTAATCGAGCCATTAGTTAAGTGTTGCTGACCTTTTTAGGGATACTATTTTATGCGTACCTGTTGCTACATACTGTTAAGACGTCCATTATCCTGCTTCTGTCATTAGATACTTTGTCCCTGCCTCCATCGCACCCTGTCAATGTATCTTCTTCCTTCTGTGTCATTATTATTCCACCTCTGCACTTGCACAATTTTTGATGTCGGGCAAAAAAATATAACTTAGACTAAATGGAAATGCACAGCTTATGGCAATAACTTGTGATTTTATTGCCCTCAGCTGCATTTCTCTGCTGCATTTTGTGCCAATGTTCCTTTCATATTTACAATATATATATATATATATATATATATATATATATATATATATATACATACACAGATAAGAAGAAATTTGACATCACATACTCTTATACAATGTTAAGGATACACTGAATCACCAAGATAATCTTATACGATTAACACATTAAGAGTGTTGGTATTTCAATAGCAACATTTCAAGGTTATCCCAACCAGTAAAAGTCTTTAATTTATAGATCTTATTCAGATCACCTCTTTTTCAGTTTTAATTAGTTGTTGTTGTTGTGTCTTTCGTCTTTTTCTGGTTAGGGGTCGCCACAGCGGAACTCCGGTCCGCTAATGATTGGCAGTAGATTTTTACGTGCCGAGTTGCCGGCCCAGACGCACAACCTTCAACAAAGGTACGCCTATTCATGCATGTCTCCACACAGAAGACGCTCTAGCTGAGAATCGAACAGGACAACGTCTTACTGTGAGGCGACAATGCTACCGCAGCACCACCACCGCAGTATTGCTTTAAATTTAAAAATTGATTGATTGTAGGAACTGGGTTCGATTTCCAGTTTTTTTGTAATAACTTTTCTACCTACTGCCAGTAAACTCAGGAGAATGTTTGTTGTTTGACTTTTATACCCACTAAGCAGTTATACTCGCTTCAATATGCAAATCAGATGTCTGATTGTAATAAAAGAGGATGAGCATATAGTGTATTTCACCTTTGTTCCAAACAGTTGCTACATACTAAAATAATGCACAGAATCGCACAAGTCATGCAGAACTTTAATAAATAAACAGCAGCAGATATCTAGTCACTTTTTCTCCACAGAAAATAGCCACGGCATTCTCTGTTTGTGCATTTCAGATGTCCAGTTAAGTAGACCATGTTACTTCTCAGAAATGCACACTAGTCCTGCTAAGGCATGTAGTGACTGTTTAAAATAAACAAATGAAAAGATGGTTACTTTCATCCAGCCAAAACCAACCCGATCCCCCATCCATCAGTTATAGCCACCGTGTGTGATGCCTATGCAATATTATTTGACCTCCACACATACCTCTCAAGTGTTGAGATTTTTGTAGAATATCCAGAATTTTGCCTTGTATATTTTGGTCTGTTCCTCATAAAATTTGTGATTTTCTGGCAACTCATTTAAGAGTGAAGCCACAACTTCATGCCCTTCACAAAATGTATGCAATCACAAGTTCTATTATTCTAGCAACTTTCTAAGTTTATAACAGCAATATTTAAAAGCTTTCTATTTTTGGACCTTTGACCCTCCCCTTATATTTGGCTTTGTCCAGATTTCTTTCTAAGAGGCTGAGAAGTATGCCTGTAGTGCGCCCAAATAATGCACCACAGTTTAAAGTATTCTAATCTAAGCCGCTCCACAAATCACAAAGCCAGAAGAATATTGTAAATAATCTCTGGTTGATCACTGCCAGCATCATTGTACAGTGGTGACCCTTCTCTTACCAGACCCTTCCTTTCATCTACCTGTCCACACAACATAAGTACTGCCCAGCACATGTGGCTGACAGCATTATTGTAAAATTAATGGCATTTCTATCATCAGCATATTTTCTTCCTGAAAATGTCCCTGCTTCTATCCCTCAATGTTCAAATAGTAAAAAAAGCAGTCTTCCCAACACTTGAGAGGACTGTACTCCTGTGACCTCTCAACACTTAAGGTAGCATCAAGATAACTGAAGCACCGTTCCCCTGGACCTCTCCTTGTGCCACAGGATCATTTTTCTTTTTCCCTTAAGTAGCTTCTTCATTTATTTAAATTTTAGACTAAAAAAAAAAAATTACTCTAAAAAAATAAATAAATAAACAGGGAAAGAGCACCCCTAGAAGAGCGATGACATGGCACCCTAGATGTCCTCCTAGTTTGCCAATGTGTAAGGCTGGCTCTGAGTTGTTGTTGTCATGATACGCTTCCCCTTTTTGTCTGATGTTGTCAGTACATTATGGCAAACCTCATGTTGGAGGACAAGTGCATGTCTGTAACATTATGATTACTGAATAACATCCAAACCTACAGTCACGGAAAAAGTTAAGGTCATGCAGGAAACCACAAAATACAGTAGGTGAATGTACATATATGCCATCCCATGAGACAGAACATTGTTTATTTATTTATTCATATTTACTTACTGGGAAACTGTACTGATCTGAACTGACTATTTGCAGGCCCAGCCTGGGTGAATAGGATCACATAA
This sequence comes from Protopterus annectens, assembly GCF_019279795.1. NCBI lineage: Eukaryota > Metazoa > Chordata > Ceratodontiformes > Protopteridae > Protopterus > Protopterus annectens. The sequence goes on along the minus strand of NC_056732.1, from coordinate 1,849,832,511 downwards.
GAAATGAAAAAAACATATTTACAGATAAAAGGATATGATGAAACATACACACATATATATATATATATATATATATATATATATATATATATATATATATATATATATATATATATATATATATATATATATATATATATATATATATATATATATATATATATATATATATATATATATGTATATATATATATATATATATATATATATATATATATATATATATATATATATATATATATATATATATATATATATATATATATATATATATATATATATATATATATATATATATATATATATATATATATATATATATATATATATATATATATATATATATATATATATATATATATATATATATATACATATATATATATATATATATATATATATATATATATATATATATATATATATATATATATATATATATAAGTATCACTTCTGTTATTCCTTCACTTCATCCCATGGAAGGAATATGCAATGTGGTTTGGAGTGAAATGCAGTGTAATACTGTGAAAGCTTCCAACATAACTTTCTTGGTGCAGAGGTGAAAAACAAGCTATATTTCATAACACTGCATGGCGCTCCAGAACTATCATTAGGTTTTCAGTTGCTGGATGACTTAAGTAAATAATGAATATAAAGAAAAAAAGGAAAGCTTAGTAGACTGGACCACAAATTCTGCAAATACAATAACGATTTATTTAAAAGTAAGCGCTTTCGGTAGAGAGCAATCGCAATAAATTTACTTTTAAATAAATCGTTATTGTATTTGCAGAATTTGTGGTCCAGTCTGCTGGCTAAGCTCGTTTTTTGTCACTTTTTGTTTCTTTACAAGTAAATAAATGAAATATATGGAAAGTGAGACTAAAACCTGCTTCATAAATACAGAATGAGTACATCACTAACAGGGGAAAGCTTACATCCTTCCAAAGGTCCTTGCAGACATTACAGGAACAGTGGGTTGTTATGTTCAACCAAGTTTTGCATGTGAATCACTGAATGCCATTTGACCATAAAAATCAGTAACAGATTATAATAGAGGTGAAACGGTTAGTCAGACAGAGCCCATAACCTTGGGGGGGGCAATGGCCCCCAACAACGATATAACAATGGCTCAATGAATTAAAATCTCTCTTTTTCTGATATCTGCATACTTTTCCTTCTCAAGTGCAGGAGGTTCTGCCCCCTGCCCACCTACATTAGCAGTGCTGCAGGAATTAAGATGGAGACTGTTGTACTACACAGAATTACTTTACTAGTAATGGGGTATGCTCTGGGTACTGTAATCAGTGGTGGAGTACATTAGGGCATTGTACTGGGGTACTGTAGTCAGTAGTGGAGCATAGCTGGACTCTGTATTGGTGTTCTATAGTCACTGTTGGAGTATATCAGAGCTCTGTAGTGGTGTTCTGTAGTAACTGTTAGAGTATATCAGAGCTCTGTACTGGGGTACTGTACTCACCAGTAGAGTATATCAGTGCACTGTACTGGGGTACTGTACTCACTAGTAGAGTATATCAGTGCACTTTATTGCAACACTGTAGTCACGCAGCTTTTGAAGTTGACTTTGCAGTGGTGATGGACAGGTTGACAGATGAGATTACACAGGAGGCCCCATGGACTATGATGTTTGCAGATGACATTGTGATATGTAGTGAGAGTAGGGACCAGGTTGAGAAGACCCTGGAGAGGTGGAGATATGCTTTAGAGAGGAGAGGAATGAAGGTCAGCAGGGCTAAAACAAAATATATGTCTGTAAATGAGGGGGGGGGGTAGAGGAATGGTGAGGATGCAGGGAGTAGAGTTGGTAAAGGTGGATGAGTTTAAGTACTTGGGATCAACAGTTCAGAGTAATGGTGAGTGTGGAAGAGAGGTGAAGAATAGAGTACAGGCAGGGTGGAATGTGTGGAGAAGAGTGTCAGGAGTGATTTGTGACAGATGGGTACCAATAAGAGTGAAAGGGAAGGTCTACACGAGGGTTGTGAGACCAGCTATGTTATATGGGTTGGAGACTGTAGCATTGTCGAAAAGGCAGGAGTCAGAGCTGGCTGTGGCAGAGTTAAAGATGTTAAGATTTGCACTGGGTGTGACTAGGATGGACAGGATTAGGAATCAGTATATTAGAGGGTCAGCTCAGGTTGGACAGTTTGGAGACAAAGCAAGAGAGGTGAGATTCATTGGTTTGGACATGTGCTGAGGAGGGATGATGGGTATATTGGGAAAAAGATGCTAAGGATGGAGCTGCCAGGTAAGAGGAAAAGAGGAAGGCCTAAGATGAGGTTTATGGATGTGGTGAGAGAGGACATGCAGGCGGTTGGTGTGAAAGAGCATGATACAGAGGACAGGAAGAAATGGAAACAGATGATCCGCTGTGGCGACCCCTAATGGGAACAGCCGAAAGAAGATGATGATGATGATGAAGCATGCAGATTACTGCAAACCAGGTGTCTTGATTGTCTCATCTACAACCCTCATATTCTACAAGAGGAGCTGCACACGGTCAGCACTTGGTATTTTGACCGTGGCCCTAGCCTGAAAAAAAAGTATAGTTGCATTTTGGAAACAAGTGCATCCCACTGATTATCACAGAAATAAAACCCATTTAAGGTTAATACTGTCTTTAAAGAGCTCGGGTCATGTGCAGGTAATAGGCATGCGGTTCAGAAGACCACTTTCTCACTTGTTCCAGAACAATATTTGGTCAGGTGACTTGCCTGAAGTTACACATTGGGCATAATGGGTCTGGCAGAATCAAACTCTAGTCTACAAGAAGCAGTTCATCAAAAAGGCATAGCCTTAATCCTTTTATATGTGTTTAATATAAATGAGAATTGTACTATGATAGATCTTTGATATTGTATCATCTTATTTTATTATTTTTATTAATTTAAGGGACTGATTGCTGTTTGTCACTGACTGGTTTATTTTGAATTGATGTTTATATATATTTATGTGGTTGAAAAGTTTGGATTTTAATGGTCTGATGAAGCAGTCATGAAAGCGCTTACCTACGTATTAAAACATCCTCATTTAATTTTATGACCCCTCTGGCAGTGTTTTATTTTGTTGGTATATTGGTTTTATTCTTTCTGTTTTTTCAGTGGAGTACTCATTTCAGCCACAGTACCATTTTATATTTGAGTTATTTATTTAAGACAAACCTTCCTGTAGGATGCCAAAGTCATTTCGGGATTATTACTTTCCTAGCTTGTAGCCATCTGTAAACTTAGTCAGCCAGAGTCCTTTGGAGTTGTCTTTTACTTCAGAAAAGTAGATGCCAAACAGGAGAGGTCTTAGCACAGATCCCTGAAGAACTCCACTGGTGACTGGTCTCTTTGTGGAGGTAACTTTCCCTATGTTGATTATCTGTGTCCTATCTGTGAGTCAGTTGGCAATCCATCGAGTGATATAAGGGTTTAGTCACAGTTTATTTAGCTTTTCTACTGTGTCTGAGTGGATAATTGTGTCAAAAGCTTTGGCCAGGTCAAGGTATGTGATGTGTACCATTTTGCCTTTGTCTATTGTTTTTGATGACCTTTTAAAAAAATCCACTAGTTTAAGTAAGCACAACCTGCCCTTGATGAATCCAAACTGAAACAGGTCCAGTGTTTTGAGGTTCCCTATGTCCTGATTGATTAATATCATTATAAGCCTTTTAATGGCTTCCCATATGAGGCTGGTCAGATTTATGGGCCTCTAACTGCCTGGGTCTGTGTAAGGTCTACCCTGATGCAGGGGAATGACTGTAGCTGTGCGCCTCTTACTTGGTACAAAACCTGTAGGGGGGGCTGAGATTGAACTGTGTTATTAGGGTTGTGGTTAAATCATGCTTTGTGCTGTTTAATATGCATCCAGGGGTATTATCAGGACCTGTCAATGCAGTATTTTTATCTTTTGATAGCTCTTTTAGGACTTGGTCTTGTTTGATAGCTGGAGGCGAGCTAATTTCAGGTATATCTTGAGGGACAGATGGTGGGGAGAGAGTTTTGTTAGCTACTCAGCATTCATATTTATTTGCATAGAATATACAAAATTCCAAGTCTGTGTCACTTTGCCATATTTAAACCCCCTTCATCTTTTTCAGAAATATGCTGTTCAGAGAGCACTTCATCAGTCACTCTTCCCCATTTGTTGAACTTTCTTCAGACCTTCTCCTCCTGAATTTGTCTCTAAACTCCTGAGCCAAGTCTCATCATTGGAGTCAGCATCATGTTCAGCAGGGGCTACATTACTCACCACACTGCTGACAAAATATTTATATTCACAAGTTCAGCAAACCCAGAGTCACCATCAGACTTTTGTGATAGATGGTGCAAAGTGACAGCAACATTTGTATTGTCTTCTAGCAGTCTGGTATCATTGGTCTAAAATCATCTGACTTAGCATATAACAAACTCCAACTTCACTGCCTAGATCATTTATTTATGTATATATGTATGTATTTACTTTTATTTACAAAGATAGTCTGACTTCTTTAAAATGCAGGCCTGGGGAGGAAAGCTCAAGACATATTATCATTACATTATCAGGGAATCAAATACACATGAAATAATAATATATCGTAGGAAAAACCTCTATACATAAAATAACAGTGGTATATCAGGGCATAATATCATATTACAAGTGTTAGACATTAACATACAACATCAAAAATGAAAAACACTTTGAGTACAATAACATACACTATATAAACAAGAAATGAGCCAACATAAGTTTACATTTAATAAAATACAGGGATTTGTGAAAGCTGACATATAGACAGAGAATAAGTATAGTCTTTATGTTATAACACACAGAAAAGAAAACCAGGAGATAATCAAACAGCTGAGATTCTGCATTTTATAAAAATCATAAAGATGTTATTTTTTGATTTCTATCGCTAGGTTGAACAGCTGATGAAAGTTGCAGGGGGTTTACAATAGAAGAAACAGTAGCAAGACAGTGCATGCATGTTGGCTTATATAATCTATGTACATGCTATATACAGTATGACAGGCATATGAAATGATGGGATATTGGTAAAACAGTACCTTAGGCTAAATACTTGCATTATTTGAACAAGGCTTTTGTTCCTGAGCAATTATTGCCATTTACTGGCATATTGTATGCTTTATTACAATTACCTGGCATTTGTGTTAGACCCTTCTAATGATTAGAGTACTGCTTAATACAGGCATTTAAAGTTAGATAGGTCAGTTAGGTGTAGGAAGTTATCATGGAAAGGTGCTTCATGGGTATAGCCAGTTTATGTACAGTTGTTTGGAATTAAATGAGCTAAAATCAGTGGCTTATCACAAATGGGATGAAATAATGCTACAGTGTTTAGCTGCTTACTTAAGAGTATAAGGAATACTATATATATCTTATAAGTATGACATTAAGATCTTATGAAGTCTGCTTTGATGGATGAAAGTGCTAAATAAGATTTATTAAACCGTTTTTCAACACGGAGTGGATTTCTTCTCTGGATTTGAATCACGAGTACAACTGTTGTCATTGGACTGTTCATTTCAGTAGGATTTATTTGAGTAATTTTGGTTATTTTTTATCCTGCTGGTACTGCTAGTTTGGTTGGAAATTCCAGATTAGTTACAACAGTAGATGCTTAGATGAGAGTAGTTACTAGGAAGAAACATGCCATAGTTACGAATGCCTGAGACATAAGAAAGGGATTTTTGTGTGACAGTTTGTAGTTGCATGAACTTAGTATATTGAGCCTATCAGAGTGGACTCATCTGCATAGTGAACATTTTTGGCATGCTTTGCAGCTGAATGCCTGTCACTGATGAAGATATGGTAATAGTAAAGGTCCTAATATTTTACCCGTCATATTCTTATGTGACAGTTGGAAAACAAGAATATGTATTTTCCCAATGAGCACTTTGTCTTTTCATGATTACATAGGTAACTATTGATCTATTATATTAAATTAGGAGTTATAAGATTATGGACTTACCTCCATTGTGTAAAAGGATTATATAAGACGACTTCCATGTGCGGAACCCAACATTCTTTTGTGGGGGGTTTCCAAGTGTGAATGTGGGTCTGCTCTTTCATTTGTATTTGAATATTTGGGGCCAGTGTTCCAGTGTTGTTGGTTTTAGCATTACAAGAACTTTTTATTGTAGATGTAGGTACCATTTTTTAAAAACAAAGTGACAGAATCACCTCAAAAAGCACATATTGGCTGGTCCAAAACATAGCAGTGTCAAAACCCTTCCCCATTAACGATGTCTACTTCCTTTTTCTCACATACTACAATGCAGAGTTTAGACATGTTAGCATCCGTGTTCTTACCCAGAATCCTTCCTCACACCTTCATCAGTAGTCCTTACCAATAATACTGGATCATGCAGCTTTCAGCATATGTGTAGCACAGGGTGTGCATACTGGGTACCACAATATATTCAGGTGACTTCACTGTCACCGCTAAACCTTGTATATGTTGAAAAGTTATTTCAGATGAGAATAATCACCACATAAATAAGATTTTTTAACATACAATTTAATAACAAGATTCAGTAGATAAACAGTTCCAGATAATCATTATTTGTTTAAGAGGAATGATAACAATAACTTAAAATACGTTGTGTTTATGTCATACAATTAGCTCCGTAAAATGTACTTTAAAATGTCTGACTGCTCAATTAATTTTTATATCATACAAATAGCACCTAGTTTTAATATACAGAATTTTCTTTCATCCCCCAAATCTCTTCTACCAGATGTCTAGGTGCAAGGTTCAAATCTCATCTTTGTAAAGCTGTAGAAGATGAGTGGAGCAAATCATGTCTGTAGATGCTTTGCTAGGGCATTTTTTGTTTTCATTCTTAAAAAGTTGATACACTGGTCTATAGGATTTACTGTATTTCCATTAGTTATCAGATGATGCATTATATCAGCTCACTTACAACCCCTTGTAAGTGACAATTCATGTGATATACATCCTGATGGTACATGTACTCAGACTTGCCACTTTATGACCTAATTAAAAGGTGATATTTTCCTGAGGTCAGTATACTTCAGAGATGTACTGACAGTCAGTGTAACACCTTTCATACTCTTTCCACAATGAACAGTCTCCTCAGACCATATGCAACTTCCAGTTAAGCACCTACGATGATCTGTTTTATTGTGAAGTGAGCAGTGACACATGAGCATTGGGTAATCCACTCGACCAACTGTGACTCAATACCAGGTGATCCAAGCAAGTGACTGTAAATAGGTGTGTGTGTGTTTTAAATGATGGTGATGTCCCCCCCCCCCCCATACAGTAAGCATCTGCATCCCATGTTGCCATATCTGTGTCCTAAGTAAAGCAAACTGTGGTCATATATGTTAGCATCAGAGTAAATTGTCATACCTTACATTATATTTCTAAATCTCCAGGCTTCATCTAAAACTGCAGTGTAATTATTTCCTCATTAAGAGTTATGTAAAATGTTTTTTTATCTATAAAAGTATATGGATAAATGTACAAGAGTTATAACATTTATTTACTCAGACTGTAACTGCATGAACCCACTTTATCTCATTGTCTAATTCCCCAAAGATACAGCTTGTTGCTGGGTGTATTTCGTGTACATACAGGTTATCTATCACACTGCCATTTCTATAACTATCTATATTTTTGCATTTATTACTGAGAACACTGGACCCACTGTAAATTATGTTCTCGAACAACAGTGATGCAGTCATAGAGATTACTGTTGCTTGGCAACTTGATGCTGTTATTTATTCATCTAATGAGTTTAAGATTAATGCAGTAGGCCATACACTGTCAGCTAGTTTACTGCCCACATTACATAATTTTCATTATGCAGGATGGCATACTAGTAAACTTCAGGAAGAAGTATTTACCAAAGATACAAATGGATTCAGTATTCATAGACAAGGGATTCTTCTGAGCCTGCTGATAATACATTCTGTTTCGTTGTATAACTTCATGGGTTCATAGGTGATTACTAGCCTGACTACCCCCAGGGGGCATTTTAAAGCCTAGTCTTGTTTCCCAAATGTACGTGGCAGCTTGATACTCTTGGGGTTATTTTATGGGGTATATGTAGACATTGGAATGAGTGGTCAAGAATTTGCAGACTGCCTTTATCTACTCGAGATGTAGGTGTCAGTCCAGGGGTAAATTTCTGATTTCCCAGCCACTGGTCCAAGTTAAACTTGAACTGGGTTAGGAAATAATTATTCTTGACATGGATAGGAAGCCTATTCCATAGGTTCATAGGTTCATACTAGGCTATCTGCCCTGGGGCATTTATAAGCCTAGCCTGATTGTGTTTGGCTTACGCCACCCCTTGATTTGAGTATACTGTGCCCTTTTTAAAGTTTAGTTTACTGTGCCTCTGTCTAATAGTGACACGGAAGTAATCCCCGGGACAAACCTACGATTCCCCACCCACTCATCAAGATTCTTCTTGAAGGGAGTCAGTGAGGTGCTCTGCCTAACATGAAATGGAATTCTATTTCAGAGCGAAGGGAGCCTCTGGGTTATGAATCTGTCCCTCCAGCATGTTCTATTTATTTCTGTGCTGAGGTTCAAGTCCCTCGAGCGCGTGGCTCTAAGGGATTTAGATTTACTGAGGTGGAGCATGTCCATTAATTCTGGGTTGGACATAGCTTTATATGTTAGGCATAGATCGCCTCGATGTAGGCGGTATGCAACTGAGTAGAGCTGGAGTTTTTTTAACCGAGCAGCATATGGCATCTGTTTGAGTCCCTTGATCCTCCTGGTGAGGTACTTTTGGGGTCTTTCTAATTGCTGCAGGTGTTGGGTAAGGTACATCCCAAAGGGGGCATTGTATTCTATGATGGGCCTGATGAGGGATGAATAAAGGGGCACAATTACCTCTCTTGATCTAAATGTGAATCCTTTCATGATGAGGTGGGCTATGTAGAAGGTCTTTCTAACCACTTTGGCAATGTCGTTGTCAAAGGAGAGATTGCTATCAACTTGGGTCTCCAGATCCCTAATTACTTTCTCTGTACTTAATGGGTTACCACCTATGTGGTAATTTGTGGACACATTGTTTTTGCCAAAGGGTATGACTATACACTTTTTGGCATTTAGCTTTAGACCATGGCTCTAGCACCAGTTATCCGTCTCTGCGAGACCTTTTTGAAGGATGTTTGTGTCAGCTGGAGAGTCGATTATGGCGCCCAGTTTGCAGTCATCTGCGAACTTGGTGAGCCATAGTCCTCCCACGTTGGCCTGTACCTCAGAAAAGTAAATACTGAATAAGAGAGGTCCCAGGACAGAACCTTGTGGGATGCCACTTGTGATCGGTTTCGAGTCTGACATGGCTCCAGCAACTCTGACTCTGTGGGTTCTGTCTTTGAGCCAGTCTGTGACCCATCTTGTGACATAGGGGTTTATATTTAGGCTGGATAGCTTATCTATGATGCCCGAGTGGGGTATTGTGTCAAATGCCTTTGCGAGGTCCAGATAGGCTGTGTGGACTACCTTCCCCTTCATGTATGGCCTTGGTGACAGTTTCGAAGAAGTCAACCAGGTTCAAAAGGCAGGATCTGCCCTTGACGAAGCCAAATTGGGTAGGATCTAGTGTCTGTAGGTCCCCGATGTCTTTGTTTATGAGTTCCATGATGATCCTCTCCATAGCCTTGCAGACTAGGCTAGTCAGGCTTATGGGACGATAGTTTCCAGGGTCCGCAGAGGCGCCACCTTTGTGGAGTGGGACCACTGTTGCTGTACGCCATTCTTTGGGCACATATCCTGTAGTGAGGCTGAGCTTGTACAGCAGTTTTACTTGAGGGATTAGTTCTTTTTGGAGTTCATGTAGGACGCAACCCGGGACACCATCTGGTCCCATGGAAGCAGTGTTTTTTGCTTTGGAGAGGGCGGCCTTCACCTGAGCATCAGAGATGTTTGGGAGGCTGCACTCTGCCGGGATAGATACTTGCTCTTTTGGGGGGGGGGGGTGGAGAAGTTTGCACTGAACCTGTCTGCCAGGATATTGGCAATGTCTGTGGGTTCAGTGTATTTTTTGTCGCTTAGAATCAACTCAGAACAAGTCTGGGAGTTGCATCACAGGTTCCTAACATAACTGAAAAAAGCCTTATGATTGTCTTTAGTGTCCTGTGCAATTTTTCTCTCAAAGCTGGCCTTGGAGGATTTTATGAGGGATCATAATTTTTTGCTAGTACTGATCAGAGATGCCTTCCCTTTTCGGGATTTTGCTCTATCATGTAGTAGCTTCCTCCTTCTGTTGTACAGTTTATTTATGGCTGGGGTCCATGAGACTGGACGCCTGCCTTTGGATGATTGGGTCTTGATTTTGTTTGGGATAGCATGATCCATGCATTCCTGGAGATGTCCGTAGAATGAGTTTATATAGGATTCTGCACTTTGGGCCGTAGTTTCCACTGGCCCTGGGGCCTTGAAGGATTCCACTTTGGTTTTGAGAAGTGTGAAGTTCTCTTTTGAGAAGTTTTTCACTGTGGTTTTCTGGGCTGGGGGTGGGGTCGGGATGTGGATATCCAGTGAAATTAATTTATGGTCTGATCTTACCAATGAGGGATATACTTCTGGTATGGAGCATAGGGTCCCCATGTTGGTAATGATCAGGTCTAGTATGTTTTCCCCTCTTGTGGGAGTGGTGACTAGTTGTTCCATAGCATTTGAGTTTATAAATTCCAGGAACCTTTGGGCTACGGTGCTGGGGCTTGAGTAATGCTCCCAGTCTATGTTTGGGTAGTTGAAGTCACCCAATATAATGGTATTCGGAGAAATCTTCATGTTCTCCAATGTTTTCAGGAAAGCCGAGTGGGATTCCTGACTTTGAGAGGGTGGTCTGTAGGATGCTATAAACTGAAAAGCAGTCTTGCCCACTGTCAGTTGCACATGGATGGTCTCCGATACTTTGTGCAATGCCACTAACCTGGAGGTGTGGATATCTTGATAAATATGGAAACTCCCTCTCCTTTTGTGGTTCAGTCCGGGTTTTGGGGCCAAAAAGCATGATATGAGGTATAACCTGGTAGTGCTGGGGTGCTCTCTGGAGCCTTGAACCAGGTTTCTGTCACTGCACAGATATCAATGTTCTCCATTCTGAGGAGAGCTTCGAGTGCATGCATCTTGAGGTTAAGACTTCTGGCGTTTAGCAGCATTACCCTTAGTTTCTTGTTCCTTGTGCTGTCTATGGAGGTGGGTTTGACTTTTGAGCCTTGCCTAAAAAAGGCACTATGGGGTGGCAAGAGCCTTTGCCAATATCCGAAAGCCCAGGGGTGACAGGTGCAAGCCGTCCCTAGCGAAGCAACGTGGCTTGTCGAGCATGTCATCCCAGGCTGACAGACACTGGATCCCCTTTGAATGACACCAAAATTTTAGCCAATTGTTAAAATCGATCATTTTGTCTTTATACTGTGGCATCATTCTAGGTGAGGGTAAGATGCTGCTCAAGGTCAGGGTCATACCGGCCTGGGCTACATGATCTGAGAGCTCCTCTATGTCTCTTTTCATGTAGTCGAGGGAGGTACGTCTCAGTTCATTCACGCCAGCATGTACAATGTCTGAGTCATATTTGTATTTGCTTTGGAGTGACCTGAGTGCTTGCGTTATGTGGCGGATCCTAGCGCCCGACAGGCAGCTCACTGTGACCTTCTCTTTATTGAGCCTGGTGAGTGGGACGTCAGTGTGTCTGACAATAGAGTCACCTATAACAAGAGTATCAGGTGTGTTATTCAGCCTTAAGGGCTGTGACTGCTTGGTACACTGACGTTGTGTGCTATGTGTTGTACGTGTTTTGTTTTGGGGTAGCGTTTGCTTGGATGTCTGCTTTGGAGGTCTCTGTTGCTTAGGTAGATTTTTATTTAGAGCCTCTGAGTATGTTTTTGTGTTTTTATGTGTTTGGTTTGCTGTTGTGGTGGGACTATGTGATACTGGAATTGTGTTGTGTGAGGTTACCTTCTCCTCCTGACTGGTTACACCAGTTTTGAGATGAGAGAGCTCAGCCTCCAGTTTGGCTATATGGTTGCATCTCTCACATATATTTGAACCTGTTTGGAGGAGGAGAGGGTTGTCCATGTACATGAGACAGTTGTAACATTGCCTCAAAATTCCCAGATTCACCAGCTGGACTGGAGAGGAAACCATTGACTGACCTTTGGACATGCTAGAGTAATATAGGGAACTGAATTAAAATGGACCAGTAGGGGACAAGGTAATCATGTGTGTGTGTTCTTCAGGGCAGTATGTATATAGGATTTAAAAAAGAGAATATATGTATATAGGATTTAAAAAAAGAGAAAGGATAATCTCTAAGACTCATACTAGCCACTTCAACATTTCCTATATATGTTGCAGACAAGTTTAGGTCCCAGGACTGGGTAATTCTGATGCTATTTGTTTTGCAGTTCTGCAACAGGTCCATCAGAGTGGGATTAGAGGATGTTTTGCAGGCCAGGCATAGACTGCATCTCACCAGTTTGTAGGAGACTGAGTACAGGGACAGGGCTTTGAGGTGGTCCACAGAGGACCTTTTGTTTACAACCTGTATTCTTTCTGTGATTAAACTCTTTGGAAACTCCAGTTGTTGCATGTGCCTGGTCAGGTACGTACCAAAGGGACTGTTATAGTCAATGATTGGTCTTATAGGGGTCTGATAAGGGTCAAACACAGCAGAACAATGACATCCTTGGACCTAGATGCCACACCGTTGTTTATAAAGTGCTCTCTACATATTGATTTCTTTATTATTGTTGAAACATGATGGTCAAAGGCCTAGTTACTTTTAACATGCATTCCAAATCAGTGTTGTAGTTTCCGGAGGTAGCTGCCTTCCCAAAAGATACTGTTATGCATTTCATGGCATTGAGTTTTAGATTATAGCTCTGTCAGCAGTTTTTAATTTTTTTGGAGGATGTTTGTGTCATTGGGGGTTTCCATGACCTCACCTAGTTTATAATTTTCTACAAACTTGGTCAGCCAGAGGGCCCTGACACTAGCCATGAGTTTAGAGGCATAGATGCCATAAAGAAGAGGCCCCAGCACCGAGCCTTGATGGACTCTGCTAGTGAATGGCATCTTTGTAGAGATGCATCTTGTTAATTGTACAGTTTACTAATGAGTGCTGCTGTGACTATTTTTAAATCCTATATACATACTGCCTTGAAGAACGTAGTCTGTGCATAACTTTGTAAAGTTCGGTGCTTGTACTACAAATAGACAGAGTCAACAGTGGTAAATGAAATTGTAACTGTTAACTCATTAAAAGCATTATAGCCTACCTCTAGGTGTTCCTGCAGTTACACCCCACCAATGCCTCTAGGCATCAAATATTGCTCACTCATATTTGCATTAATAATTCCAAAATCATGCCACATACAAGATATTAGAACTTTTTATCTTAAAGCTTACATGATGGCAAACATTACTGTATTGATATTTGACCTTTGCCTAGTAGAGATAAAGAGATACTGAATATTACTTACATATTATTTATTTGTATTACAGCAATTTTCATATTCCTCTAAACTGTATTCTTTCTGTGAGGAAACTCTGTCGACACTCTAGTTGTTGCATGTGCCTGATCAGGTACATACCAAAGGGAGTGTTAAGTGACAATAACAAAACTTCACAGCCTCATATGAAAGCTCACAGATGATGAAGAGAATGCCACTGGCAGTATGTGTGTTGCTTAAATGGTTACTGAAACATCCCAAGCTAGTTATACAACATTACAAAAATTAATATTTACTATGTTTATATTTAGATCTAGAATCAAATTAATGCAACCACTGTAAAGACATGCGTGAATGGGCGTACCTTCGTTGAAGGTTGTGCGTCAGGGCTGGCAACTCAGTACGTAAAAATCAACTGCCAATCATTAGCGGACCGGAGTTCCGCTGTGGCGACCCCTAACCGAGAAAAGCCGAAAGTCACAACAACAACAACTGTAAAGATTACTTTGTGATGAAAAGTTTGCCATTTACAGTTTTCTAATACCACTTACAGTTGTAAAGACATTGACGTTTGTACTGTAAGGCAATAACTTCATTTTTTTCAAAAGGCTCAGGCCACGACCATTTGAAGTTAACATACAAACTCAAAAGGACTCCAGTGGACAGAATGCGTTAAATATCATAGCAGTTATCTTAAACCCCACACCATCACACAAAATCTAAAGTAGGGTTGGCGGTTATCATAATGGTGAATGTGTTTACCTTAAAAACAGAAGGTGTAGGGTTTGATTCACAAATAAGGTAATTGGCTAGGCTTAAAATCACCCACAAGGGCAGTTAGCCTAGTACTGACCTTTGAACCTATACCTTTATAATCATAACTCGAGTATGCCTTTTGTCAAACAAATGAATTCATTTTCTAGCAATATCCCTTGGTTCCATTTCCCTTAATATACCCAGTTTCTCTGTTATTGTGTCTACTGGCTACTAGGATTTGTAAGTAGTGGTGGTTGTAAAAAAATACTAGACTGAAGAAACTGTTTTGTAGACACACGGCAAAGTTACATTTTAAAAGGCAAAAAAGAGTTTGTTACTATTAATTCACTTTATTAATATGACTGTTCAATACCAGTATAGCTGAAAACATTTAAACATTGAATAAACTGCCTGTTGTCAAGTTTAATTGTATTTTAGTGTTACATAGTAACTGCTGAAATAGTTGACAACAGATATTGAACTGGCAATTGCCAGACTGGAATTATATCAATGACTCACTGCTGTATGTTTAAAAGGTAGAGAAAAATCACTGCTTGGGTCCAGTGTTCATCACTAATGCCCTTTCACCTAGAGTACAATCTTGGAAAATATATTGTTTTGTTAGATGGATACATGAGCAAATTCCATGTCAGTAAGCCTACATGCATGGAATTTTTAAATACAGCTTTAATTTTAATGGTTCTGCAACTGTACCACTGTTATTGCAAGGGCTGAAGAAAGGGTACAGTGTCTCAGTGAAGGTGTTAGAGAAGGTGTAGAGGTGGGACACATGATCAGCATTATAAAATGACACCTGGCCCCCCTCATAATCCAGGTACACTCCGATCTTCCTGGGCTGCACAGTGAGCTTGATAGCCTTGGGTGGTGAATCCTGAGCCCAGTACTCTTCTCCAGACCTCAGGGCTACAGCCCAGTAGCCATGCTGTGGGTTCACATCAAATTGGCCCTTCCTTTTGCTGGACTGTCTGGTGACCCCAACAGTCCATTCTGTCTTGCCCTTCACTTCCACTTCCCAGTAATGTCTTCCTGATGTAAAGCCATGTGCTCCAAGCACACAGAGAAGTGAATCATATCTTTGAGGCTTGTCAGAGAGCAGTTGTTCAGCATCACGGTACCACACAGTGGTCAAGTCTTCCGACAAGAGGAGATTAGGATGTGCTGTTTTAGGGTCCAGGATCAATTGAGACGAGCCTGTGAAAATAAAAGAGTTTATGTCACACACACTGACAAGGAAAGGTTTATAAATGTCAAAGTAAGAAACATATTATTAAAAGTTTAGTTTCAATGGAAATTAATATTTCTTTGTGATCCCTAATGGGCATGCTGTACCATTGATACATCCAGAAACATCATATAAATGTGAAGCATAGTGTGGTCTTCAATGTTTAATGACCACAATATCTGACAATTAATGTAGAAATAAATATAAAAATGCATTCAACTGAATTGACAGTTAACCTGAAGGCCCACTGTAAACTAAGCATTGTAATACCAGTTAGTGACAACACAGATGAGGAGGGAAGTCACAGGTAAACAACACATCCTAGACAAGTAACACCAAAGCAATCTTCAGACACAAATAGAAATGTAACACTGACTGGTGGCTTGATAGTTAGGCATATGGATTCTACACTCATAGGCATATGGATTCTACACTTATTAGGCTATTTAATAACACAGTAACAGTGAGCTGTCTCTCAGGAGCCAATAATGCTGATGGTACAAGGGCCCTTAAGACCCTTAAACCAGACAAACATGAATACAGCATGATGGTGACCCCTGTTGGATTAAAAGACTGGCATGCAGAACCATGAGGGATATGGAAGGAGACATGACAGAGTTCTCCATGCTTGTTACATATTCAAGAAAGTCCCTGGCACAGCATGTGGTCCTTCCATTACCAAACACAGTGTTGAGGTATAATGGAAAGATGGTTGGGTTTAATAATTCAGATATGCTTCTGCATGGGATGAGATACTTGATAACCATTCTTGCTTCGCTATGGAAAGTTTGCACTTTCATTCCAAGGCTACCACATACTGGTGCAGGTTTCTGCTAGATGTCTAAACAACCAGATCTTTGTGTTACCCTTACTCTCCATGCCTTGATGGCACTTGAACAGCATGGGGATTGGTGGGAATATGAGACATCAGGGACTAAGGTGTGAGGATATGGCAGGAAATGGACACATCAAGAAATGCAGACAATTCAGGGACCAGTATGGGGCCTGTGGTGTGTGTGTTTTTATTGCATATAGGAGTGTGCATGGGGGGGGGGGGTGACTCAGCCTTCAGGATGTGGTTGCCACAGCAATTGTCTACCAAAGAAGTACTGATCTGCATTTTGTGGTAGTTAACATTGATTCAGTAATATGCAAATGAATCTATAATGAGGTCATTCCTCACTGTACCTAATGTCTTCCTGAATCACAAAATACAGCAGCATGACCGCAGTAAGGCCTTTTAACTGTGGACTGTAAGGCCTGTGCTGGGGATGTTAACAAACCTTCAAATATATGTTAACTATTTTCTGTTTGTCACTTAATAATTTCATAAAAGATGTATTTACATTTTGTGGTTGTCTCCAAGGGGCAATAGGCGACAACAGAAAGGAAACACAAATACCTTAACATATTTTTCTTCTAAAGCATTTCACACATTTCTGTTTGCAACAATGATTGTCTTGTGCATTCAGTATAATTCAACTTTTTTGGTTATTTAATCACCCTATTACCTATACTGCTCACTAGTTTGAAATAATTCTGCTGTTGTACTAAATAAGAACCCTAAGCTGTTATATGGATCAACCATTACTTAATGGAAGGAAATCTGAGAGTCTTAATTAATGGGATACAGTTATGTATTTTTAATTATTTATTTTTACTAATTCACAAAAGATGAATCATAAAGGTTTGTAGGAAAGTGTATATTCACATATATGGTCGCTGAATTCAAAATGAAATTATTTCTGCCATTCTATCAACAATTATAATGATTTGCACTGTTCTTGTAAAAAGATTTGGCTGCATCTACACCTCTGAAATTCCAAAACTGCAAAGAATAAAATAAGATATGCAGGAGGCAGCCTGCCTTTTGTTGGCAGCACTGTGGGGACCCCCTAAATTGACAGCTGGTAGGAGGGTCCTCTTGCAAAGATAGATAGACATCTCTCAAACCAACTGGTTTGTTCGTTGTGACATCTGTAATCACGATGCAGAAATCAGTCAGGTTGTTAGATGTCTAACTATTCAAGACCCCCCAAAAGTTAGAGCTAGGAGTTGGGCCCATGCAAAGATAAACAGATATCTTACAACCTGAGTGGCTTCTTGAATGAATCATCTAACTCTTGGCATAGAAAGCAGTTGGGTTGACGGATATCTAACTAGTCAAGAAACCATGACAGTATCCACCACCAACATCACTGTAATGGAGAAGGTAAGTGGGTAAAAGTTGTGTTTTAAAAATAAAAGAAAGAAAAAAACACCCACAACAGATCAGCAGATGTCCAAACATGTAAAAAGATGAGAGAGCAGAAGAGCATGTCTGACACCACGTGACCAGTTTTAATAAAATAAAAAATGTAAAAAAGTTGCAAAGTACTTTTATCTGCACACTTATAGCTAAAGAATCAAGACTTTGTGACATTTTAACATTCATCTTTAACATCTAACATTTCCAGTCATGTGATATAATCAGAGGACCTTTGCAAGTGGATGTTTTATGTCATGTGATTTCTAGCTGTGATATTATCAGATGATCTTTGCACTATTTAAATGATGGTATGATCTTCTGTTAGCAGACAGACAAACTCTTGATCCCTTGGTGATAAGACTGGAGGTAAAAGCATTTACTCTGCTTCTTTATTTTTCACTTTTTATTTTATTAAAAGTGATTAATCTGACAGTTGGTGCCTGAATCATTCAGCTACTCCTCCATTTTTTGTGTTTTTGGACTTTTGGTTAATTGAAATGTCATAAGTTTCTTTTCTTTCATTTCTGTGGTTATGGCAGCAGGTAAGCTATGGGCTCTATAAAAGTAAAAATATATTTTTCTACGGTTTACTACTGTTTGTGCGAACAACATTCTATCGGCTGCAATGTGCCAAAAAACAGAATGTCGAACGCACAAGCACTTTTGCACCAGATAGTCGACTCCACTTATGCAAATGCACAACTGCATCCACATCCCCACTGTAGTGCGATCTCGGAGTTAGAATATATAAGTGGGGGGTGCAGGGGGGCTTGCCCCCTTGCAAAAACCTGATTGCTGTATAGGAGTTTGATTTACATCAGCTCCTATATAGCTATCACGAGGTGGTTTCGACAACAATGTTGAGTCAAATGCATCGAGCATTTGGTTCGACATTGTGTGAGTTATTTATTTTTTTTTTTTCGGTGTTACCATTCATTTACTTGAACTGAAAATGTTTTTCCGTTCGAATAAACAATAGCAAACCTTTTTCTACTGCTTTAAATGCCTGTAGTCTGCAAACTTTTACACAGGCAGCAATACATGCCTGAAATTAAGAATTTACTAAATAAATAAATTAATATGAAGTATATGTCTTGTACACTTCATTTACGTCTGCACAGATGTGGGCTGCACTTAACCTTTTTATGTTAAATGCTTGCAGTAAAGGGCACAGTGCATTTAATCTTCTAGACGCACTGTGGATCTGTAGGCATGGGACAGAGGTTTTAGTAAGATGACATGGCTCTGTAGGTAGTGACAGGAATGAGCAAGGCAGCAACTATAGGCAAATGTCAGTTGAGGAACCAGGTTTATTGTAAGGCCCCGTAGATCTGGTATTTTATTTTAAGATAGTACAGTTAAACTGTGTTTCACAATGATGTTGAGTGGGTAGAAAGGACTCATGAATTTGAAGAACTCTACTGTTTCTTTTGTGAAACTGACACTAAATTTATCTGCAAGAATATTAATAATATATTCAGGGTCAGTGTAGGTCATATTGTTACAAATTAATTCAGAGCACTGCATTATTTCTTAACCATATGATGTAATTAAAAGAATGATTTATGATTACCTTTGGATGTGGATGTTAATTTTAATTTGAGTTCCCTTTCAATCATCTTCCTTATGGTAACTTTTAGAGTTTTTGCTTACATTTTTAATACAGACTTTAATGTGGGTAGATTTTGATTTATCATGTGCTTTAATTAGCTTTTTTTCTGTAATAGAGCTTATTAAGACTGGCATTCCACAAAGGTGGCTAATTTTTATGTTCTCCGTATATTTGGTTCCAATTGGAAGTGAATGATTTATACTGTTTGCTAAAATAGGGTATAATTCATTGCTAGAAGTGAATGCTGAGGTCACATAAGGGCCAGAAATCCTGAAGTAGATTTTGAGAGCTCATTGTATAGTTTTAAAAGACTTGCCTTTTTCCCCTTGAATTCAGAGCTGTTCATTATTGTGCAGGTAGATGCCCTAAAGGAGAAGATTTCTGATTTAAGATCAGATTCGACCAGAGATTAGGATATTATAGGAGTAGTACAAGTAGATACGATGCTTTTAAGGATGAGGTCAAGAATATTTTGACCTCTAGAGGGCTGATTAACTATTTCCATATGCGACCAAGTATTTACTAAGTCTAGAAATCTTTGGGTGCATGCAATTCTTCTGGTATAAGGTGCATTTGTTAATCAATGAATAGCTGGTGTTACCCAGCAAAAATACATTTTTATTGATGGATATCACAAAAAGTACATTTAGAACAATTTCACGATCCTCTAGGGCATAGACAGTCACTCATATCTAGATATGAATTAATAATTTCTCTGGCTTAAGATAATTTAAATAATTTCTGTCTATGGATCACCAGGAATTGTTCTAGAGATAATTTGGGTCATTGTCAAATAAAAGTATTCCCCTGTAGTTTTGAACAGGTCCAAATGTGTGATAGGTAGTGAAACCTGGTAAAGAGGGGGCGTTATCTTTACATCAGAATTAAGCTTGTGTTAAACTACAGATATGGTACCTAATTTTGTAATTATCTCCTGTCCACTGACACCTCTCACAAATGAAAAGCTCCTACAAATAGGCAATTGTTTCATGAGGCAGATAGTCTATTTAATGAACTGAATAAGGCTGTTATGTTCTTGTCCACTGTCAGTAACTCCTACTACCTGTGTAATTTACTGTAATTTTGTAATATGTAACTTTATGTAATGTTGGAAATCATGTGATACATGTTGCAACAAAGTGAATTGTGTGGAGCTTTTCTCCCCGGGCCTCCAATGAAAACGGGTCATCTGACCCAGTCAGACTATCCCAATAACCAAATGTCAACTAACTAACTAAATAAATAAATAAATACACTTTACTAAGGAATTTGCTTTGTATACAGGTACATCAGACATGGGTCTGGGAGCTGTGTTATCCCAGGATATTCACAATGAGAACAGAGGTAATCCAGGAAGCTCGTCAGGTCTGGTATCCCACCTGTGACCTAGAGGGTAACAGGACTAACAAGAAACTTACAAAGGATTAGTACAGATTAAATTTCTTTAGTTAGCAGATCTACTAACAGATCTAAGAGAATCTCTCTCTGAAACCCACATTATGGGAGGAATAGATATCTTGTTGAAGCTTCATAGGTTCATAGGTGTGTACTAGGCTAATGGCCCTGGGGCCTTTACACGCCTAGCCACAGGATTACCCTGGCATAGTGCCACCTGACCTTAGTTTCCTGTGCCTCTGTCGAGTAGAGCCACTGGAGTTTTCCCCAAAGTGAATTTTCTGTTTCCCATCCACTCGTCAAGATTTCTCTTAAAGAGGGTCAGCAAGGTGCTCTGCTCAACATGTATGGGAAGTCTATTCCATAGCATGGGCAATCTCTGGGTTATGAACCTGTCCCTCCAGCATGTTTTGCTAATTGTGGTAATGAGGTTGAGGTCTCTGGAGCGTGTGGTGTGGAGAGATTGGGATTTCTTTAGATGTAGCATTTCTAACAGAACTGGGTCAGACATGACTTTGCAAGTCAAGCAGAGATCGCCTCAAAGTAGGTGATATGAGACAGAGAATAATTAGAGTTTTTTGAGTCTGTCCATATAGGACAAGTGTTTAAGACCTAGGATCCTCTTTGTGAGGTACTTTTGTGGACTCTTCCGTTATTGCAGGTGTCTAGTGAGGTACATGCCAAATGGGGAATTGTACTCAATGATTGGCCTAAGAGGGAAGAGTAGAGGGAGACAATGACCTCTTTCTTCCTGGAATGAAAACCCTTAGTAATGAGATGTGCCACGTAGAAGGACTTTCTGACCACGGTGGCAATGCGGTGGTCGAAGGAGAGGTTGCTGTCAACCTGTGTTCCCAGATCTCTTATGATGCCTTCTGTGTTTAGTGGACTACAATCAATGTGGTAATTCATGGGAACCGGGTTTTCCCAAAAGGGATGACGACATTTTTTGGCATTGAGCTTAAGGTCATGGTTCTCAGTGAGGCCATTCTGTAGGATGTCAATCACTGGGGGAGTTAATAATAGCTCCCAACTTGCAATCATCTGCGAACACTTTCAGCTTTAAATATCTCAAGCTACTCACCATTAATGCTCAGAGTCTAAAAAAACAAAACAGCCCACTTTCATGCCTGGCTATACCATAACCTACCAGACATAGTAGCTATCTCTGAGACATGGCTAAAACCCCACATCTCTGACCGTGAAATCCTACCCCCTGGGTTTCAAGCCCTCAGATAAGACTGCCTAAATAGAAAAAGTGGAGGAGTAGACTTAATTTACTCTAGCCTATTCTCCATTACTCCATTACTCTCTAGCAAAACCCCATTCCTCAGTTCAGCAACGCAGAACTTGTCATAGGTCTACTAAAAATGAATAACTATAAAAGCATTTGCATCATGGCCCTCTATATGCCCCCAGGAAACAATGCCACAACACTTGAAGAAATTCTTCTATGGGCCTCAACTAATATTAAGCTTGAGACCTACATACTAGGGGACATGAACATAGACTGGAACACAATGAAATAACCGTAATCCCTCCATATCTATCAATCTATTCAAATTCAATCAACTAACCAACTCCATTACTAGACCCAATAAAAAGCAACCCCCCAGGCTCCACTCTTGACTGGATCCTAGTCACCCACCCAAATAAAATCTCAAACACAGGCATCTTACCAGACTCCATTATTGATCACCTGCCAGCTTTCATCCATCGAGCAACCCCCTCCATTCCTTAGCTACACCAATATATCTACACACGAAACCTTACAAACTTCAACCCCACAACTTTCTCTAGCTCTCTCAAACAAACTGGAACAATCTAAAAACTCTTCCTCTAGACAACGCTGTAGAATTCTTCAACTCAACCTTCTTAAATACTCTGAACTTCCAAGCCCCACCAAGAACAAAAAGAATAAATACCAACTCCACCCCATGGTTCATAGGTTCATAGGTAGGTACTAGGCTATCGGCCCTAGGGCCTATACCAGCCTAGTCAAAAAGGTTCCCTGGCTTTCGCCACCCAAGAAAATTATTTTCCTGTTCCCCTGTCAAGCATTGTGCCATTTTTCCGTAGGGGGCGGCTTACTACTCACTGCTTTGGAAGTGGGAGCCCCCCACTGCTTAGATCTGTGCGTAGCCTGAGACTGAAGTCTTGGTGGTCTGCTTTTCCTGGGTTTGGACTGAGAAGAACTGAAAGGGACTGCAAAGGACCAGTTCTTTGAAGACCAATGCCTACTGAATCTGGGAGGCTGTACTTCCAAGGAATCTTTAACAGTTTGCATAGATTTAACTTTTTCCTCCATCCTTTTAAGGACTTCTTCTGCTTTGTTGCCAAAAAAGTGGTCTTGGTTTAAGGGTGCATCCAGTAATTTAGCTTTAACATGATCTGGCAAATTTTGTTCCTTAAGCCAAGCATGCCTTCTAAGTACAGACCCAGTGACAGCAGCCCTGCAAGATGCTTCTAAAGCATCAAAACCACACTGCAAAATATGTTTACCAACCTATTCAGCAGAATGCATTAAATCTTGCAAGTCTTTGTGTTCAGCACAGTCAGGAATCAACATAATTTTCTATTTAAGTAGTCCCATAACATGCTGCTGATACTTTAACATATGAAACTGGCAATTTAAAGCCCTAAAGGTCAAAATTAGCAAAAGTGTATACTTTCTTACCCCATCTGTCTAAGGCTCTAGAATCCCTATCAGAAGGGGTAGGATTTTTGGCAGTAGTAGCCTTAATGCCTTTTGGTCCTTGGGAAATGGTCTCTGGATCCGCAGTAGGATTCTTGAAGAGGAACTTGTGAGAGTCAGGTACTCTGTAGTACCTGTCAGGTTTCCTGGAAGCTGGAGGCAAAGTATCTGGGGTAAGGCTAGATTCCAAGAAAACATCATCTACAATAGCCAGAACAGGAGGGATAGCTAGAGGCCTGTGTTGAGGCAGGAGTAAGAATTTCCTAAGTCTCTTTTTGGACTCAGAATAGTCCTGGCTTTTTCCAGTGGAAATGCTCCCTAAGAGTATGCAAGGTTTCACCAAAAGAAAAATCTTCTGGAGGGGAAGCAGAAGGAATGGAATCCTCTGCATCAGAATCCTCATAAGCAGATAAGGGCAAATCCTGGTAATCAGAAGGAGCAGAGATATCAGATTCCTGATAAGAAGGATCAGAAGGAAAATCAGTTCTAGGTCTGTTAGAAAGGGAAGGCTGGCTTCCCCTATTTAAGGTAATAAGATCTTCAGCCATTGTAAGTATTTGTTTCTGAGGCATATGGGCCTTTGTATGTGGTTTGATCTTCGGTTTTCTAGGCATAGTGCGAGTTTTAGGCCTGAGGAATTTGAGTTGGGAATGATGCCGTCAGTTTAATATGAAAGTCTGTAGGCCTGAATACACCCTCAAAAGCTAGTGCCTGCACAATGGCTCTGGACCCATCCAAGGTAGAGACATCCACAGGTTCCATAGTCGAAGAAGCATCTCGCGGCATACTGAACTCCGAATGGGTCTCAGTAGAGGCCTGCGAATCTGTAGTAGCGAGTATCAGGGGCTGCAGAAGCACCTCACTGAGTACTGGTAGACTGGGGACTAGCTTAACAGAAGCATCTTCAGCAGTTTTGGACCTATGCGGTCTGTCTCTGTCTTTATCCTTACGTTTTTTCGGAAGATTGGTAGTTGGATGGCTTAACAAAGCCATTTTGGAGTACGGAGATTGAGAACGAAAGTATTTAGCTACAAAAATTGCCCGACGACGAATAGTTTGGATGTTGAACAAGGCACAAAACCGACAGCGGGGGACGTCATGGTCTAGGCCTAAACAGGTGATATAATAAGAATGAAAATCTCTATGAGGTATTTGCTTTCCACAGGCAAGACAGTTGTTAATTTTTTCGGACATCGGTTAGAGCAAGAAAAAAGGATCACCAATGGGGTACTTATCTTTTTTTTTTTTTTTTGTAGACTTCGGGTCTGAAACTCGAAAATGAAAATTTCAGGAGTCAGCCGACCGGCACTTGCGAACTACTTCTGCTTCGGGCACCGCACGGCAAGAAAGACTGATGTAATGGCATCGGCTACATGTTTTATACCCCTGACGACCTGACATCATGGAAGAAGCAACAGCATCTGATGCAGAAATCTGAAGACTCTGGTATTCAGGCCGGCTGAGGGCTACCTGCAGGCAGATAACTGAAATGTGATGACTGCAATGCAACAGTGAAACACGAAGAACATCTCCCTCTTCCTCTGCAGCCTCCCTCAGCCATCTGTCCCACTGCAAACATCAGGTCAGCTGCACTGCATCCTGATCTAAATTGGAGCTGTTCATCTTCCATCCCACTCTCCACTGCTCTGTGCATTCATCCATCAGTAAGCCTCTGTTGTACATCCATGCTGCATGACAGGATCTCAGCACCACCACACTGCCCACAGCCATAAATATCAGCCAGGTTGCCATACACTAGCACCAGAATGCCTATTCTTCAGTCATCATGGACTCAGCCCTCAAATCTAACTGACATGAGCATCCTCCAAAGTCACCTAACCCAACCCACTCAACATCCTGACCATCCATCAGAACCTCATCTGGGCCTTCTGCTGTTCCCAACCTCAGTGTCCTCAGTGCTTCTCCTGCTCCTTACAGGGTGGGCTCCTCCTCCTCCTCCATCATTGCCTGTGTCTGAGGTTTTAACAGGACATTGTCCACAGATAATGACATCTTTAACTCTCTAGTCTCCCACTAGTATCCTTTTACTAATGACTGTATGATCTCTTTGGCTAATGGCTTGAGGTACAGTGTAGATAACAAAGGGGCATCAGACATATCTGTTTCATTCCTAGGAAAAGTGGAACATTTGGGGGCAACTCTACTCTCCATATTGATTTCATTTTATTTATTTATTTATCCTTTTTTGACCAGATTAGTCCAACTAGGCTAGTAGCCTCTTTACAGGGTAGACCTGAGGTGGTATGTATACTTTCAGGGAAAATTTAACCAATGCATTGGGGAACTTCCTCTACTCTTTTTGTTAGATGCCATGGGATCTTTCACATCCACCTGAGCTTCCACCAACTCAAACAGGTGCGACCCCGGTTTAATGTCTCATCTGAAGGACAACACACTCAGGAGTCAGCAATCAGTTTACCTGTTGTGGGAATAGAACCACTGCCTTCTGCACCAAAGGTGAGAGTGCTACTTGTGCCACAGACACTATCTCCTTTCATCTTAGTGCAGATCTTTGTTATATACTTCAAGAAAGGACAGCATGTTGTTCTGTAAATCCAGATTTCACTAAAATTTTAAATATGTAATCCCATCTCACCTTTTCAAGCTTTTTCAGCATATAGAGCTAATATTAACAACGTTCTCTGTCCCTCCTAAGCTTCTCTCATAGTCATCACAGTTCTCAAAGTGTTATAAAATGTACTATATCCAATCACCAATCCAAACGCATCTCCATGTTTAATTATGGTAGAATTCGTGCCACCTTTGGTACTACAGTGCTTAAAATTGTCTTATAATCATTAGTGAGTATTGAAATTGGCCTGTACGAAGCCAGGAGACATGGATCGTTTCCTTCCTTCCAATTTGTTATTACTGACTGCTTCAAGGACATTAGGATCTGTGATCCCCTAGGATTGGATTTATGACAATTCATCACTTCACCTTTCACCTGTCCTCTCCAGGCCTTTCTTTCTCATCCTAAGCCTATCAAGATGCATCCAACCCCCTACTTCCCTTTCACTTGACTTCAAGTATGTATGTTAGTCTAACAATACTGTACTGCAGTATTACTCAGAAACATGCTTGTCTGCACTAAACTCATGACAATGTTTGATATCCCATCTTCTTTTCTTCCCCTGTTATATATTTATTCATGTTACTGACTGACTATATTATTACGGTTCTAATTTATTCATGTTACTGACTGACTATATTATTACGGTTCTAATTTATTCATGTTACTGACTGACTATATTATTACGGTACTAATTTTTTCATGTTACTGACTGACTATATTATTACGGTTCTAATTTATTCATGTTACTGACTGACTATATTATTACGGTTCTAATTTATTCATGTTACTGACTGACTATATTGTTACGGTTCTAATTTATTCATGTTACTGACTGACTATATTATTACGATTCTAATTTATTCATGTTACTGACTGACTATATTATTACGGTTCTAATTTATTCATGTTACTGACTGACTATATTATTACGGTTCTAATTTATTCATGTTACTGACTGACTATATTATTACGGTTCTAATTTATTCATGTTACTGACTGACTATATTATTACGGTTCTAATTTATTCATGTTACTGACTGACTATATTATTACGGTTCTAATTTATACACGTTACTGACTGACTATATTATTGCGGTTCTAATTTATTCACGTTACTGACTGACTATATTATTACGGTTCTAATTTATTCACGTTACTGACTGACTATATTATTACAGTTCTAATTTATTCACGTTACTGACTGACTATATTATTACGGTTCTAATTTATTCACGTTACTGACTGACTATATTATTATGGTTCTAATTTATTCACGTTACTGACTGACTATATTATTACGGTTCTAATTTATTCACGTTACTGACTGACTATATTATTACGGTTCTAATTTATTCATGTTACTGACTGACTATATTATTACGGTTCTAATTTATTCATGTTACTGACTGACTATATTATTATGGCTCTAATGTATTCATGTTACTGATTGACTATATTATTACGGTTCTAATTTATTCATGTTACTGACTGACTATATTATTACGGTTCTAATTTATTCATGTTACTGACTGACTATATTATTACGGTTCTAATTTATTCATGTTACTGACTGACTATATTATTGCGGTTCTAATTTATTCATGTTACTGACTGACTATATTATTACGGTTCTAATTTATTCATGTTACTGACTGACTATATTATTACGGTTCTAATTTATTCATGTTACTGACTGACTATATTATTACGGTTCTAATTTATTCATGTTACTGACTGACTGTATTATTACGGTTCTAATTTATTCATGTTACTGACTGACTATATTATTACGGTTCTAATTTATTCATGTTACTGACTGACTATATTATTACGGTTCTAATTTATTCATGTTACTGACTGACTATATTATTACAGTTCTAATTTAGTCATGTTACTGACTGACTATATTATTATGGTTCTAATTTATTCTTGTTACTGACTGACTATATTATTACAGTTCTAATTTATTCATGTTACTCACTGACTATATTATTACGGTTCTAATTTATTCATGTTACTGACGGACTATATTATTACGGTTCTAATTTATTCATGTTACTGACTGACTATATTATTACGGTTCTAATTTATTCATGTTACTGACTATATTATTACGGTTCTAATTTATTCATGTTACTGACTGACTATATTATTACGGTTCTAATTTATTCACATTACTGACTGACTATATTATTACGGTTCTAATTTATTCATGTTACTGACTGACTATATTATTACGGTTCTAATTTATTCACGTTACTGACTGACTATATTATTACGGTTCTAATTTATTCATGTTTCTGACTGACTATATTATTACGGTTCTAATTTATTCATGTTACTGACTGACTATATTATTATGGTTCTAATTTATTCATGTTACTGATTGACTATATTATTATGGTTCTAATTTATTCATGTTACTGACTGACTATATTATTACGGTTCTATTTCATGTTATTTACTTTATATCTGAGCCACACGTGCCCATAATATGTTGCTGCTTATCATACCATCTAAGCTTGTAAGTGCAGGTTTATATATTTTTCACGTGTTAAATTATTTTTTAAATGGAGGTTTTCTCCCCAGGCCTCCACTGAAAAAGGGCCAATAGTACAGTCCGACTATCCTGGTAAACAAAAGTAAAATAAAAATAAATAAATAATCAAAACAAATTTAGTCACACATCTTTAATATTTGGTTCCATTAAACTTTAGATTTGTACTGGAAGCCATCTAACCACGGCATTTTCCTTCTTGTTTGTTTTTAACAGCCTCACTCAGTAACTGAGTCCTAATCCATTACATATTTTTTGTGACAAACTAGGAAAGATCTTTTACTGTTAATTCTTAGAATTCTGTTTTGATTTGGGTCCATTAATTTGCTTTAGTTCGTCACTTTGGGTGGTCCCAAACAGTTTTTTTGCATTAAGACATCTTTGATCTAGCCCTTGTGGCAGTTGTGAGTAACCTGGTTCATTCTGAGTTTGGAATCACTACTTGAGACCTCAAAGTGCATGTTTGCTAATTGCCAGAGGGCTAACTTGTTTCTTTCAGATTTTCTCTGCCTCATTGTGTGGTGGGGTTTGGCAGTGCCCTGTATAGAAGCATGCAGCTTGAGTTGACATTTTCGCTGTAAAAGTACTTTGAAACTTCATCAGTACTCAGTTGCACACAGGGACACTAGTCTGCACAGTAACATGCTTCATACAGAGCTGCATACATGATGCTCCTGACTTTTCTCCACATTTTCACAGAAACCCTTTAATCCTTGAAAAGGTCCTTTTGCCATGAATATGTACTTTCCCACTATCTCCATTGCCAGTTTGGTGGATATGGACATCCTGAGGCAATCTACAAACTGCCTCAATTTTACTGACAACTGGCTAATTCTCTAATTCTCAAACTAACTGATATGGTATGTGAGAGATGTAACTATATAATGTCAGTGGAGGAAAAGCACTTACATAAAATCATTCCTATTCCAATTCAGGTTGTCAGTAGTGCACACAATACACCCATCAAACACAGCATGTACCAGACACAGAGACCCACATAGGCTGAGGCTTTTAAATGTAATATTCCTAAACCCCAAAGACTTCCTGGATGAAGCACCCAAACACAAGTGCCCTCAGCAGCTCCAAATGCAGTCTTTCAAAACAACATCAAATTCAAAACATGCGGCCACATCTGCTAGAGTCCCTACTTCTAAACCTGTAAAATAGCTACCACATAACTCAACATTCTGTTCACTGGAAACTCCATACTGAGACACATTATGTCCCTCTCACCAGGGTGAGTAAGGAGAAAGTCATGGCAGTTGCTTATCAGAGGCCAGAATCAGATAGATTATGCACACACTCAAGTTACTGAACTACAAGTACCAGTATGGCTCAGTCATAGTCCATGTTCATAGGTTCGTAGGTAGGTACTAGATTATTGGCCCTAGGGCCTATATAACCTTAGCCAAACAGTACCCTAGCTTTTGCCACCCAAGAAAATTATTTTCCTGTGCCCCTATCAAGCAGAGCCACAGAAGTGATCCCTGGGGTGAATTTCTTATCTCCCATCCAATCATCAAAATGTTTCTTGAAGAGTGCTAATGAGGAGCTTTGTTTGATAATCTTGAAGAGTGCTAATGAGGAGCTTTGTTTGATATAGATAGGTAGTTTGTTCCAGAGTATGGGAAGTCTCTGGGACAGGAATCTATCCCTCCAGCATGTTCTGTTTATTGTGGTGACAAGGTTTAGGTCCCTAGAACGTGTAGCTCGGAAGGATTGGGATTTCTTTACGTGGAGCATGTCCAACAGCTTTGGGTTTGACATTGCTTTGTATCTTAGGCAGAGATCACTTCTGAGTAGGCGATATGTGACAGAGCAAAGCTAGAGTTTTTTGAGACGGTCTGCATAGGGCATCTGTTTGAGGCTGGTAATCCTCTTTTTGAGGTATTTCTGTGGCCTTTCCAGTTGTTGTAGATGTCTTTTGAGGTACATACCAAAAGAGGCGTTGTACTTTATAATGGGTCTAATGAGTGATGAGTAGAGGGGAACAATGACCTCTTTTTTCCTGGATGAGAAACGTTTTGTGATGAGGTGTGCCATGTAGAAGGATTTCCTAACTACAGTGGCGATGTGTTTATCAAACGAGAGACTACTGTCCACCTGTGTCCCAAGGTCTCTTATCACACTTTTGGTGTTAAGTAGACTACCGCCTATGTGGTAGTTCATGGGTACAGAGTTTTTACCAAAAGGGATGACAATGCACTTTTTGGCATTGAGCTTGAGGCCATTGCTTTGACACCAGGCATCTGTCTCAGTGAGGCCCTTTTGTAGGATGTCCACATCGTTATGAGTTTTGATTATGGCTCCTAGTTTGCAGTCATCTGTGAACTTTGTTAGCCAAAGATCTTCTGTGTTAGTCTGTACTTTAGAGAAGTAGATACCTAACAGGAGAGGACCTAGGACTGAACCCTGTGTTACTCCACTTGTCACTGGTCTAACATTGGATTTAGAGTCTGCTACCTTCACAGTGTGGGTTCTGT
Source organism: Protopterus annectens (assembly GCF_019279795.1). Classification (NCBI taxonomy): domain Eukaryota; kingdom Metazoa; phylum Chordata; order Ceratodontiformes; family Protopteridae; genus Protopterus; species Protopterus annectens. The sequence continues at coordinate 1,849,801,480 of NC_056732.1, read as the reverse complement.
CAGTGAGCCAGTTGGCAACCCATCTTTTGACATAGGGATTTATACCTAGTTTAGTGAGTTTATCCATAATTCCAGAGTGGGGGATGGTATTGAAAGCCTTGGCGAGATCTAGATAGGCTGTGTGAACCACCTTACCCTCATCTACGGCTTTGGTGACCACTTCAAAGAAGTCTATCAGGTTTAGGAGACATGATTTGCCTTTTACAAACCCAAACTGGGTAGGGTCCATTTGGAGATTACCATTGTCATTGTTTGTACTTCCCATGACGATATGTTCCATAGCTTTGCAGACCAGGCTAATGGGGTGGTATTCCACGGGGTCTGTGGTGGCTTCCCCTTTGTGGAGTGGGATAACCATTGCTGTGTGCCATTCAGTGGGCACAAAGCCTGAGGTGAGTCTATTATTGAATATGGTACTTAGGTGGTGGGGTGCCAGTTTGTTCTGTAGTTCATGTAGAACGCAGCCTGGGATGTTGTCAGGTCCCATGGATGCTGTGTTCTTGGCTTTGGAGAGTGTGTTTTTTATCTGTGCAGCTGTGATTACAGGAACTTTGCATTCTTCTGGTATAGAGATGGGCCCTTTAGGGGATGAGAGAGGGGTAAAGTTAGCACTGGACCTATCTGCCAGGATGTTGGCAATATCAGTTGGTTCTGTATATTTAGTAACATTGCGCTGTAACTCAAGCAGAGCTGAGTGTTGTCACAGGTGGAGGTGAATGACCTGAGCTGTACCTCCCTAAACCTCATGAAGACAGACATGATTGTGCTCTCAGAATATATGCCCTAGGGTGGTATGACCCTAGCACTGTGCAGCATTCTACCTTCTCCAAGGGGGATGCCAGAATATTTATTAATTTTATTTTATTTATTTTACATTTGTTTACTGGGAGTATCTGACTGAGGAGCCCATTTTCAGTAGAGGCCAGGGGAGAAAAGCTCCCAACGACAACGCTTTTAACATTACAGGTAGGCATATAACACTTAATTCATAATACGAAGCACACTAACTCAGTAATGTTATTTACAGAAAAATGCACATTGTATACATTTAGACAGATAGCCCATAACAGGTCATCACATGTAGCAACCTAAATCAATAACTGGCTATTTGCAAAAAAATGCAACACTATATATATTTCGTCATTAATCAGGGACATATATGAAGAGTTCATAATCGAAATATAATAAAATGTCATGCATCTAATGTAATAGCTATTTCTTGGGAGATACTTAGTTCTGAAATTGAGAATCCAGGTACTCTTAGAAGAGTATAATAAATGTCTGTAAGAATAACTAGGATGCATTGTTGGTTTTCTTGAGTTATATGAGAGAATGTAGGCAGGAAAGGAATATAGGAGAGACTCAAGGTTTGGTAAGACAAGGTAGTTATAGGTATAAGAATGAGAGTGCTGTTATATAGAGTTATGAGTGATCACACTGGGGTAGTACAGGAACAAGAGTCATTTACTGGTAAAGTGTTTCTTGAGAAGTTTGAACTTGGTGTTCTCTGTGGCGTGTGCTATAATGGTGTAATGCCATACTGTGATAAACTAATTATGTAGTGGTTCTATTCTCAAGCAGGGCAACTTTGGAACTGTGTGTGTTTGTCTGTGTAGTGATCGATGCTTTTGGTTGAGAGAGTGGCCTAATGGTTAAGGTGCTTGCCTTACAAACAAGGTGCAGGGTTTGAGTCTCACAAGGGATAAATGGCTAGGCTTAAAATGGCTCGCAAGGGCAGTTAGCTTAGTACTAATCTATGAACCTATGAAGGTTAGTAGTGTTGAGTATCTTTTGGCGGCTGAAGTTCCAGACCTTAGATATTTTGCTGCAAAAAACCCCCCCAAAACTGTTACTGGACTTAGCAACTTTAGTAGAAGTTTGTTAGATGAATGCAATATTCGATTCTTGCGGGAGGGTTGTACAAAGTTTCTGAGGGCGGGGCATTTATTTGGGTGGTGAATAATGGTGTGTTTGATAGTAAGCTGGTTAAGAGCTAAGAGATTTAGAAATTCAATCCATTTTAGTTCCTGGAGTGCTAAGCAGTGGTGTGATCTGTTAGCGTGGTTTGTAGCGAACCTAACTATTTTATTGTAACAGCAACTCTTCTTTTAGATCATTTTCTTCTACAGTGAGGGCACATTCTTTGTTCTCCATTTCCTGTGGGCATTCTTTAGAAAGTTCCAGAGCATCCTCCTGTGGTATATTCTTTACATTCTCATCCTGTGTCATCTGTTGCTGTGTCATATGAGAACTCAGTGGCTTCTCACGCCACAGCATTGACTGTGTCAGCATTGCCACATTGTCCTGTTTCTTCTCTTGCTGTCCAGCTGTAACTGGACATTTAGATTGAAAGATTAAAAAAAAATGTTATTGTCATTTAGGGCCACACAACTGCAGCCTAAACAAAATTACAAAAATCAGCTCACTAGAGACATGCAGTGCAAATAATATAGATACAGCGTTATCAGAGAATAGCATAAGACAGACAATAACAACACATATGACATGCAAGAAGTGGTTCACATTACATAAACACACTCAGTACCCATTAACCAATGAAGAATAATAAATAAAAAAAATACGCACAACCAAATGCCTTCACCATTAAGATAGGGAATAAATAGAGACTAGCGAATAGCAGCTGTTTAGTTACCATATTGCACTTATTAACCTTATATGTAGCTCAGTATAGCCATCATATTACATAATAGTAATGCTGGCAGTAATTACTCAGAGCAGCAGGATTGAATACAAAAACAGGCTTCAATGTATCAGGTATTATGGTTGGTGTTGGTGTCTGAGTTATTAAGTCTGCCAGCTGTGGGATACTGTTCCTGAATCTGGTAGTCCTACAGGAGAAGCTGCGGTACCTCCTTTCAGACACAAGTTGTGAGAACCAGTTGTAGGCCAGATGGGTCGACCCAGCTAGTATTTTATATGTTCTTTTTCTTGCTCTTGTAAAGAAAAGCTCCTGAATGGAAGGGAGATTTGTGCCCAAGATTTTCTCAGCCACCCTCACCACTCTCTGCAATTTCTTCTTTGCAGCAACTGTGCAGTTGATGAACCATACTCTAAAGTTGCTAGTAAGGATGATCTCGATAGCTCCCCTGTAAAAAGTGGTAAGGACAGACAGTGCAATCTCGGCTTTATTTGAGCTTTGTCAGGACATGAAGCATCCGTTGAGCCTTCTTGACCATATGGTTGGGATTAACAGCCCAGGAGAGGTAATCTGAGATGTAAAAGCCCAGGAACTTGGTTGTTTTGACTTTCTCTACTACCTCCCCTTTGATATTGAGTTTTGGTGAACTGTGGCTTTTCTCCTGAAGTCCATAATAATTTCTTTGGTCTTATTAGCATTCAGGTCCACATTGCTCTTGTCACACCAGGCAATCTAAGTGTTCAACTCATCCCTGTAGTCATGTTCATTCTCACCACTAATGAGACCCACGACTGTGGTATCGTCAGCGAATTTTACAATATGGTTTGAGTTATGTCTTGCAGTACAGTCCTGGGGGAGGATGGTGAAGAGCGAGGGGCTGAGCGCACAACCTTGGGGAACACCAGTATTCAGCATTATGCATTGAGAGATGCTGTTTCAAGTGCATGTCCACTGGGGTCTACCAATTAGAAAGTCAAGAGTCCAGTTACATAGGTGCTTGTTTATCCCGAGTTTCATGAACTTATCCACCAGTCACATCGGTATCACAGTGATGAACGCAGAACTGAAGTCGATGTACAGCAGACTTACATAGATGTTCCTCCCTTTCAAGTGTTTTGCAAGGTGTAATGTGACTGATATTGTGTCCGCAGTTGATCTATTTGCCTGGTATACCAAGTGGAGAGTATCGAAAAGACTCACAGACAATTGTTTCTTCACAATCCTCTCAAAGCATTTCATGGCATTTGAGGTTAAAGCGACCAGTCTGAAGTCACTGAGGCAGGTAGGGTTGGGTTTGTTCAGAAGTGGGGCAATACTTGTTTCCTTGAAATGTAAGGGAAATTTCTCCATTGCAAGGAATGAGTTGAAGATGTCTGTCAGTACCAGACATAACTGATCAGCACACTCCTTCAACACCTTGCCAGGTATGTTATCTGGTCCAGCAGCCTTCCTAGGATTCACCTTCTTAAGCTGAAGTCTCACCTTCTCAGAGAGTTTAACGTGAGCACTATCTCCTCTTTGTCAGTTTTTGTTTTGGAAGGTACGGTGGTGTTCTCCTCAAATCTGCCAAAGAAGGAGTTCAGTTCATTCAAGAATTCCAAGCTGAATTCATGGTCTTATAATCCGTGAGCTACTGCATCCCCTGCCATAGGCTTCTTGTGTCCCTCATGTCTTGGCGGTGAATCCAAATTTTCCTCCCATACTCCCTCTTTGCCTCTCTGATGACCTTTTTCAGATTTTACATGGCCATCTTTAACCTTTCTTTGCCATTTGCCTGGAAGACTGTATTTCTTTCCCTCAATAGCTCATAGACATTCCTGGTGACCCAGGGCTTCTGATTAGCTCTTATAGTGATGGATTTCATGGCGGTTACATCCTCTACACATTTATTTATGTAATAATGTAAGCAAGAACTGATTCAATGCAGGTGTCTATTTCTAACTGGAGGTTGTGTGTAGCTGCTTCTTTGAAAATTTCCCAGCGGGTGGTATTGAAACAGCCCTGAAAGCAATCCATGGAATCCTCCTGCAAGACTCTGTTATGTTAAGCTGTTGTTTTTTTCTCTGATCAAAGCTGTGTTATAGGTAGGCAGAAGCAGGATGGTAGTGTGATCAGAGTTGCCTTTGTTAGGGTGCTTCAAAGCTTTAAAGGCTCCTTTAATATTGCTGTAAGCTTTACCTAACGTATTCAACCCTCTGCTTGGGAAATCCACATACTGACAAAAATGGGTTAGCACTTCCTCATGGTCAGCTCTGTTGAAATCACCCTGTATTACATGTGCAAATTCTGTGTTTCTGCTTTGTAGCTCACAGATAATAGTATGGAGTTTATTTTGAGCTTCAGTGACATTAGCAATGGGGGATGACACTGCTGTGACATATATCCCACTGATTTCCCTTGGTACATAGAAAGGTCTGCATTTTAGTATCAATATTTGCACATCTTCAGAGCAATATGATTGAACCAGCTTACAGTCTTTGCACCATCTGTCATTAACATAGATGCACACACCATCACTTTTAGCGTTGCCACTCTGTGCTTTACATCTATCTGCTCTAAAGAGAGTTAGAATGCAAAGACGAACACAAACTAAGATAACCAATGGACACCAAACACTCCAAGACCAATAATACAAATGGTAAGGAAATCAATAGGCAACGACCCCGGTGGTGAACCAAATTACTTTATTAAGCATTTTTGTTTCTTAAAATAAGAAACTTCATCAGAATGCATATACAACACACTAGCCATCTTTAAATAACTCTCCAAAAAACATCCCAACAATCAGATAAGACATCATAAAATCTAAAACTACAGCCTTTTAAAGAACAAAAAAAAAACAGTTAAAACTATCTGAATGTGTACATTTATGAAAAAATATATAAAAGTATATATATCTAACATATAAAACATCTAAAATTCAAAATAAACGTATTCATTCAAACCTCAAGACATTTTAGCTTTAATGAACAATTAATAGAATAGGCTTCATTAATGGCCAGTACTTTTACTGCATTAAGTAACAATTGCCTTTTGAGCTCACAATTATTCAAATGCTCATCGATTACGAAGCCCCTTTGATCACTAAACCACACTAAACCAAAATTAATGGTCAGGGAACAATTTAACATGTTTTGCTAGGACATTTTTTATATTCATTTTTCTAATATCCAAAAGATGTTCATAAACTCTTTCCTTAAATTTTCTACTTGTCTTCCCAATATAACATGCTGCACATCTTTGGCAGCTAGCAATATCTACCACATGGGAAGACTGACATGTAAAATGCCCTTTCAAAAAGATATTAACCCCATTAATTATTAATGTATCTGTAACATTCATATATGGCCATTGTGTGCTAAAAACACATTTAAACATGCCCTTTTTCCTATGACCACCTATCTTCCATGATTCTAGCATAGTCTTGAAAGACCTATCCTTTTTATAGAGCACTAAAGGCCCCTCACCTAACAACCCAACCATCCTACTATCATAGAAAGACAACGGTCCTGTTCTTTTTTAATATTTCCCGTACATGGAAACTGTCGAGAGTGTAGTTCATGATGATGGCACTCTCCTTCCTTCATCCCTATGTTGGTGTAGACAGTTATAAAGACAAAGATCCTGTCCAGTGTGATTACTCAAAATTCCACCATTCCCATCATTCATCAAAATAGGACTATAAACACCATCCAATCTCTTTTTAACCACTTCCTGTCTTATACTATTAAGAAATCTTTCAGAATAGCCTCTATTTAAAAACGTATTAATAACCTTGTCACACTCTTTTAAGAAGGCCCCAGGGTCTGTTACTGTCCTTGCTACTCTAACTAACTGACCTTTTACAACTGCCTTCTTCTGGTGTGTGGGGGTGCCAACTACTATAGTGTAAGTAAGAATTTGCAAATGTATTCTTTCTAAAAATGCCTGACTATAAGCACCCAAGTTCATAATTCTTCATTAAGTCAACATCCAAAAAGGGAATCCTGTCATAACCCTTGTTATGGGAAAATTTCAAAAAAATCAGTTGTGTCATTGATACAAGTTAAAATTTCATCCAATTTACTCAGTGTCTATCCAAAGAATAAAAGTATTATCCAGGGACCAAGTATACTAAGACCGGGATGTAGCGTATGGACTATTAAAAAAGAACTTAGCTTCCCAGTCGACCATAAGCAAATGTGCAAAACTGGGGGCACAGGCTACTCCCATAGCAATGCCTGTTAATTGCTTGAATAAGTGGCCCTCAAAAAAGATAAAATTATTCGTCAAAACTACTTCCATTAATTCTAACATTTACTATATCATTCGAAAAACACTTTTTCTCTAATAACAATTCCTCTAACTGTATTAGGACAATATCATGTGGTAAGTTCACCACATCAATTGTTAAGAAAATAGCATCAGAATTATGCCTTACATTATTCATACTGGTTAGAAATGCCCAGGAATCTTTACAAATTTGTGGCATGTTACCCACACAACCCTTCAATAAATGATCCACAACTATTGCTATATAGTGGAGTTATGATCTATTACCATCCACTATTGGCCTAACACTCAAATTTCCATCCCTTTATGAATTTTTGGAATAGCAAAAAAATTTGTTATAACCGGATGGTCATTCAACATAAATTCGAATTCATCCTTCATTAAACGTCCTTCCATTAACATGTCCTGCAACAAAGTGTCAATCCTACAAAAAGTCAGATTGACCTAATTTCAGGAAACTTCTATATAACTATCAGATAACAAAATGGCATTCATTTTTTAACAATAATCCTCAGCATTCATCATCACTAAGCCTCCCCCTTGTCCGGTTTCATTACTCTAACCTAACAATCATCCACAATCTGACTGATGAGCAATTTCTCATTTTTAGTGAGATTGAAACTTTTTATTTTTATCTAAGGGATCACTTGTTCCTAATATCATACTCACATAATTTTTCAAAAATATCAATCAGATAATTTAGTGGGGGGGGGAGTTAAATACACAATCTATGAAGTCCAGTAGTAACAGAAACATCATCATTGTTATTAAACCAAGAAACTAAATTCAGTTTTTGAGTGTATAACTTCAAATCCATTAATACACTCACTAAATTAGCCCTTTGAGCCAGAACAACCCATAGCATCATCATGTTTAACCAGCCTGGACTTGTATTTGTTGTTAATGTAGATGCAGACATCTCTACCTTTAGCCCCTGCCAGTGCTGCTGTTGGTCAAAATGTGTGGAAGATATGGTAACTTCCACAGCCTTTTTACTTTCTGTGGCTTTAAACCAAGTCTGGGTAACAGCACAGATGTCTATATTCTCCAGAGGGACTAGAGCAGAATGCGCTACAAATTATAAATGAACACCTCATTCCTACACTGACTGTTATCTGTCGTGTACTACAACCTAAAGAAGAACCCCTTGTTCATAGACTGATACAGTTTTCTGTCATGTGCTACACCCTACACAGGGGATACCTCATTCACACACTGATTCAGTCATCTGTCATATGCTATACCATACACAGGAACACACATTCATACAGTGAAACACTGCTACAGCCTTCCGTCATGTGGTACAACAGGAGACACCTCATTCCCAATGTTACAATTATTGGCCATGTTTTGCAACCTAGTCAAGGGATACTTTATTCTCACACTGATACAATTATCTGTCATATGCTGCAACCTACATGGGGGAAACACATCATTCCTACACTGACACAGTCATCTGTACATGTGTTACAACCTTCACAGGGGACACCTAATTTTTACCTGGATACAGGTACCTGTGCATCTGTTGAAAATAACATACGTGATTCCTAGTTTTCACACTGATGCATTTATTTATTTATTTACATTTGTTGACCAGGTAGTGTCTGACTCCACCATGTAGCCCATTTTCAGTGGAGACTCAGGAAGAAAAGCTCCAGCAAGTAGTAAATAGAAAACATAAGTAATAACAAAGTTGAAACAATAATAAATGTGTGATACTGTAATACAAAAATACATAAAGAAAATACAATAGTAGTTGGCTTACATAAAACAGGATAATAAGTTCAAGAACAAGATTTACAAGAATTACAATTAGTGGAATGTAAGTAATTACAGTAATTGGAAGTGGCTATTTTTTTTTTATACACAAGGAGTAGAGAGCAGGAAAATTAGTTGAGCAGGGAGAAGGCAAGAGACGTCCCATTTTATATAGTTAAAATAGGTGGCAGCTGACAGCAAAGAAATTATCTGTCATGTACTACAACCTACATGGGGACACCTCACTGATACAGTTACCAGTACACGTGATAACCTACACAGGGGACACCTCACTTTTACTCTGATACAGTTATCTGGATATGTGCTACAACCTACACAGGGGGCACCTCATTCTTACAATAATACAGTTAACTGTACATGGGCTACAACCTACACAGGGGCACCTCATCTTTATACTGACACAATTATCTGTCATGTGCTACAACCTCCATAGGGACACATCACTGATACAGTTACTTATACATGTAATATACCAACACAGGAGACACCTCACTCTTACACTGATGCACTTACCTGTAAATGTGATACAATCTACACAGAGAACATTGCATTCTTGTACTGGTGCACCTATCTATCATATCACCAACCTACACAGGGGGCATTTCATTCTTACAATGACATAGTTACCTGTCCATGTGCTACAACTTATACAGGGGAGCAATTAATTCTAACACTGATGCAGTCACCTATACATATGTCACAATCAACCCAGGTGATTACTCATTCTAACAAAGATTCAGTTATACAAAGATACAGTTACCTGTACACATGCTATAACCTAACAGGGACACCTTATTCTTACACTGATACAGTTATCTGTCATGTGCTACAACCTAAACAGGAGACATCTCATTTTACACTGACACAGTTACCTGTCCACATGCTATAACCTACACACTGGACATCTCATTCTTACACTGGTACAGTTTCCTGTACATATTTTACAACTTACACAGGGCATAACACATTCTAACAATTATACAGTTATCTGGACACATGCTACAACTTATATCGGAGATGCCTCACTCTTACGCTGAAACAGTTACCTGTACATGTGGGAAAAACTACACAGGGGACACCTCATTCTTACACTGATACAGTTATTTTGAGCTTTTATCATGCTTACATTGTGAACTTCTTTTAATGCCGCTGTGGTGCAGTGGTAGCATTGTTGCCTCATAGCAAGAGGTTCTCCCGTTCGATTCTCGGCTTGGGTTGGGAGTGCCTTCTGTGTGGAGTCTGCATGTCCTCCCCACGGTCCAGTGGGCATTCGAAAGACATGTGTTGAATGGGCGTGCTTTCATTGAAGGTTTAGCACTGGGCTGGCAACTGGACACCATAAAAAAAAAAAAAAAAAAAACTGCCGATCATTAGCGGACCGGAGTTCCGCTGTGGCGACCCCTAACCGGGAAAAGCCGAAAGACAAACAACATTGTGAACTTCTTTATTAAATGAAAGCAGACCCATTTTCAAACTATCTCTGAGGCCTAATAATGACTGCAAGTGTCTCTTGACTACATAAAACTGCAAGTCATAGCTGTTCCCAGTAGAGTAACATGAAGGCACTACTGCGCCTTTGGTTTGAATCTCTTCACCCCCATAAGCAACAAGGTTTGCACACTGTCAAATAAAGTTGTTCTGCAGCTTTTACACTGTCAAATATTTCTGCTGACATGACACTGCACTTTGTACTAGTATTTATTTTGAGCTCTACAGGTCTCCCATTAATCTGAACAGTACAAAAGAGTTCATTTTTGTCCATAAATCTACTGCATTGACTGATTCACCAAGCACAGACACACCATCAACATAAAAAGTAGGGTGGCAGCTTTCTAATTCATCAAGTTGCCTCTGAATGCTTGTTTAATAAAAAATGTGCCTTATTTGATTCACAAAACCTTTTGAAATGATTGCACCTTTTACAAGAATGGCACTGCTGACCAAAAGCTAAGCACTTTTCATTTGGGCTCATTGTTATCACCACAGTTGCGACAGCTGACTATGAGGCTAGTAACAGGTTTTGCTGAGCCACCCCTGTGCTTTGCTGCATGTACCTTAGGTCTTACTAAAGCTGCTTTGGGTTTTGCTGGAAGCACATGTTTTGCTAGGGAGGCCCAGGGCATGGTCCTGCCTGTAGGCTTGTATCTTTTAACCTTGTGCTGCATACTATCCACACTGGCACTAGAGGAAGCCACATGCATGCTTTTCTCATTTGTAAGCATATTTGGGTGCCTTTCTGTAAGTTCATATATCTGAGAAATCGCAATGGCCTTGTTTATTTATTTATTTATTTGCCATTTGTTAACCGGGTTGGTCTAGCTGGGCAGGTGCCCTTTTTCAGCAAAGACCCAAGGAGAAAAGCTCCAATTACAGTAAAGCATTTTTACAGTCAAAAGGGTATTTATTTACATATACAATCAAATACAGTATTTAAAGTCTACAACTAAGAGAAGGTAGCATACTGCATAGATAGATCACCTTTTTTTTTTTTTTTTTTTTTTTTTTTATAATGTATGGCAAGGAAATACAAACAAAAGAGTTAAACATAGAAATAAATAATCATGTTTCTTACAAGCACAGGAAGTTAATTGAGAAATCAATCATTTGTAATGAGAAAATGTTGACTTATCCCCTAGTATAGAGGGGCATACAGGGGTCTGAGAGAGTGATCAGTGCACAGAGTGGAGTGAAGAGGAGGGGTATAGAATGAAAGAGGAGGGAGAGGTTGGAGGTAGAAGTATAGAGTGAAGATTGGGGTTTAGAGGGAGGGCAGGGTTGCAGAGCAGGAGAGTCTAGGTATGCAGATAGGAATAGGTAACTGTGAGAAAAAGTGGCAGCAGGTTTTGTTGGAGTTGAGTAGCAGGTGGATAGAGGTGAGCCATTTATAGGCTCATAGGTTCTTAGATTAGTACTCAGCTAACTGCCCTTGCGAGCCATTTCAAGCCTAGCCAATTATCCCTTGTGAGACTCAAACCCTACACCTTGTGTTTTTAAGGGAAACACCTTAACCATTAGGCCACCCTCCCAACCCAACTCAACAGAGTGGAGGGTGTCTTGAGTGAGGGAGAGTAGGTGGGGTAGATTGTCAGAAGTTGAGATGATGGTCAAGTCATCAGCATATTGTATGAGTGTGGAGAGGGGGCATGACTGGTAGAGATTTTTAGTAAAGATGTTAAATATTAATGGGCCAAGGATGGACCCTTGAGGTACACCAGTGTGAACAGGGGGAAAGGTGAGGTTGCAGAGAACAATTTGACTGATTGAGCTCTATTTGATAGGTATGATGAGAACCAAGATAAAGTAGAGGTGGAGAGATTAAAGTGGGAGGGTTTGGAGAGAAGGAGTTTGTGGGACAAAGTAGCAAATGCTTTAGAAAGGTTGAGGAAGAGGCATGATGCTAGTTTGTTATTGTTTAGAGATGTAGCAATAGAGTTGGTGAAAGACAAACGTTTGTAGTTGTGCTATGATGTGATGGAAACCATGTTGTGTTGAGGTGAAGAGATTTTCTTGGTGAAATATAAAATGAGCTGCTTGTGTGTGCACATTTGTAGCATCTTAGACAGAGGGGATAGTGTTGTGTTAGGCCTAAAACTGGAGGGATCAGTGGAGTTACCCCCGTTATGTAATGGTATAATATAAGAATTTTTCCAGATATTAGGGAAAGAATTTTCTTGAATGGACCTATTAATAAGGATGGAGACAGGATAGGTAATAGAAGAGGCAGAAAGTTTGAGGTAGAATGGAGGAAGGTTATCAGCAGAAGGTGAAAAAGATTTTAGTTTAGAGAGTTGTGATCTGATGATGGGGATGGGGACAGGCTTGATGGAGAAAGGAGTTGTGAGGGTAGGGGGGAGGAGGGTCAAGACAGGTATTCTTGTTTGGTTTAATTAGGTTTTGTATGGAATTAATGAAGAAGGAGTTAAGAAGAATGGTGGTTTCAAGTGGCAAGCTATTTGGGGATGGGTTAGGGGGATGGGTTCCCTGGGAGTAAACGTTTGCTGATGGTACTCCAGAATTTCTTGGGGTTAGAGTGGAGGTTTCTTTGTGGGTCTAGATAAAATGATTTTTCCCCCTGAGTGACACTTTTTTGTGATGTTCCTTACTTCCCTATAGTTTTGGAGACTAGAGGGTGTTTTGAGCTTGTTCCAGAGTTTCCAAGCATTGTCTCTCTTTTGCATGAGGGAGAGAGCTTCTTTGCTTAGCAAGGGAGCATAGTTGATTTTGACTCTAGTTTTTTTGATTGACGTGAGGAAGTTGAGGGTGTTAACGAAGATGCTGTTGAATTGAAGGACAGCTTCTTCAAGAGGGAGGTTGAATAGGAAACACCAATTTATAGACTAGAGTGTTTGGTTGAATTTATCAGGGTTAAAGTTAGATAGATTATGACATTCCTTATACTTATGTGCTTTAGGAGGTTGAGCAAAGTAGCACTGGATGGAGGTTGGGTGATGGTCACTAAGAGTATCAGGAAGTGTGAAGGCATTATGATAATGGTTGTGTGAGAGGTATGTATCCAGTCGAGAGTGTAGCTAGTATTTGAATGTTGATTAGATCAAGTAGGGGAGGTGATGAGTTGAGAGAAACCGTATAGGTTAATGGCATCATTGAGATGGCTTGAGGTAAGAGTATTCCAGTTGATGTTAACATACCCTAGAATGATTGTTTCATAGGAGATGGTTTGAGAGATCCAGGCTAGGAAGTGTTCTAGTATAAGGATGTTATTGCCAAGGGGTATATATATTGCAGCAATGGCTATCTTTTTATGTCTAAGTTGCAGTTGATTATGAAAACCTTGGCTAGGTGAAAGCTGGGGGGGGGGGGTATGGTAGGGGATAGACTGAGAAATTTTCAGCATAATGTATAGCTACCCCACCACCCTTTTTACTTGGTCTGTCTTGGCATAAGATATTATATTCTGGAGGGAGGATTTCTTTGTTAGATTTGTGGGGTTTTAGCCATGTTTCCGAAATACAAAGGATATCTGGGGCATGTAGAGCTACACAGGAGTATAATTCAGGGACTTTGCTTAGGGTACTGTGGATACTGAGTGTAAAAGATGTTGAGATGTCTGATGAATGGGGTGGAATGTGTTAGTGAGTAGAAATGGGAAGAGGTTAGAGTTGGGGGAGTGAGCAGGAAAAGAGTTAGTGAAGGGGCCAGGATTAAGATGAATATCTCCAGTGAGCAGAAGGGTCAGTACTGAGCTAGACAGAGTACAGTTGAGAGGGTTAGGTTCTGAGGATTTTATTTTAAGCTTTAGGAAGTTGTGAGGAGGTAGAAGTCTGTATCTGAAGAGGTGTGTAAAGTGATGAGAAATGAAGGAGGGTGTTATAGGGTGGAAGAAGGGTTTAGGATGTATGGTTTGTGTGAGTGGAAGGATGGGAATTTGGTATGAGTAGGGTGTGGGATTATGGTAGGATGTGGTTAGGGAGAGGGTAAAGAACAGTGGTATAGATAAGAGTAGATAAAGCATTATGTTAGGAGTCTAAGTGGGGAAATGGAATGTATGTGGTGAAGTACTATCTGAGGGGCTGATGGAGGTAAAGAGGTTGAGGAGTAATGTCTGAGGAAGTGGTAGATTAGTGGGCAATGTAAGTATAACAAGTGTGCAGGGAGGAGGGTTAGATAATAAGGTAACAGTATGGGAGGGGTTGTGTGATATGAGTTAGAATATGTGATAGGTTGGATAAACAGTATGTAGGGAGGAGAAGGGATGTGTGTAGAGGTGGTTAGGTATAAATGTAATTGATGTTGTGGTGGGTGGGAATTCGGGTAGGGTAGGGGAGCAGAGTGAGCCCGAGCATGAGCAAGGGCAAATGGAGCAGGGTTGCACCATGAGAAGCAGGAGAAGCACCAAGAAAAACAATCAGAACAAAACAGTAAGTATGGCAGAATGTGGGCAGAGAGAGGCAGGAGGAGAAGGGAGAAAGGCTACAGAGAAAGAACTGTGAATTCCTTAGGGGAGGGGAGATAGTAGCAGCAGAGAAGGGAGAGAGGTGTTGGGCAAAATATAGTGTCTAAGGAAAAGGGATAAAAAGATATACAAGCGAGAGCAGCAGTGGATGTGGGTAGAGTCGGGAAAGAAGGTTAGTCACAAAAAGAGTGAATAAAGTTAAGAGAAAGGAGAGCTACAGGGCAGGCACTAATAGAGACAAAAATTATCTGGAAGAGGGGAAAATGGTGGGGTGAGGAAAGTAGGGCAGGTACAACAGGTAGAGAGTTATATATGGGGAGTGGAAATGGTGATGTGCAAGCTGTAGCCGGCTGTGGGAGAGCACTTTAGGGTATTACAAAGTGAACTCAAATATATAGACTTAGTGTGGACATACTTTAACTCTAGCGAAGTAGGTGCAGGACTCAGCAGAGAGGACTGTAAGTCAGCTAGTTCCAGGCAGGCTGGGTCTGAGGGCTTGAAACTGTAGATAGTATTAACCTGAAAAAGAGAGAGAGAGGCAGTGGGTTTGGAGTATAGAGGGGGCAAAGAGAAAAAGTAGTATGATGCTGGACAGAGTGTGTAAGATGTGGGGGTAGTCAGTATGTGAGGATGAGTGAGAGGAGGAGAGAGGGTATGCAGGTGGGAGCTATGAGTGGTAGGAGATCTATGTAAGTTTATTATGGCAGGACCTCTGGAGGAAATGAGTGGTAAATGTAAGGCTGCTAAGTAGGTAGACAGGGAGGTATGGAGATAGAGCGCATACAGTGTGGGTTAGCTACTGGGTTTAAGGTTTAGAAACACTGTGCTGTGCTAATGCAATACATAAAGTAGCAAACATATATGCAGAGCACAAAAATTATTAGGGAGTCTGTATAGCAGTAGCCAGCTTTAGTTAAAAAACATAAATAACACAGTAATTATCCAACCATACAGTACAGTTGAGAGGATTATGTTCTGAGGATTTTATTTTAAGCTTTAGGAAGTTGTGAGGAGGTAGAAGATAATGATAATTATAGCAAGTTATAGGCATAAATACACTGATGTAGAAATACAGTATTGATTCACCAATGAGCACTAAGTTATTTAAACATGTTTAAACCAATGAGCAGTCTAAGTAGTTCCTAACAACAACATATAATGTCTATTTAGGATTCACAGTCACTATAGCTCTTCACAGCAGTACAACATGAGAAGCAATAGGTAATATTTACTGCTATTGCAGCTTCTAATCTGGTTTAACATTAAATCACTGTCGCAAAGCAAAATATTACTCACTTTATCATTATTCACACCACACACAAGCCTGTCTTTTATAACCTCATCTTTCAGATCACCAAATCTGCACATTTTAGCCTTATTTCTCAAGTTGGTTATATACCTTGTAAAAGGCAGATCATGTCTCCTAAACCTGATAAACTTCTTTGAAGCAATCACCAAAGCCATAGACGAGGGTAAGGTGGTTCACACAGCCTATCTAGATCTTGCCAAGGCTTTTGACACCATCCCCCAATCTGGAATTATAGATAAACTCACTAAACTAGGTATAAATCTCTATCTCACAAGATGGGCTGCCAACTGGCTCACTGACAGAACCCAAACTGTGAAAGTAGCAGACTCCAAATCCAACTTCAACATAGAAGGTCTTTGGCTAATGAAGTTCACAGATGACTGCAAACTAGGAGCCATAATCAAAACTCCTAATGATGTGGACATCCTACAAAAGGGCCTCACTGAGACAGATGCCTGATGTCAAAGCCATGGCCTTAAGCTGAATGCCAAAAAGTGCATTATCATCCCCTTTCGTAAAAACTCTGTACCCATGAACTACAACATAAGCGGTAGTATACTTAACACCGAAAGTGTGATAAGAGACCTTGGGACACTGATGGACAGTAGTCTCTCCTTTGAAAATCACATCACCACAGTAGTCAGGATATCCTTCTACGTGGCACACCTCATCACAAAAGGTTTCTCATCCAGAAAAAAAGAGGTCATTGTTCCCCTCTACTCATCACTCATTAGACCCATTATAGAGTACAACACCCCTTTTGGTATGTACCTCACAAGACATCTGCAACAACCGGAAAGGCCGCAGAAATACCTCACAAAGTGGATTACCGGCCTCAAACAGATGCCCTATGCAGACCATCTCAAAAAACTCCAGCTTTACTCCGTTGCATATTGCCTACTCAGAGGTGTTCTCTGCCTAACATACAAAGCTATGTCAAACCCAGAACCGTTGGGCATGCTCCACTTAAAGAAATCCCAATCCTTCCGAGCTACACGCTCTAGGGACCTAAACCTTGTCACCACAATAAACAGAACATGCCGGAGGGATAGATTCCTGTCCCAGAGACTTCCCATACTCTGGAATAAACTACCTATCTATATCAAACAAAGCTCCACATTAGCACTCTTCAAGAAAAATCTTGATGATTGGATGGGAAATAGGAAATTCACCCCAGGGATCACTTCTGTGGCTCTGCTTGACAGTGGCACAGGAAAATATTGGGTGGCTAAAGCCAGGGTACCTTTTTGGCTGGGCATGTATAGGCCCTAAGGCCGATAGCCTAGTACCTACCTATGAACCTATGAATATGCTGGAAAAGTTTCACCAGGCTTTTGATCTCTTGTGTAAAATAAGTGTCTTTCCATTGTAACATTTGTTTGGGGGCTACACATTTCTCTAAATTTACATTTTAAGTACTCAGGGTCTTCCCGTGTTTCAGCCAGTACCACAGTATGGCAGTCTTCCCCCTCCCCTGCAAAGACAGCAGGTGCATACGCAAATGAATGCTTTCTTTCAATGGCTTCTGAACCAGCTAAATTAAGTATAATAAATGCCTTTTGCCATGTGACTTTGTCAGAAAAAGCAGCCTGTATGAAATTATTGTACTCTTGCTCACTCTCCAATTTTCTGCAATATTGTTATCAAATGCAAGACGATTTGGTCTGTGAAGGCCTTCTCCCATGTGAACAAATTATGTTTAAAGACAATGCAGCCATGGGCCTTGTAATTATGTACAAACATGCACACACACCAGGTACTTGTAATAATATTCAAATGCACAATAATCTCTTTGAAAGACTGTACTTTGTTAAATATCCTTTGAAATAACTGTACTTTGTGAAATGACTTCATTGTAAGACTGCACACACTTGCCAACACTTTGTACACTCCAGATATTTAATGTGAAAAGGTAGTACATTGCAAAAAAAATCATAATTTCCCCTTTTTTATACTATTTATGTGATTCAGATATTGTTTTAAAAGTTTTTGTAATTATTTTTAATATTTTTATCTACATGACACAGTCTTGGACATTTTGTTTAATTAGAAATTTATTTTGAGCATTCTGAGTGCTTTATATTTGCCGTGAAAAACATAATTTAAGTGAGTTTTAGTGCCTCAGATTTGTTTCTGACCTGTTTGTGAGTCGTTTGAGCATCAGATGATCCACTTCTGTATATTCCTCAAGTTCTAACTGCGTGTCTCATGGTTTTGACTCTGGATCCCATTCTGACACTGTGTCATTCATCTTGTGTATCTGAATAAATCGATGAGCCTTGGGTGTTTAAGTCGTTTATTACACACAAACACATCTGGATGGATGGCAGGAACATTAAACTTAAACTGCATAGACAAGTATACACTCACAACAAGCTCCGTGCGCACACAAAATAATACCAAGTCCAATTGTTGGATGGATGGCAGGAACATTAAACTTAAACTGCAGAGACAAGTATACACTCACAACAAGCTCCGTGCACACACAAAATAATACCAAGTCCAATTGTTCAAGTCAAAACTGTTGCACGGAAATGCAGAAATCTGGATAAACAAAGTCCGTTAATATTCAACGTGGCTGTCTGCTAGGCACAACATCATACGCTGTTTGAGTTCAATAATGTCAGCTACAAAAGTCATTAATTGCTATTCAGCACTGTTAGGAACTTCCAACAACACCAGTCAACTCCACTGAACAATAACTTGAGAATCACACAAAATCAATAATCCAAGCGTTCAGCGAGGTGAAAGTAAAAGAATTGGTTTATTAAAACATCCGACAAGCGCTTTCGACAAGGTCTTCTTCAGGCCGTTATACAAATTTTTTAAAAAACATTCACAAACATTTATAAAGGATGTGACATAGACATAATGATGTCACATCCTGTTCAAACTACAATATATTAAAGATACAAAACATTTATTTAAAACTTTTGGGCACTACAAAAATGAATCACCTAACATTCTTGCTGGGTATGGCAAATTACAGATGCTATTTGCACATACATCAACTAGTGCAGCTCTAAAACTGTTAGCATCAAAGTACATTAAAATACGTTAAAATGCAAGACATTGTCTGCACCATTCCGGCGCTGTAAAATTGAAGTACCTAATATTTTAGTTAGGTATAACAAAATGCAAACGCTATTTCTACATGCATCAACTAATACAGCTCTTTACCTATTATCAAACAAAATATACATAAGATCTACATTTGTAGTTTAAATCTTGCTATCAGTAGCTGCATTAAAAAATCCTGGTTCACTAGTTGTCAAAAATGCAAAGCGCTAAATCCAACATTGTATACACAACTAAATACATAAAACAGATGTCCTTATTAACCTTCCAGCATCCAGAAACTATTGCAAATACATGACTGTTATAAATATGGGGGGGGGGGTATGGGGCAGGGAGTGGGTATGAGTGTAAATTGGGCTGGGAACCTAATATAGGAGGTCAGGAGGTGGGGCTAAATGAGTGAATAGATGATCCTATGAAAGAGGTATAGGGTAAGTGGAAAGACAATGTAGGCAAAGCTATTAGGAATGTAATGGGTGCTGCTAGAACCGTGTAGTCAAAGGGTCTGAATATAAACTGAAGATCTGGATTCAACGAATAGGTTTGCCTTTGAGTATGGGCTTGATTGATACCCTATCATTCAGGCCGGGGCTCCTATCAGCCCTCAGTCTAACAATCCATTTCACCTCTGTCTGTTCTGTTTTATTACATACATCCCCTCTTCTATTACTAGGTCTATTCAGATCTATTACTTGAAAAACAAAACTGTGTTCATTCGAGGTGTTGGAGATATGTTTGGCCAGTGCATTGGATGAACATTGCACCTTAATTTTGTATACATGCTCCCTGATTCTCTCTTTTAGTTTTCTATCTGTCTTTCCTATTAGAACGAGGGACAGTGCACGCATGTAGCCAAATATATAACATGTACAGAATCACATGTGACTGGTGACGTAAATGTATATTCTTGTTTGGTACTTGGATGCGAAAAACATTAGACTCTTTTATATATTTGCATTGATTGCATTTATGACATTTCTTAGTTATGTTGATATTGTCACTAACAGGTGCTCCTCTATCTATCCTATTTGGACCACATAACATCTTATGAAGGTTCATTTTATTTTTATACGTAAATTTGGGGGTATCATCTATCACCTTAGAAATGGCTGCATCTGTCAATAAGATATCCCAATATTTCTTATGAATGTACTTAATACTATTTACGTCTTGGGTGAAATGTATAGGGATTTGAAAGTATTCATTACTGTTATCAGGTATATATCCTGAACTCAATGTGTCAACGTGTGGCATAGCAAAGTACGGATGTGCTCTACCTTCCCTTAGGGTATCTATCCCACTAAAATTTACTTCAATTTCTTCTTCTGTGTATGAGCGGTCTAAAAATTTAGTCCGTAAGTTTTGTTTTTCAAGTAATAGATCTGAATAGACCTAGTAATAGAAGAGGGGATGTGTGTAATAAAACAGAACAGACAGAGGTGAAATGGATTGTTAGACTGAGGGCTGATAGGAGCCCCGGCCTGAATGATAGGGTATCAATCAAGCCCATACTCAAAGGCAAACCTATTCGTTGAATCCAGATCTTCAGTTTATATTCAGACCCTTTGACTACACGGTTCTAGCAGCACCCATTACATTCCTAATAGCTTTGCCTACATTGTCTTTCCACTTACCCTATACCTCTTTCATAGGATCATCTATTCACTCATTTAGTCCCACCTCCTGACTTCCTATATTAGGTTCCCAGCCCAATTTACACTCATACCCACTCCCTGCCCCATACCCCCCCCCCATATTTATAACAGTCATGTATTTGCAATAGTTTCTGGATGCTGGAAGGTTAATAAGGACATCTGTTTTATGCATTTAGTTGTGTATACAACGTTGGATTTAGCGCTTTGCATTTTTGACAACTAGTGAACCAGGATTTTTTAATGCAGCTACTGAGAGCAAGATTTAAACTACAAATGTAGATCTTATGTATATTTTGTTTGATAATGGGTAAAGAGCTGTATTAGTTGATGCATGTAGAAATAGCGTTTGCATTTTGTTATACCTAACTAAAATATTAGGTACTTCAATTTTACAGCGCCGGAATGGTGCAGACAATGTCTTGCATTTTAACGTATTTTAATGTACTTTGATGCTAACAGTTTTAGAGCTGCACTAGTTGATGTATGTGCAAATAGCATCTGTAATTTGCCATACCCAGCAAGAATGTTAGGTGATTCATTTTTGTAGTGCCCAAAAGTTTTAAGTAAATGTTTTGTATCTTTAATATATTGTAGTTTGAACAGGATGTGACATCATTATGTCTATGTCACATCCTTTATAAATGTTTGTGAATGTTTTTTAAAAAATTTGTATAACGGCCTGAAGAAGACCTTGTCGAAAGCGCTTGCCGGATGTTTTAATAAACCAATTCTTTTACTTTCACCTCGCTGAACGCTTGGATTATTGATTTTGTGTGATTCTCAAGTTATTGTTCGGTGGAGTTGACTGGTGTTGTTGGAAGTTCCTAACAGTGCTGAATAGCAATTAGTGACTTTTGTAGCTGACATTATTGAACTCAAACAGTGTATGATGTTGTGCCTAGCAGACAGCCACGTTGAATATTAATGGACTTTGTGTATCCAGATTTCTGCATTTCCGTGCAACAGTTTTGACTTGAACAATTAAACTTAAACTGACTGACTGCTACACTCATACAATCTTTCACTCTGGCTGCTCACTCAAAATGGCACTCTTGCTTGCACATGATCAGTACTTATATGCATGTGTCCACTGACTGGAATGTTCTCAGAGGTATATCACACACTCTGATCCACAACATGTTCATGTGCTACAATCTACATATGAGATAGCTCATTCTTAAACTGATAAAGTTATTTGTCATGTGTTACATCCTACAAAAAGGGACACCTTATTCTTACACTGATACAGTTATTTGTCATGTGGCACAACCTAAATAGGGGATACCTCAATCTTACACTGACACAGTTACCTGTCCACATGCTATAACCTACACAGTGGAACATCATTATTAACCTGATGCATTTACCTGTACATTTCCCACAACTTACACAGGGGATAACTAATTCTAACAATTATACAGTTATTTGTACATGTGCTATAATCTACACAGGAGGCACCTCACTCTTAAACTGACACAGTCAACTGTACATGTGAAAAAACCTACACAGGGGACACCTCATTCTTACGCTAATACAGTATTCTGTACATGGGCTACAACCTACACATGGGGTACCTCATTCTTACACTGATACAGTTATCTGTCATGTGCAACAGCCTATATGGTGTATACCATGTTTCTACACTGATACAGTTCTGTCATGTGCTACAACCTATCCAGGAGACAACTCATTCTTCCACTGATACAGTTTCCCATGCATGTGTTAAAAGACCTCAGAAGATTTTTCTTTTTGTTAGCTAAATTTTTCTTTTTGTGTTTTTTAACCAGTTGGTTATCTGCGTGACCTTTTTAGTCTTTGTTTTAGTTTGTTAGTTTGTTAGTTGGGATATTTTGTAGACACCCTAATGTTTATGGATATCAGCTGGGTATGACAACCCTGTGTTCCCAAAGGACAAACATTCCTCTTATGATGTGCTGATGATGTCATAAGAAGGCAGAAACATGCATGCCCACAGCTAGAGGGGTTTGACTTTAATGGCCTGAAATTATCTATAAATAGACTTAAAAATGAAAGTAAAAGAAAAAGGCATGGACATTCAGAATTGCCATTTAGCTGAAACACCTAATATCCTTAAGGGGTGATTTGGATATATCCAATGAGGCCTCTGATGCAAGAGGTTTAAGGTATCACACAGTTAGAAGTCTAGTTTTGCTAGCTTTTTCTTTTTGTGTTTTTTAACCAATTAGTTATCTGTGTGACCTTTTTACTCTTTGTTTTAGGGCATTTGGAAAATGGGAGAGGCTTCCTGATGCTCTCTTTGACCACATGCCTGGTAACTACCTATGAAGTTCATTAATACTTCATCTGAATGTGTAGCTTTTTGAAAAAAAAAACATTGCTTAAAATCCCTTTGTCATTGTATTAGAATAACTTTAGGAGAATGTTGATAGAACTCATGTTTCCTTCATGAGTTTCTAATACCATCTACCAGTTTCTTGTTCAGCCATATCACTTTATTTAATGACAGGTCTTCATATACCTCCAGATGTAAGTGAATGGTTACAGACTTTTTGATCACTTTAGGCAGAGGACTTCCCATTGTACACACTGTGTATTAAAAAGACAGGTTACTTACGCAGGCCAAATGCAAAGAATATTTCCTTCCAAATTCTGTACTGCAGGGGGCCATTATATTCCCCAAGATTCAGATTATCAGACACCAGAGCAGAGTTGGACTTATTTTCTTCCTCCATTCTTTTTAAAACCCTAAAGTTAAATACAGGTAACAGTATGAGTTCCAGCACATTCATAAGACAATGATTTAAACAATAATAACAGTAAAATAAATAATTGTACAACCATACCATTTATATTCATCCAAGTTTTCCTATGTAGAAAAGAAAAAAATAATTATAATATCATCCTGGATATTTTGGTGGTTTGACTACATATATATGATTACAAAAATATTCACAAGGTTTATTTCACATATTATGGTTACAAAAAGATACAGCTGCCATGGCAGATAAAAAATAAAAAAAGGTATGAAAGTAAACAGTTGTTCAAATGAGAATCAGCAAGTGTGTGAAAGACACAGTCACACATATGTACTAAACTTAATTTCAAAAACAGTTCCTTTAGCGTTCCTTAAATCGATGACTGCATTTGGCTAAAAAAACACTGAAATAAAATATTATGCAAATTTGCTTTGAAACTCCATTTTTTTCTTTTTGCATTGATATAATTTCCTTAGTTTTCTTTGACATTCACTAATGTCACGGGTCAGAATACTGAAAACTGCCACAGATCGAAGGTTAGGTTATGTTATAAAGCACAAGTAACTAGTTTCATTAATTTTATTCAAATACATGATTTGAAATGACTTGGCAAGACTGAAAGAACATGCCAACTTAATGGTACCACAAAGCAATTATTTTGGGAAGGTGAAACCCCGACAGGATTAGTGACAGCGATAAAAGGGACAGGTGGTAGTTATATCGGAAGGCCTAAATGTATGCTGGGTAATGGAAGTACTAAGGAAGTCTGGTGAATACAGGATGTGGGAGAAGAATCCCAGAAAAGACTGATATATGCTGGGATGATTCACAACTCATTACAGACAGCTGTAAGAAACAGGACCTTAGACAATCAGCTGTTAACAAGCTTCATCCAGTAGTTTGGGTTTGAGTCCCTTAAACTCTGTTTGTCTGCTGTGTGAAATTAAGCAAGTCACTGAACCTGATAATGCTCCCAGAGCCCCAGGGAAAATGGACCCAATCCCAGCTGGACAACCCAGAACTATAATAGAGACACTTAAGAAGAGGCCACTAAAATAGTGCATAATTTACATATTAAGTGCCATATTAACAGAGCAGCTTTATGTGAATAGTGTTGAGCAAAGAAGTCATAGGGGTACCTGATAGAAAACATTCACTGACAAACAAAGTCCTCAGAGTATAAGTAGGCAGTGCAATTAAAAATAAGATGCAAGAAAAGAACAGAAAACAATTTGAGACTATAAGACTGATGGCTCAGGGGAGACATGAAGAAGTGTTATTACACACAGAGCAGTGCAGAACAGCTCTCCTGCAGAATTAGTGTATAGAATATTAGTGCGTAGAATACAATACTGGAAGAGTTGACACAAGGAATTATGAGTATAGCAGCTGAAGTAAACTTGCACACCTTGGAAGGAGGGCTGTCATCGGTATGCAAGAGAACATTGCCACAGGCACACTGGTTAAATAAATGCATTAGCCCTTTTGCTGGTGTCAGCATGGATGGAATCATATGGTGTAAGAATTATGTGGAAGTCACAGTCATGGCATGGGGGAATCCCACCAGAGATGACATTAGCAGTCCTGATGCGCAACTGTTATCCAGAAGGGGAAATGGTTAGTGAGCTCTGTTCCCTCAAGAGAATTAATGGCCCATAGAGGGTGGCTGTTTGATGCTTCATAAACAGCATGGGAGGGGTCACAGGGGGGAAAAACAGTTTGTGGATTCAAGAAACCATGGCACAAGTACAAGGTCATCCTTATGAGGCCTGATTTGGAAGGACAAGCAGTAAGACAACTAGGGACTGTGGTTCATCCTGTAAGTAATGGAAGAGTGTATAATCCATCATGTCTGGATATACAGTTGAAATCTATGTTCCTATGTTTCTATATGTAGTTTTCAAATGAAGGAACAAAATTCATTTGCACTGTTTGTTTTAGTTGTTTGTCACATTACCTGGTTATTTGAATCTATATGTAGCTTTCATCCACGTTTTTAGAATGTTTATCTTAGGACCTCACCTCATGAGCTGCTTAACATCACTGACACATTCAAACCCAACTGGTGATTTCTGTAGTTATCATACAGAGTAGTCTTTTCCCAGGACTCAATAAAACCCATGTAGGGTCTGTATGGAGCCTACACAGAATGCATCAGTGTACATGGCCATGGTTTCCCCTCAGTAGAGTTCCATGCATATTAATCATGCATTGCTGCCGAGGGAGATCACACTAACACAGATATTGAATACGTGTAAGCAACAGTGTAGAGGCCGCCCCATACTTGAGGACTGTCAAGAAAAATTCTGTATAGGTGGTAAACACTGGACAATACTTTTTTTTATCTTTATGCGATGTTTGTGCAGAGCAGCATGGTGCTGAGTGATGCCAAGCTGCGCTTATACATATACCGCAGACATCTGGTATATATCTAAAAATAGAAACCAGAGTTAATCAGTTGTATTTTTTTCTTCCTGTTTGTGTGGTGCAGCTCGATGCTTAGCAACACTGAGCTGTGCATATATAGCAGCCATCTGGTATATATTTAAAAATAGAAAACGGATAAAATCAATTTTAATTTTTAAAATATTTTTTCCTCCTGCTTGTTTGCGTGTTGTGGCACAGTGATTAACAATGTCACTAGACATCTAAAAATAGAAACCAGATGTATTTAGTTGTTATAGTTCTACTGTGTTTAGCAATGTATAAACCCATGCAGCAAAGCTGCACAATGCTAACAGGCACCTTACTAGTATATGTAAAGATATAGCACTTCCTTTACTATCCAAGTGGCTAGATAGGTTGAGTCATGACCTACAGTGTAGGTGGTCCCATGTTCAAGTCCTGAGCAGTTATACATCTTGCATTTATTGCTGTGAAAATGCATCAGGTGACTGAAACATCAGTTTAATTTAAAATTAAAAAACTGTTACGTTTAGAAAAGCTGCACAATGCTAAGCAGTGTTTAAACATGGTCTGTGGTTTACATCATTTGTGCATTGCTAAGCTCTGTTTAAACATGGTCTGTGGTTTACATCATTTGTGCATTGCTAAGCAGTGTTTAAACATGGTCTGTGGTTTACATCATTTGTGCATTGCTAAGCAATGTTTAAACATGGTCTGTGGTTTACATCATCTGTGCATTGCTAAGCTCTGCTTAAACATGGTTTGTGAGATTTTGCATGATGATTAGCTCTGCTAAAATGGTTTGTTCAAATGTGCAATGTGCTAAGCAATGCAATGTTTTTTTGAAAGTTACAGTATGACATGTAAGGGCAGGAATGCAGACTTTATAAAGGCAATAGGCGGGAATTTCACACCATTGATTGTAGTCTTCACTCGGCTGTCAATATATGTGGTGCTGTTGGAGAGTGAGTGAGCTCTTGAGTGCAGAGGTGGGGTGTGCAAGAGCCCAAAGTTTTTGCTGGACTCCTGGCTAAGAACTGGGAACCCTGGCTGCTGTATGGAGATTACGAGGGCACAGAGTGAAAGTCTGAGGCCTTGGATCGGTTGGCTATGGAACTTACCAGTGTCACTGGTATCTCCAGAACTGGTGAGCAGTGTCATCACCACTACAACAACCAGAAATGTAGGAGGAGGAAACCTTGGAAACCTGGGTCCAAGAAGCTTGGACTGGGCAGACCCCACAGATATCTAAGTATGTTTGGCAGTATTTTAGAAATGTACATGCAGAATCTGTGTAAACCTGTATGCATAATGGTTTTCTTCTCTTACAACAGCTGCAGATGAGTGGGCTCACACTGTCCAGTCCCATGCAGGGTGCCTGGCCAGGATGAGGCAAGAATGTGGTAAGTAAGGGAACAACAAAATAATAACTTAATGCATAATGTAATTTTATAATAAATTATTTACAGAGTTTGCAGTCTTAACAGTCATGTATGTCATACCTGGCATGTTTAGTAATGTGTCACTGCCTACCTGAAATGGTAAAGCAAGTTAAATCAAGTAAACATGCACTAATGGATAGTATAGCTTCCAAACATTAGTTAATGTTGGGGTCTGCTCATTGTGTGAAATGCTGTAGGTTGCACTCAAATAATGGATAAAGTACATGGGTTATTTATTAGAGGTCTTAACAGCTATCCATGGTCTACATGCTAGAGTTGAAGCAACATTAATCAATACATTTTAAAGGGTAATGGTGTTTTGATATGTAATGTTTTCAAATAAAAAGTGCTCACTATTCCTGTATTAACTGCATGTGTGTTCTGTGTGTTCTAACTCTAAAATGTAAATTAATAAAGATTGCAGCAAAAACTGTCTGAAATAAATGTAGTGCAATACCCAGAGTAAGGTTCAAGCCTGTGTTCTGGCCATTTTGCCTGAAGTAATGTTATATGTTCCATCCACTTGAGTAACAAGGTATATGGGTAAGGTAACTAAGGTCCTGGGCAGTTATCCATGTGTCTTAATGCCAGATTTTAAGAAACATTATCAATAAAAATTTAAAACAGGATTGTGCTTTGATAAGTAATCTGTTCAAATAAGTTTGCATTATTTCTGTATTCACTGCATCTGTGTTCTAATCTGACACCAGTTGACTATTAAATGTAAATGAATAAAGACTGTAGAACAAACTGTGTGAAATAAATATAGCGCAATACCCAGAGTAAAAGGTTCAAGCATGTTTTCTAGCCGTTTTGTATGGAATAATGCTGTATATGCCACTCAGTCAAGGAACAAGGTATATGGGTAAGGCAGCTGACGTTCTGGGCAGCTATCCATTTGTATAAATTCCAGATTTTAAGGAACATTATCAATAAAGTTTAAAACAGGATTGTGCTTTGATAAGTAATCTTTTCAAATTTATTCCTGTATTCACTGCATGTGTGTTCTAATAGGACACCAGTCAGCTATTAAATTAAGTGCACGTTTCCTGTAACTGCTTGTGGATTCTAATCCCATGGCAGCCAACTAAGAAATGACCACCTGTCTAGTGTACTAAATGTACACGAACATACCTTTCAACTGTCGCGATCTTTCAGAATGTAATGTACATGCAATATCATCTATACAACTCTATACAATAGTTACATTCACTGTACTCATAACTATAATTGTACATATGTAGAAGTATGCAGTAATAGTCTGTGTAGTAATATTACCTGTGAAGTTACTAATGGCATTTTTCTCTCTCTAACTCCACCCCTTCTCTTCTTTAATTTATTAATGTCATTTGTTATTATGATCTGATATATATATATATATATATATATATATATATATATATATATATATATTTTTTTTTTTTGTAACTACCTCTTATGTTGGCCTTGTATATAATTTCATATTGCTTTGTTGTTAAAATACTTTTATTTACATTATTTATTGTGCTCCTCATTATATTCCTTTCTATTTCTTTTGCTTAATCATTATCTTCTAGTATGTTAATATTAATATCTGTTTAGTTATGTTTATTTTCACCTTATGTTTATATTTATTTTCTACAGCATGACAAGGTAGGCCAGGTTCTGGTGATCTACCTACCTTGGCTCCCCTGGCTGTGGCACCAGTGCCCAGCACATCTGGGCTGCAGCATGGTGGTTCCCCCTCTGCTGCCCCTGCACTACCTGTGCCATTGGGTAATTCTGCCCCACAGGTGGGGGTTGGCCCCCTCTAAGAGTAGAAGTGAAGGGGAGATTATGTCACCCATGAGGAACTGCCAGGCATAGTGCGTAGGTTGCTGCACTGCAGTGTTGGAGCATGCTGTCCATCTTGGTGGGGCAACCTGGCCCTGAGCACTGGCATTAACCACTACTTCCTCAGGCGCAGTGCTGACAGTCCCATGGGTGAGGACTTGAGTCACACTACCATGTCTGACATCCATGGGACTGTCATTCCACTACACCCTCCCCAACCAAGGTGCTCACCCTTCTACTGTGTCACACACCAACCCTGTCTGCTGTCTTGTCTGTCTTCAAAAGCATCATCACCTTCCAAACCTACCTTCCCCACACATACCTATGTCTGTTCCCAAACATTCTATTTTCATCTTAAAAAAAATGGGCACCTGTCCCACAAAAAAAAAAATCGTCCCATACATAGCCCTCCATTTCGCATGTGTCCACTGAACACACTTAATTTGGTCTAATTGGATTGACAATGCACTTACATTGTCATTACCCCTCTGGGGGTGGCAGTCCAAAATCAGCTAAAAAATCTGTAAAAGTGCACAGTTGAGGGTGTGCAAGAAATGGATAGCTATGGTTCTTTCTTACACCCTTCCTGCACATACCTTCATGCCTTTCACTATGTTTTCCCCCTGCCTGCACCCCATTTCACCACTATCCTGGCTCCCCATTTTTCTTTTCTTTAAAGATTTTTGCACGACTCACAGTGGTGTGCCACATTGCTTAGCTATGCTAAATAGTGCTACATTGATATATGCTTTTGAAAAAATATTAACCATGTTCAAAAAGTACACCTACACTCTATTTCAAACTCAGGGCCATCGCATCTGCAGAACAGTGGATCAAGACACCAAACCACGAAGTTTCATATTAATGCAGGTGTTTTAATCAAAACATAGTAGTGTTCAAGTTCCCGTCATTAATGCACTGCACCGAGCAAATCAACTAAAAGATTAAGAGAAAAATAGTACTGTAACTGGGACTCTAGTACAGAAATATATCACTGTAAAACCATACACATAAAAATAGATGTAATTGAGGTATCTAATAGCAGGTAACCCTGCAATTATATGTCTAAAATGCAAAAATACACTTGCTAAAACATTAATGGAAAAATACGATTTTAACTGGGACTGTGGTAGAAAAAGACAGCCATAAAAGCCATACACATAATAATAGATGTTAGTGAGGTAAGCAACAGCAGATAACTGTGGAATGATATCTACAACATGTAAACATATACCTTCTTGTAATAGTGACTCTGTAGCTCAGTATGTAAAATGCATCGAGAACATTAATTTTTGGTACACATAGTCCTGGGTTTAACTAAAGCTGCATTTAGCATTGAAAATGCATGTATGTGGACATCAACATTATAAATTGTGATATATATGTCTGTCTCATCACCTAGTTATCCACCAAAAGCAGTACAGATGGAATGTCTGCTTCTAAATAATAGAAGTCAAAAGCCTACAGATAAGACCACTCTTAACTACGCCTAATACAACACAAGAAAGTGCAGAGGATGTTAGTTCATGCATTATCCTGAATTCCCAGAGGAATTTAAAGTGTGCACTGAAATTGTGACCCAGTAATTTCAGACTGCAGCCCACAATGATTTGCTAGTGTATTACAGACAACCACAACTGCACAAGTAACATAAATACATGGAGGTTGTGCTAAACGCAAGGGTAGCCAACATACACGTAACAGGGGACTACTATGACATAACACATGACTTGGCAGTTGCCCAACTATGTGACATAATGGTTAATGTAACCCCCTACCTTTTTTAGGACACGCCAAGCATTTTGCCTTTTATTCTGTTAGTGATACATTTGCCTGACATACTTACCTTAAACACATATCTTAATTTCCAGTGGGATAGATACCCTCAATCTGGCTCTGCCTATACAACAAGGCTACCACAGGTCCCACATTTCCCCTTAATGCTTGTCTTGCAAAGTGTTCACCCTCTCTGCCTATGCCTGTTGCCTGCAGCGTCAGTTTCAGCTTCAGTCTGTAGCACACACATCTGAATGTAAAAAGTAGCTGCTACAGACATTCTCTTTGTGATGACGTAGTATCTTTACCCCTGTAATTTCCACCCCAATATATGAGAAAGGGGTTGCAATCTACACTGAGGCCTTATATCATGTTCAGTAGATGCTTGAGATTGGCTGATTATACTGCAGATCAACTGTGTAGGCTGCAATTAGAATTTCAGAAGCACAGATTGGTCCAGAGGCAATCACTTGCTAATGAGAACCATGTTAAAAAGGCAAACATCAAGCTAGGAGAACCATTGTGTATTAGAGTTACTTTGCATAATAAACTCATTGGCACAACATTTATATTTATCTTTTAACAGAGAAGTATTCTGTTCCATCATGTATGTAACCATTTTGTTTCCAACATGATGCATATGTTTGAATATACATAGGGGAATGGGGATTACATCATTAAGCCTTTCTTAGAACTGTACTGATGACATGTCATTGATCTCCAGAAGTGTTACACTTACAGAGGAACTAGAGTACAGAAAGGGTAGCATGCTTTGTGGTAATTAGGTACACCAGTGTCCTGGAAATTTGCCTTGATAGCAGTTGTAATAGTACACTGCTATTTGTTTGGCATTGTTGTTTTTATATATTAGAAGAGGAGGGTTATCTCTACGGGCCACACTACAATGGACACCTGTGTTGGGTGTGTGACCATACATCTGTATCTGTCATGGCACAAACAGGAATACCTGACTATTGTTACTATCATAGTTGAAGCTGCACCCTTTGTATGTTTGCAAACTGCTGAGTATGATGTGTAATCCAACAGTGAATAGTGCTAGCCATCCTTTATTGATGTATCTCTACATACTGTACTCCCATGTATGTGATCCTGATATGTGTTCCCATTTTGTTGTCTTTCAGAAAATATGTATCCCCCAATGCCGGGGCCCTTTTACCAATGTTGAAAATGACATCATCCTCAAGGCTTTGCGTCAAGACCATAAACTCCTAGGTTAGCAGCGCTTTGAATATCATTCTCAGAATGTGACCAACATACCAGTTAACATAGTAGCTACTGTAAATGTGAGATATTTGGACATATTACCTTGTTATAATGCAACATGTGGTGCTGTTTACATTACCTCTCCCTCAAATTTCACAGGAACATCAGGAATCAGATGAGGCTGTGCTCCTGGTAAGCACAACACTGTTTTGTTAGAGATGCAGATTTAATACGCTGTATTCACTAAAGTGTCATCCGTGGCCTGCTGGCTGGATTGATGTACTGTCTGCAGGATTGCCAAGTGCACAGATATTTTCTGACTGTACACAGGTTAGACTCATACCTGTGCCTTATAGGTGTGACCACACTGATAGATTTGACAGTATTGCCAGGACATTACAGATTGTCATATGTGTCATCTTTGCAGAGTTTTGCCAAATGTCAACAGTGTGTATCATTGTTGCTCATGAGATTCTTGTTTAAAGAGCTTTTATTTACAAGTAGCTACAGATGTTTGTTAGAAAATAATGTCCTCATGTCCTATTATATGAGGCTGGGGGTTAAACATGTCTGTAATAGTGACAGGAGTGTTTGCAGCTTAACATATATTGCAACATAGTACAGCAGAGCATCGTAGTGTAGGTATTAATGTACGTTTTTACTTTTTTATCACAGGTGACCAGGGGGGTTGGTCTCTGTCCCCTTCAAACCTGATGTCAGTGTCTCTTCAGACTCTGATGCTTGTGACCGAACTGTGGCACAGGTGGGGGATGCAGGGCCTGAATCTGTCACAGAGGTTTACATCCTTCTTCAGCCCTCATTATCACTTTACACAGTAAGTATGCCTATGCATACCCAGTCCCATGAGGCCGCAGATATTGGACATTCGGAGGGTGGGGACATTGAAGAGGAAAGTGTGGCTACAATGGCTGCAATGAGTATTGATACTGGTCATAGCCAAAGAGCTAGTGAGGTTCCACATAGCCGGATTGATAAAGGTGCTTGTAGGAGGCCTGCTGTCCCTCCACCACCTGTTGCAGGTGTCTCATCATGTCTCACTTGGTGTTTGTATAGAGCCATCATGGAGGCACAGGCATGTTCCGAACAGAACTCCATATGAATGCTCAAGGTTATGGCTGCAGCGCAGTCTGACATCCATGACTGCCTCCACCACATTGCTGATACCCTGGATCAGTTGACTGATGCAGTGGAAAGACATACAGATCCCAAACTATCTGTCTTAGAATGCATATTGTCTGTGATGGAACATTTGGTTGGAGTTGAGCAGTCAGCAGTCACCCACTGGTAGTAGACCCGCTTCTTACCTTGGGCATGGAGGTGCCAGTGTAACACCTGGCAGAACCAGTTTCCATGTTTGGGGGTGGATGGTGGACTGTCAGCTCTACCAAGCATGGTTCAAAGCTATCCAACATACAGACATGTAGGGCTAACACAGAGCTTGACTGTGTTCATGCAGATGCTCACACACCACTGTCACAATCCAGTCACCTACAGACACCCATACCACATTTCCATTGTCCATATTGACTGCTTCACTTCCTGATTCACACACACATGCTTGCTAACCTATTGAGTCACCCTAGGCCTCCTGCACCCCCACAAAACACCCTGTGTAAGTGATGATACCTGTGCCACATTCCTGTCATCCTTGTCATCAATCCATGGAAATGAAACTAGTGTCTGATGCACAGACTGACTATATAAATTGTTATGTATTTGTTTCATCTATTGTTGCCTTTGGCATGCCACTTGTACTGGTCACTGACAGATACTGTATGTTGTCATTTGTAATGAGTAAACCACATTATTTTATATACATTACATTGGATGATGTTGTAATGGCTATATACTCACACAATGAAAGGTGTCACTGTTTATGTTTCAGTTTCAGGATTGTATAGGGCACACTTATGGGTACACAGGTACAATAAAAGCGTCAACATCAGAGCACAGGATGGAATGTCAGCACAGAAAAAAATGTCTTCAGAAAGGTATGCAGTATAGGTACATGGCTCAATAGGTTCATATGTGTATAATAGGCTAACAAGAACAATGGCTTCTTTCAGCATAGTCATGCATCCCTAATCTCTGACAAGGTCTGAGACCCTTGATAAGTGTAAGTAGGGTTTTGGGAGCTGAAACATCTACAAGTTGTGGCATGTGAGATGAACCATCTACAATTTCCCTGTGTCCATTAGACATATGTGTCCTAAACCAGTTTTGATTGTCTTGTTCTGCATTTCATTGTGTAACTTGCACATGATGTGCATTACAGCGGAAGTGTGCTTCACATGGATGGGGAGCCTGTTACATATAGGGTGTAGTCTCTGGGTTACATACCAGTCCCTCTAGCATGTTCTATTCATACCACAGTCAAGGTGTAGGTGTGTAGAACAGGTAATTCTTGTGCTAGTCCTTTCTTGGATATGAAGGAGGTACACAGTGGGATCTGACACCTCCCTGTATGGCAGCCGTACACCTCCCCTCCAAAGTATGTAGGAGACAGAATACACAGTTATGGTCTTGACATGGTCTGCATAGGACATGTTATGTATACTATGTATTAGTTTACTATGGAGCATCTGTGGCTGTTACAGATGTCAGATATGCCTATGTAGTTACATACAAAGGTGCCACTGCACTCAATGATAGGTGTGAAGAGTGCCAAATACAGTGTGACAATGACAGTCTGGGATTTACATGCCATGCCTTTCTATATAGGTCGTCCAACATTGAATGAATCCCCACATCCTATTGACCTGTGAAAGTCAAAGGCTAGATAACTCTCAGTGTCCATAATTCACTGACTACTGGGTCAGCTATTGGAGGTGTGCAGACACTATGATATGTAC
This sequence comes from Protopterus annectens, assembly GCF_019279795.1. Lineage (NCBI taxonomy): Eukaryota > Metazoa > Chordata > Ceratodontiformes > Protopteridae > Protopterus > Protopterus annectens. The sequence continues at coordinate 1,849,766,543 of NC_056732.1, read as the reverse complement.
CAGGGGTCGATGACTTCCCAAAGGATAGTATTGTGTATTCCTTGGCATTTAGTAATTGTCAATGGCGACAACTGAATGTGTGTGTCAGCCCTTCCTGGATAACTGTTGGTTCTGTGTGGGATTTAGTGACAGCTTCTAATTTGCAATCATCTGCAAATGTAGTCAGTCTGAGGTCACTGACAGTGGCCGTGACTGCAGAGAGCGGAATGCCTAGAAGGGGTACCCCCAGGAATGATTTGTGAGGGAAGTCCACTAGTGGCTGGCCTTACTGTAGCAGTGGACTACCCAATGCTGTCATTCCAGAAAATGATTGTCAAACATTTGGCTATCCACTGGCTGACATACTAGTTTGTAAATAACCTCTATAGTTTTTCAACAATGCCTGATGGCCTAATAGTGTCAAATGGCTTGGCAAGCCATGGTAGGTGAAGTGAGTCATTCTGCCATCATCCGGAAGGTCCATCAGTTAGGGTAGGTATGATATGTCATTGACCAAAACAAACTAGGTTTGGTCCAGTATCTGTAGGCGTACTGCATTGGTACTGATCATTTCCATGATAATTCTTTTCATGGCTTTAAATATCAGACTACTGAGACATCTGGGGACAGTGCTCGTCACTGCATGCTAGTTGTCCTCTGTGCAAGTCTGTATTGTAGCTAATTCCATCATGGTTTCCAAGAAAATAGACATCCAAGGTGTCTGTGTCTGTACAGAGCACAGGCAAACAGTGGAGGGAAAAGTAATATGTACACCATGTGAAGGTAAGGAGGGAGTTTTTACAGTTATTCTGCAACATGACTCAAGCAGTGTGTACGGAAATTACTTAATTACCTTGTGAAGAATGCTGAAAAGAGGGGAGTCCCCGGGATTCCTAGTTCCTGGCTACTACTGCTGGTCTCACCATAACCACTCTCTCCTGGGTTACTCTGCTCCTATACATTTTCTGTCACCAGAGCCAAAATATTAGTACCAAGCTCAAGATGAGAAGCAGGCCACAGCCCGTTTGTTCATCCACACAGCAGTCCCACATCTTGCAAGGCTCAGTAGGCTTCATGTACGCTTTTCCAGGTGGATGCCTTGATTAGCAACCAGAACATTCATTTGAGTTTTGCGTTTCTAAGTATGCCTTTTGTTCTAGATTTGTTAGGATTTCACTGGGGTACTGACCAGACGCTGATTAGAAGCACAGCTGTAGTATCGGAATATAATGTTCAATGTCAGGTGACCTAGACGTCCAACAAAGCTTGAGCAAGTACCACAGAGGCAGTGTGTGTGTACATACACACACACACACACACATATATATATATATATATATATGTGTGTGTGTGCGTGTATATGTACGTATACACACACACACACACACACACACACACACACACACACACACACACACACACATATATATTTATTTATTTATTTATTTATATGTACATATAAAGATAGATAGATATCTGTAGAGAGAGAGAGATAATGACAGACAGATATGTATACTTATATATATATATATATATATATATATATATATATATATATATATATGTATCTATAGACATATCTATATATAAAGTCGTTTTGAGCGAGGAGCAACACAATTGCACTCTGCTTAACTAAGTGTATGAGCAGCCCCAATGGGAGTTTCGCTAGTTATAAACTGACTCCAGCCCACACTTACCTGTACTCCAGTCCAGGATTTTGTGTGTTATACAAAATGACATTCAGTTGTTGCCATTGACAATTACTAAACTGTTTCTGCACTGCTGCACTTCACTCAAATTAGCTACAATTTTCAGAAGTTGTCTGATGTAATTAATATGTGTCAGTGGTTAGTGGTATTTGATGTAATTAATATGTGTCAGTGGTTAGTGGTATTTGATGTAATTAATATGTGTCAGTGGTTAGTGGTATTTGATGTAATTAATATGTGTCAGTGGTTAGTGGTATTTGATGTAATTAATATGTGTCAGTGGTTAGTGGTATTTACCGTACATGATCTTGGGAAGGAGTAAGGGAAGATTTTTGGAAGTTGGTAGTAAAACTCAGCTACTGAAGAAGGGATATGGTGGACAGGAGCTTCTGGTTCAGAACCTCTGTATGAGAAGCTTAGAGCAGGAGGTTATCCAAGAATGGAAATACTTTGATTCCCTGAAGTCTACAGAAAGCCACAACTGGAGCCAAACATTTTGTGAATACCCTTGGAGCTATACAGAGAACAAAGGGCAAGGCAGAGATCTGAAAATGTGAGGAATCAACAGAAAAACAGAAAAACTTCCTGTACATGGGATGAATGGGAATGTGAAGATAGGCATCCTTAATTTCCAAGGATGCCAGGAAGGCGTGTGGGAGAGTGAGAGGGAACAGGGTTTGAAGGGATAGCATGTGAAAGGTAGGCACCTTGAGGAAGGTGTTCAAATGATAAAGTTCCAAAATGGGTCTCATCAGACATCTTTTTTGGGGACCAGGAACATCCTGGAATAAAACCTTTTTCCCATTTGGAGAGGAGGAACCTCTTTGATAGTTCCTTGAGATTTTAGCTCTGAGAGCACCTCTGAGAACAAAGGAAGCTATTCTTAAAGAGGTTGATGCATACCCTTGAAGGGTGGAATGGATTTCTAGTACATGAGGTACCCTTTTTGGAAAATTGAAAGTACCCAAGAGTCCTAAGTGATATTGTTTCCATACTAGAAGGGAAAGATGAAGGGATAGTGGAGGTAAGCTGTGGGGTGATTGGCTGTCATAGAGTACCAAGTTTGTCAGGAAAAGGCTGTCTCTGGGAAGGAGTAGCCTGAGTAGTCTTAGGAGCAGAGGGTTTCCTGGCAGGTTTCTTACCCCTAGAGACTGGAGGATGAGTTTCTTTCCTGATAAAAACAGTCTTGGAAGGGTAGTTCCTGTGAAATTTAGGAATTGGAGACACAAAAATGTGTTTTAATCCCAGACATTCTTTCTCTTTCTCTTACAGAGATTTAAACATGGCAGCTGCAGCAGGCCCAAACAAGGCTGAATTATCCTGAGGGGCATCTAATAATTTAGACTTGATATAGCCTGGGAGTGGTTGACGTTTCAGCCAGGAATATCTTCTAAGAACAGACCCGGAAGCAGCGCCTCTGCATGAGGCACCTGCAGTATCATAGCTGCATTTAATGGAGTGATGGGCTACCCGAGATGCAGTCTCCAGCACAGAGGAAAGCTGAGACTTAGTTTTAGAGTCAGGGAGATCTTCAAGAAGTTGAGCAGCCTGAGATAACAAGACTAAAGCATATTTAGTTATGTGTGTTTGGTAATTTATAACACCTATTTTCCCAACCTATCCGTACCCTTGCTAGCCTTATCTGAAGGAAGAATAGAAGTGTTAGGCAGGAGCCTAGAGAGCTTATCTGGTGCCATTGAAACAACAGATGGGTCAGCAGATGGATATTTGAAAAGGAATTTACTATGCTTGGAGACTTTGTAAAATCTGTCAGGTCTTTTTGGAGCAGGGGGTTGGGAATCTGAGTTTTGATGCAGAAACAAATGCATCAAGAAAAGCCTGGAGAGTAGGAGGAACAGCAGATGAAGAAGGGGGTTCCATCTGGAGCTGTTCATAGTACCTTTTCTGTACATCAGAGACCCATTTAAAATATTCCTTCATCTTATGGATATAAAAACGGAGGCGGACCACCACGGCAAAATAAAATAAAAATCAAGTTTATTAATATAAAAGTTGAGCGCTTTTGCGTACTCCCAAGGTACGCTTCATCAGATCTACATAAACAAATGAATGCTGACATTATAAACGTTTCGATTAATTGAAATGTTCAAAATCAAACAATCAATTAATTAAACAATTATTAGACATTTAAACTTGAGTCTTAGTTGTATTCATCAAGTGCTGAGCTTCTGATGCATCACTGAATGAAAGCTATGTTAAAACACCATATCGTTACAATTTCGCATTACATTTTTGTAACTAAACATTACAGTGAAGAAATAGGCATAAAATTAGCATAAAATTAATACTTATAGATCACATTTTTAATGGTGTCATAATATAATGTGATCTAAAAACCATGCTGTGTATGTTTATTTATTTGAATTCTATTCATAATAGCCTAGCATAAGAATATGAAAATGTCTGTATATATATATATATATATATATATATATATATATATATATATATATATATAAGTAGCCCTAATTTATATTGCCAAAAAAATATATATATTTAAAGATCTGACAATATCCAATAATTTAATATTTAAATATATAAATATATTGAAATTAAAATTAAAATTAAAAATGGTCTGAAACCTGAATCTAAAATTGACAAATATAACTAAATACTATGTAACCCATTCATTTTAGCTTATGCGTTTCAAGTAAAGGTTTTATACTAATAAATTGATTGAGGCCTGGATCCTGGTGTGCTCTCAACTTAAATATCCATTGAAGTTCTATTGTTTCCAGACAATTCATATTATTACCACCTCTCTTGTTGGGAGGTACTACTTAAAGTACTCTAAATTTAAAACTGTGACCTATATGGAGCATAGAATGTTTAGCTAAAGCATTACGTTGGTCTAATTTTTTAATATCATATGTATGGTTATATATCCTGTCCTTCAGTCTCCTAGTAGTCATGCCTACATAAAAGGCATGACATTGATCACAATTGGCTAAATATATAAGATTGGTGTCATTACAGGAGGCAAAGAATCTTGGCTCAAATCTATAATTTAATGTAGGATGTATAAATATCTGTTCTTTAGAGATCATAATGCACATATTACATTTGCCACAGGGAAAGGTACCATACATCATTGAGCGTCTAAATTGCCTAGCTTCTGAATAGCTATGTTCAGTGCAGAGTAGCCTTTTTAAGTTCTTACTATTTCTGTAGGTAAAACTCGGTTTTATACCTACTATCCTCACTATGTCAATATCTGCTGTGAGTGCATGCCAGTTGTTAGATATGATCTTAATAATGGCCTTGTTGTCATTCGTAAATCTTGTAATAAAAGTTACCTTAGATCCATTATTCACTTTTCGTGGTCCTATATAGTTATTGTACCTCTGTTCACTAACATCAATATTTTCATTAAATATTAAGTTCTTAATTTCCCTAACCATGTTTCTATTATATCCTCTTTCTATAAACAATCCTTCCAGAAAATCAGCTTGCTCCTTTAAAATAAAAGGATCTTGACAAAATCTAGAGAGTCTAATAAACTGGCTCAACGATGTTATGAAACGTAAATCTAGGGTGCATGCTGTTGAAATGAAGTAAGGTGTTTTTCCAGCATGGTTTCCTATATAAAACAGTAGTTATATAACCCTGAGCATCTTTTTTAATGGTGATATCTAAAAAATCAATATTATCTCTAGAAAATTCCATAGTAAATCTAAAAAATCTAGTAGTGGATTCTAAATACTGGATAAATTCAGTTAGTTCATTCAATGTGCCATTTCAAAATAGTAGTATATCGTCCACAAATCTTTTATATAATAGTATTTTTGAATAATGTGGACTATTAAAGAGGTATGTTCTCTCCCAATAGTGGACAACTAAATTAGCATATGTGTTCACACATGGGGTGCCCATGGCAACCCCCCATTTTTGTAGATACAGTTTATTATTAAATATGAATATGTTATTTGATAAAACCATGTCTAACAGAGCGCTAAGCAATATTTGTTCATCATTGGTGAACTCAGTATTGTGACTCAACACTTCCCTAATAGCTTCTAGGCCATAATCATTTGGGATAGAAGTGAATAAATTTTTAACATCCAAGGTAACTAACAAGCAAGCTTCAGGTAGTCCATTGCTGTATGATGAATTCAATGTATCTAAAAGTTGATATTTGTCCCTTAATATAGAGGGTATATTCTTAATCAATGGACTCAATTTTCTTTCTATATATAAAGAAATTGTTTCGGTTACCCATCCGTCATCTACTACTATAGGTCGCATTGGTAACGGAAAAATATTTTTATGTACCTTGGGTAAACCCTTAATATAAGGTATGCGTGGATGCGTGGATTCCTTCATCTTAGCAATAGTTTCTCCAAAAGTAAAATCTTCCCCAGGGGAGTCAGTACTATTGATTCCTCCTCTGGAGAAGAGTATTCCAGTGGGGAAGAAATGTGTAAAGAGTAATCCAAGGATTCATCTTCATCTTCTAAAGATCCCTCTTCCTCTGAGGAGCCTTGAACCCTTATCCTTTTCTGAAAGGATGAGTTCATGGCAGGGCTGGGCATTGAAACCCCCTTTGGAAGGTCTGAAGGCCCTAAAATCCTGGGACAAGCCTTGAATAAAAGCCTGCCATTTGGAAGGAATTTCCTTAGGAGCATAGGGATACTTAAATTTCTGCTTCTTTTTAAACTGCACATCTGCCTTATGAAACATGGAAGGACCTGATGAAGGCCTGCACTCAATGATGGTCATCAGAACCTCTTCCCTAACTAATATCTAAAGAATACCTCATGGGCCTTCTGATAAATGAGCCTAGGTTCCCCCTGTTCATCCAACATGGATGTCTACAAGGCCTTGTAGGACATGCTAAGACCCAGATCCCTGATGGCTTCTGAAGAGGTAACTGCTGAGGAAATAGAAGGAAGATCCAAATAGGCCTCCAGGCATTCAACAGCCTCAACACGAGTGTCCAGAATAGGTGGTACATGGAAGCTTCAGGCCTGTATTTCTTGGCCTTCTTCTTCAGAGGCTCAACAGTAGGCCCCAACTTACCCTCCGTAATGTCACACATGAATTTTTCAAGCCTCTGATTCTTTAAGTAAATTTTAAGTGAAGAAAGGTGGCTATGCAAAGTCACAGGAACAAATGCCAGACATATACGGCAGGACATATGGTCATGATTAAGCTAGGAGCAAAACAGACACTGTTTGTTATTTTCTTTATGTGGTATCTGTTTTCCACACTGGCACTTGCTCTTTGTGGATGACAGGTAACCTCACAACAACAAAGCAGTAGTAAGATAAAATAAATCCCCAAAGGCATACTTATCGGAAGACTTGATATCAGCAAAATGGCTTGGGCGATCAGACTGATGCTTGCTCAATAGATTTGTTTGTACTGGTGGCAAAGAAGTTCTGAGGAATGTGCATGCCGATGTCACTTTTATGGCCCATGCTGCTGCTGGCCTACATGTGACATCTCATGTACTCTGCAGTGGTAAAATGTTTTTGTATACTGGCTGAACATCGGGACGACCTGTGGCAGGGAATCCCAGAGGGTTTGAATACTGCAACATGAATAGAAGGACATCCTTCAGACAAGAATTGAGATAAGAGAATGTCTAATATATTGAGAACAAACAGATATTGTAAGGCTTGGGAACCACGTCTAAAGAGGCATGTAGGGTTTTGGTATTATTAGGTAATATTTCAGAAACAGTAAGTTAGTTTGTTTGGACTGATATGCAGGAAGTCATTGCAGTACAGACACTCAAGTATGAGTGCAGACGTCAGGTCAGATATCCAACATTCCAGAATATAACATTCAGGTCAAATATCCAGCATTCCAGAATATAACATTCAGGTTAAATACCCAACATTCCAGAACCCATGTACCCAACATTCTAGCATGTCCAAAGGTCAGTTGTCAATCTCCTCTCCGGTCCAGCTGGTGAATCTGGGAATCTTGAGGCAATGTTACAACTGCCTCATGTACACAGACAACCCTCTCCTCCTCCCAACAAATTCCAACACATGTGAGAGATGCAACCATAGAGCCAAACTGGAGGCTAAGCTCTCTCAACTCAGTACTGGCATAACCAGTCAGGAGGAGAAGGAAACCACACTCACTACAATTCCAGTCTCACAGAGACCTACCACGACAGCAAACCAAACACATAATCACACAAAAACATACTCGGAGGCTCTAAATAAAGATCTGCCGAAGCAGCAGAGACCTCCAAAGCAGACACCCAAGCAGCCGCTACCCCAAAACAAAACACATGCAACACATATCTCACAAAGCCAGTGTGCCAAACAGTCACAGCCCTTAAGACTAAACAACACACCTGATACACTTGTAATAGGTGACTCTATCGTCAGGCACACTGACGCCCCGCTCACCAGGCTGAACAAGGAGAGGGTCATGGTGAGCAGCCTGTCGGGCGCTAGGATCCGCCACATAACACAAGCACTCAGGTCACTCCAAGGCAAGTACAAATATGACTCAGTCATTGTCCATGCTGGTGTGAATGACCTGAGACGTACCTCCCTGGACTACATGAAAAGAGACATAAAGGAGCTCTCTGAGCATGTAGCCCAGGCCAGTATGACCCTGACCTTGAGTAGCATCTTACCCTCACCAAGAATGATGCCACAATATGAAGACAAGATGATCAATTTCAACAATTGGCTTAAGTACTGGTGTCATTCAAAGGGGATCCAATGCCTGTCAGCTTGGGATGATATGCTCGACAAGCCACGATGCTTCGCTAGGGACGGCTTGCACCTGTCACCCCTGGGCTTTCGGATATTGGCAAAGGCTCTTGCTACCCCCATAGTGCCTTTTTAGGCAAGGCTCAAAAGACAAACCCACCTCCATAGGTATCACAAGGGATAAGAAACTAAGAGTAATGCTACTCAACACCAGAAGTCTAAACCTCAAGATGCACGCACTCAAAACTCTCCTTAGCATGGAGAACATCGATATCTGTGCAGTAACAAAAACCTGGTTCAGAGCTCCCGAGAGCACCCCAGCACTACCAGGTTATACCTCATACCAAGCTTTTCGGCCCCAAAACTTGGACCGAACCACAAAAGGAGGGGGAGTATCGATATTCATCAAAGATACCCACACCTCCAGGTTGGTGGCAAAGCACGAAGCATCAGGGACTATCCATGTGCAACTAACAGTGGGTAAAACTGCCTTCCAGTTTATAGCCTGCTACAGACCACCCTCCCAAACCCCGGAACCTCACTCGGCCTTCCTGAGAACACTGGAAAATATGAAGGTCTCTCCAAACACCATTATATTGGGCAACTTCAACTACCCAAACATAGACTGGGAGCATTACTCTGGCTCCAACACCCTAGCCCAAAGGTTCCTAGAATTTATAAACTCAAATGCTATGGAACAACTTGTTACCACTCCCACAAGAGGGGAAAACATACTGGACCTGATCATCACCAACATGGGGACTCTATGCTCCAGACCAGAAGTGTATCCCTCACTGGTAAGATCAGACCATAAACTAATCTCACTGGATATTCACATCCCGACCCCACCCCTGCCCAGAAAACCACAGTGAAAAACTTCTAAAGCAAATTTCACACTCCTCAAAACTGAGGTGGAATCCTTCAAAGCCCCGGCCTGTGGAAAATACGCCCAGACCGCAGAATCCTTTATAAACGCATTCTATGAACACCTTCAGGAATGCATGGATCATGCGATCCCAAATAAAACTAAGACCCAATCCTCCAAAGGCAGACGTCCTGTCTGGTGGACCCCAGCCATAAACAAACTATACAATAGAAGGAGGAAGCTACTAAATGATAGAGCAAAATCCCAAAAAGGGAAGGCATCACTGATCAGTATTAGCAAAAAACTACGGGCACACATAAAATTGTCTAAGGCTAGCTTCAAGAGAAAAATTGCACAGGACACTAAGGATAATCACAAGACTTTCTTTAGTTATGTTAGGGACCTGGGTGGTAATTCCCAGATATGCTCAGAATTAGTCCAAAATGACAAAAAATACACAGAACTCACAGACATTGCCAACATCCTAGCCGACAGGTTCAGCGCAAACTTCTCCCCCCCCTCCCCACCAAAAGGGCAAATATCTATCCCAGCAGAGTGCTGCCCCCCTGACATCTCAGATGCTCAGGTAAGAGCCGCCCTCTCCAAAGCAAAAAACACAGCATCAGTGGGACCAGATGGTGTCCCAGGCTGCGTCCTACATGAACTCCAAGAAGAGCTAAACCCAAACATAAAACTACTGTTCAATCTCAGCCTTACTACAGGATATGTGCCCAAAGAGTGGGTACAGCAACAGTGGTCCCTCTCCATAAAGGTGGTGCCTCAACAGATCCTGGAAACTATCGCCCCATAAGCCTGACTAGCTTGGTCTGCAAAGTTATGGAAAGGATCATCATGGACCTCATAAATAAAGATATTGGGGACCTACAAACACTGGATCCTACCCAGTTCGGCTTTGTTAAGGGCAGATCCTGCCTCTTAAACCTGGTTGATTTCTTTGAAACAGTCACCAAGGCCATTGACGAGGGGAAGGTGGTCCACACAGCCTACCTGGACCTCGTAAAAGCCTTTGATACAATACCCCACTCGGGCATTATAGATAAGCTCACCAGCTTAAATATAAACCCCTATGTCACTAGATGGATTGCAAACTGGCTCAAGGACAGAACCCACATGGTTAGAATTGCTGGAGCCATGTCAGACTCCAAACCAGTTACACGTGGTGTCCCACAAGGCTCAGTCCTGGGACCTCTCTTGTTCGGTATATATTTCTCAGAGGTACAGGCCAACATGGAAGGACTGTGGCTGACCAAGTTCGCAGATGACTGCAAACTGGGCGCTATAATCGACTCTTCAGTCGACATAAGCATCCTCCAAAAGGGCCTCATAGAAACAGACAACTGGTGCCAGAGCCATGGCCTCAAGCTAAATGCCAAAAAGTGTATAGTCATCCCATTTGGCAAAAACAAAGTGCCCACAAATTACCACATAGGTGGTAATCCATTAAGTACAGAAGAAGTAATTAGGGACCTGGGGACCCAAGTTGATAGCAATCTCTCATTTGACAACCACATGGCCAAAGTGGTTAGAAAAACATTTTATATAGCCCACCTAATCATGAAGGGATTCACATCTAGATCAGGGGACGTCATCGTGCCTCTCTACTCATCCCTCATCAGGCCCATAATTGAGTGCAATGCCCCTTTTGGGATGTACCTTACCAGACACCTGCAGCAACTGGAAAGACCCCAAAAGTACCTCACCAAGAGGATCAAAGGGCTCAAACAGATGCCATATGCTGCCCGATTAAAGAAACTCCAGCTCTACTCAGTGGCATACCGCCTGTTCAGAGGCGATCTGTGCCTGACGTATAAAGCCATGTCCAACCCGGAATTAATGGACATGCTGCACCTCAGAAAATCCAAATCCCATCGAGCTACGCGCCCGAGAGACTTGAACCTCAGCACTGAAATAAATAGGACATGCTGGAGGGACAGATTCATAACCCAGAGGCTCCCTTCACTCTGGAATAAAATCCCAGTCCAGGTTAGGCAGAGTCCCTCATTGACTCTCTTCAAGAGGAATCTTGATGAGTGGATGGGAGGTCGTAAATTTACCCCTGGTATCACTTCTGTGTCACTGTTAGACAGAGGCACAGTATACTAACCTCGAAAAAGGGCATAGCAAAATAAATTTAAAATGGGTGGCGAAAGCCAAACACATTCTGGCTAGGCTTATAAATGCCCTAGGGCAGATAGCCTAGTATGAACCTATGAACCTATATAACATTCAGGTCAAATATCCAGCATTCCAGAATTAACATTCAGGTCAAATATCCAGCATTCCAGAATATAACATTCAGGTCAAATACCCAGCATTCCAGAATATAACATTCAGGTCAAATATCCAGCATTCCAGAATATAACATTCAGGTCAAATATCCAGAATTCCAGAATATAACATTTAGGTCAAATATCCAGCATTCCAGAATTAACATTCAGGTCAAATATCCAGCATTCCAGAATATTACATTCAGGTCAAATACCCAGCATTCCAGAATATAACATTCAGGTCAAATACCCAGCATTCCAGAAAATAACATTCAGGTCAAATATCCAGCATTCCAGAATATAACATTCAGGTCAAATATCCAGCACTCCAGAATTTTAATTATACTATTCTGGAGGAAAGGACTATGAAGACTATACAGACTATTTCAGTTTATCAGCACTGTTACTGGAGACAGTATTTGAATATCACTGACATGTACCTCCACTATACATAATAAAACATCCTTAACCAAACTACAGTGTTTGTAGACTTTATTGTGAAAGTTACAAGAAGACTTGGCGCATAAGGTAGACTGGCACTTTTTCAGCATCGTTTTGGTAACTAACAGATAAAGATATTTGTTTCAGTCTCATTCTAGTTTCTTTCAGTTAAATCCAGCTCATACCAGTATCCTACAGTCAAATCAAATCTTTCAGGAATGCATGCACAGGGTGCATAGTTCATAATTTAATGGAGTTTAATGAGATTAATGAACACAATTGGTGCATACTTTTCCAGAATATGAGTCTGGTTAGGAGTGGGGTAGACAGACTGGGCATATATGTTGTAATATAATGGGTCTGAAGAGTGAGTACATGTAGTGGGCATAAAGGTTCTTATTATGCATATTTATATACAAGTAGGAAACATTCTGTGTGCCGGTGTACTGCTCATGTGGTGGCCCAAACACATTAAGTACAATGGATGTCACTGCAAGAATTGTAGGTAGGGTATTTGGTACCCTGCAAACTTGCTCAGACTAGTGCCCTCTCAGTTCAAAAAAAGTCTGAACGCCTCCAAAAACAGCTCTGTGCCTGTGGCAAGCTGCATGCTTCAACTGCAACAAGCATCTTGCTTTAGTTATTACCATATCCTCATGCATTGTGTGTATCAGTGCTTCAGCTGTAAGTCCAGAACACAGTGTCAGGATTCATTTATGGAGCCACAGTATCCTTGCTGCTTCTTAGGTTAATGCCAGTACTGCAATGTAATACCAGCAGAACCTACCAGTACTGCACTGCAGTACCAGCAGAACTGACTAGTACTACCTGGTATCGCCGGCAGAACCTACCAGTACTGCACTGTAATACCAGCAGAACCTACCAGTACTGCACTGCAGTACCAGCAGAACTTGCCAGTACTGCACTGCAGTACCAACAGAACCTACCACTATTGCACTGCAGTACCAGCCGAATTGACTAGTACTACCTGGTATCACCAGCAGAACCTACCAGTACTGCACTGTAATACCAGCAGAACCTACCAGTACTGCACTGCAGTACCAGCAGAACTTGCCAGTACTGCACTGCAGTACCAACAGAACCTACCACTATTGCACTGCAGTACCAGCAGAACTGACTAGTACTACCTGGTATCACCAGCAGAACCTACCAGTACTGCACTGCAGTACCAGCAGAACTGACTAGTACTACCTGGTCTTGCCAGCAGAACCTACCAGTACTGCACTGTAATACCAGCAGAACCTACCAGTACTGCACTGCAGTACTAGCAGAACTGACCGGTACTACCTGGTATCGCTGGCAGAACCTAACAGCACTGCACTGAAGTACCAGCAGAACTTATTGATTGTGCCCCCTACCAGCTGGCATTGGGGCAGCTGACTCTTTTGTCCCAGCCTAGTTACAACTTTGTGTCACTGCATGAGTTTAGATAATGTATATTGCATGCAGGGGATGTATAAACTATTATTGTAGTGGATAAATGGACAGAACATTTAGGGAAGGTAAATAGTGCATCATTGTATGACCTGGATGCTGCAGTATTTATACAATGGACAAACAGGTTGTCACTCTGGGAGTAAGATGGTGCAGAATTCATTTAGTAGGGAAATGGGGTATCTCATTTAGTAGGGAAATGGGGTATCAGTGAAGTGGATTGGATGGTGCAGGATGCATACATTAAGTGTATGTTCTCTCTCACTGGCTGCCAGATAGTGAATGATTCACAGGGTGTGTGAGTTTGGACTCAATCCGTCGATTTGGATAGTAACAGACGCACACATAGGGTGTGCAGGGAGCCACTGTAAGAACTGGATATTGTGAGTTGCATGTATTGGTTACCTGGAACATTACTGCAAGACAGCTGCATGTCACATAATGCATACAGCATGTGTAAGGGGAGTCACTGTAGGGGCTTGGATGATAAGGGAGGTATGTATTGTATTTGGGTGGGATGCAATGTACACAGTATGAACATGTTGGATCACTTTATGGGCTAGATGGTGAGGAAGACATGTAATAGGTCATAGGATGTCACACTAAATGGGTTTGGATGGTGTGTTAATTACACAGTTTACAGGTTTTGCATCACTGTGTGGGTTGAATGGTGTAGCAGATGGGTCCCTATTAAGTCAGTGAATGCACTAAATTGCAAATGCTGCTTAATTGAACTGACTTACCCAAAACGACAAATTCTTGAAAACACGGAACAGTGATTTTTTTCCAAGGGAAAAAAAATACTGGGCCATTTTTGGGACTTTGCCATTTCCTCCACTGTGGTGCGATCCCAGAGTTGGTATATTTAAGTAGGGTGTGTGTGTGTGGCACAAAGCCCCCCACTTTATTTTGTGGGGGGTTTTTTTTGTTTTTTAATGGAGCAGCGATTTTTTTTCCCTGGGAAAAAAAATCACTGATCTGTTTGTTCAACATTTTGTTTTTTCAGTGTTAGTGGGTCGATTATATAGAGTTCGCAATTTAGTGCATTCACTTATATAATATAGACCCATAGCAGACATGTAATGGGTTATTAGCTCTAAGTGAGAAGGGTTTGGATGAGGTGTGAAGTATATAGTGGGTCATGAGATTTCACGGTGTAGGTCTTATTGGACAGGTATTCCTGTAGTACATTATGAAGTGTCAGTGAATGAGACAGAATACAGTGGAAAGTGCATAAAATATGTACACGTTGGGCCACTGTATGAAAAGGATGGTGTGCACAGCATGTAGTGGGTCATAGAGATATTGCATTTGGTGCCATGGAATGTACACTGGATGTGCATACTGGATCAGTGTACGAGTTGCATGTTACACCAGGCATGTCCTGGGTCACAGGATATCACTGTATGGATATAGATGGGGTTATATGGAGATGGTATATACATGTTAGGTCACTTTATGGGTTTCAGTGTAGTAGGATATAAGCAGTATGTCCATATTGTGTCATGGCATATACATACCAAGGAACCAAAAAAACAGACTCTTGCAAAAAAAAGTCCAGACGTACATTTTAGGTCACTATATGGGTTTGAATGGGTTGGGATGTAGCTACTATGTCCATATTGTGCACTCTATGGATTGGATGTGGTGGCAGATGTGTAATGGGTTATGAGGGACCACTGTGTTAGTTTGGATGGTGTGGAATATTTATCGTGTCTATGCAGGAAGTCAAGCTGCTGTTTTGGATAATGTGCAATGCATATGGTGACCATTGCGAAATCTGGTATTCGGATAGACATATACTGCAATCAGGCAGCTTTGTCGGTATTAACTTCTAGTTCTTTAATGGATAGAGACTACCAGAACAAATAATATACATTGTAAACTCTTACTTAGGCTATAGGTACCAAATCTCTTAAAGCATTATGGCCACTCGAATAGCCTAGAAGGATAAATCCCTGACAATGACATTTCTGGCCGAGGTACAAACTAGCTACTCAGGTAAGTGGCAGAGTGGCAGGGACAATGAACATGCCCATCCAGGGGATGGTGGGCAGAGTCATGGACATCCCCTATGATGATCCCTCATGGATTCTGGCATGTCACTATGGATGGGGTGGAGCATACCAGGACTAAAGGGTGGTGGGCATGGCTGAGGTGCCACAGAGGCAAGATGATAAGCTGCACCCCACCAATACATGATCTTCCCAAACCCAGATCATGAAGTCACATAAGGGAGGGAGGATAGGAAATGGGGAAGGCCATAAAGTAAAAACTTGATTGATGAAGGACAGCATGATCCCAGGATGCTAAGATCCTTGCTGCCCTAGCAAAAATTGTGGGCAATGGACTGGGGGAGCCAGCTAACCTAGCGAAGGACATGGGGCACTAGGATGGTTTTCAAGTATGACAGAAAGGGATGCAAAATGAAGAAAAGATACAGATAAAAAATTCTTACAGCTTTATATATATATATATATATATATATATATATATATATATATATATATATATATATATATATATATCTTACATCCCCATCTTCAAAAGTTAATGCTTACCACTTCATACAGGGACTCATTCAGTAAGAATCCAAATTTTGTTTGTGTCTTTCGGCTTTTCCCGGTTAGGGGTCGCCATAGCGGAACTCCGGTCCGCTAATGATTGATAGTTGATTTTTATGTGCCGAGTTACCAGCTCTGACACACAACCTTCAATGAAGGTACACCCATTCATGCATGTCTCCACAAAGAAGATGCTCTAGCTGAGAATCGAACCGGACAGCGTCTTACTGTGAAGCATAAGAATCCACATTAATATTTTTAAACAAATTGTCATATGCAAATACTTTTTAAATACTTTTCCTTCCAATTTCAAATATAAAGTCAAAGCACTGTATTGTTGCTGTAACTGCATTTTCATTAAGTACATTTCAAATAAATATTTTCAGTCCTTGGTGCTGGCTGAGTACCTTGCCAGCTTTCTTATCTTCCACATCCAGGCTATATGAGAGCATCTCTGGTCAGGATTTCAGATACTGTTGTACTAGGAAGTGCTACAGTTTAGTTCCAATCGAACAGTACAATCCAAGGCTCTGGAAGAATATTCTTGAACACTCCTATTGCCGTTTCCAGAAATACTGATAGGACAACTCTTTGGATAGCTGACTGAGCATTTCTCTAACTATACTTTCATGGATGCACCACAAAATCCATTGTTGTATTTGATAAGCTTTAAGAGACGTGATAATTTTGATCAACTGACTCTGATTTCTTCTTAGCAATGTTTCATCATCCTTAGTACATACAAAAAATCTTAATTGCTCTCACCACTACATATATACACATCTTCCAGGCGTTTCTAAGTGGAACCTGCCTACAGTCTCAATTTATCTTCTTTTTCAGTCAGCATAAGCATCTCAGTCTCTGATCAATTTCTATCTTTACGGGAACAATATAGGTTTATTATACAAACCAATGTATCATAATAGTAGTGCAGTCCTCATGCATGACAAACAAAAAAATGCATTTTTTGTTTCAGTCTGCCTTTAAGCGAATTTAGACTTACAGGCTGAAATAAAGAATAAGGAAGACATATTCTATTCTTTGATCTACAGCACATTTAAAAAGTCAGCTGGTGAGTTTTTAAATTTTTAAGATGTATTTGTATATTCCAGCAAAGCCAAGGGCAAAATGCTCAGTGCTTTCTTCATGAGGTTTTGCACAGCTGGAACCATCTCCTTGACCATTTTACAAAAGTTCACATGATGAACTTTCCAGTGGTCTGATTGTCTTTTGAGCTAAATACTTGCATATAATGGACCATTATAAACTGTTAGCATATTAAGTAGTAATGCCCTTTACATGTAATTTCTTAATCTCATAGTAACAATTGTTTTCTTTAATAGTTTTATTTGCTAAATTAATTAGTTCTAGGACCTTTTCTCCTCTGGGCCTCTGCTGAAAAAGGGAAATTGCTCATTTGGACTATCCTGGTCAACAAATGTCAAATAAATCAATACATAAATAAATAAATAAATTAACAAATAAATAAGTAAATACTATGAATATTCAGTGTTTGCAAAACAGAGCTTGAAAGCAGTGTCTCTTTATGCAATGTCCTGTGCAGTGTCCCATTATGCAGTGTCCTATGCAGTGTCCTGTAGACTCCTCAGGGGTGATAGCTGCCTTATTTCTTGGATCATTAGGGATCCAGTAGTACAAGACCTCTTACAAAAACTAAACAGTCCCACTAGCACTAGAAGCAGGGATAAAACCTGCTTCAGCAAATACACAAAACATGGTGGAGAGACATGTTTGCCACACCACACTTATCCCTTATCTGAAACAAACTTCCACCACATTTTAAGCAATGCAACATGCTATTAGTCTTCAAAAAAGACATCTGGAGGATTGGACCCTGTTAAAATTGAGCTGTTGCTCCTTGAAAAAGGAGGTAATGTCTGTGGAGGATACTGACAAGGTGTAAATGGCTACAAAGCCCAATTGCCTTGTATTTATTTATTTATTTATCTATTTATTTGTTTATTTATTTATTTGTCTTTGTTTACCAGTAATGTCCGACTGGGTGATACCCACTTTCAGTGGAGGCCTGGGGAGAAAAGCTTTATTTGCTGACATTGCATTATACTAAGTTCCAGTTAAACACAGAGTAGTTACATTTCTATTTACATTTATACACAAACAGTAGTTACATTTCTATTTGCATTTATACACAAACAGTAGTTACATTTCTACATATACATTCAAAGATTTTACAGAGGTGGAAGTTACTGAAGAGAAAGCACATGTGCAACTTAGTGGATTTTACAACCAGCAGTTCTGTATAAAAACTGTTTTGTCATTTCAGTAAGAGGTTGAGAATATTCTGTTTAAGGACAGTATCTGGATGGTATTGTACAGTGAAAAGGTTTTAACGCTATAATGAGTAGGTGCAGGACCAGGATTGGTTAAGATGTTGTTTAGCAGTGGTTTAAAACTATTGAGTTGGCCGGAGAGTTTTATTTGCATGGGGATACTATTCCAGAGCTTAGCAATGCATTGGGAGTAGACGAGTCTCCTACAACATTATTTGACTTATTTGTAAATTAATAATTTGTTAGTACTTTGGAGGTCCCTTGTTGGACAGTAGGATAGTAATAAGTTTTATCGTGCAGGACATTTTTCTGGATGATGAATGAGTTTGTGTGCTATAGTCAGTTGTGAATATGTTAAACAGTTCTGTAGTTCAAGGCAGCTTAATTGCTTTAACCTAAGACAATGGTGAGTCCTAGGAGGGAGACTGGTGGCAAATTTAACTATTTTATGTGATATTTATTATTTATTTTATGTGGTTCTATGGTTTCTAGTAAATAAGATAATTAAGGAGCCAGATAAGAGAATATTCCCAGGACAGACCCCAGTGTAGTGGTTCTCTAGCAGATGTGTAAGTGCCACAGCTATAAAAATTACAGGGCAATTGTGCTAGACATATAGAAAATCATGAAATGTGCTGCAGTGACATTAAAATATTTATTTTGTTGTTTTTTTTCCACTTATACTTCCCATTGTGGGGGCTGTAGCCCCACATCCCTGCAACTTGTACAGACTAATTCTAGTACCACTGAACCTTAGAGTACAGGGATTGCTCTGAGGTAACAGAAGTTGCCATGTGCTTCCCACATTCACACAACTATAGTCCTTGGAGTTGCAAAATGTACCTCTGGGGACCCTTCCATTAATGTTTCCAATATATAAAGTTTTAGTGCCAGAGATGACCTGAAACCTATGCTCTGGTAATTAACCATGAAGATACTTCATGAGATCATTTCCGAACACGGGCTTTACAAGTTTCACTAAGGATAGTGAGTGACCAACACATTAAAGTGTTTCCATCTTACACATAAAGTAGAGGTCAGAAGCTACTTAGCCATGCTGTTTTATATGGGATTGATATTGTAGATAACAGATAAAGTACTAAAATTATGTTCCAATTTCATGCTGCTTGCTGGAAAGAAGTCTGCACTTCCTATAACTTGACAGCAGACAGTTCTTTTGAAAATCTTACTTTAATGGCACAGATGTAGGGCAAAAGTCCTGCACAATAAATGAACAAGGAAGCTGATGAAACAGGAGAATGAAACCATGAATTAAAAGAGGAGTGAAGGATACCTAATATGAGTGGGGTATTAAAATCATAGTGTAATGATT
This sequence comes from Protopterus annectens, assembly GCF_019279795.1. Lineage (NCBI taxonomy): Eukaryota > Metazoa > Chordata > Ceratodontiformes > Protopteridae > Protopterus > Protopterus annectens. Next base: position 1,849,746,896 of record NC_056732.1, on the reverse strand, counting down.
TTGAAAGAGAAACTACAGTCATGTTTAGAAAGGTAGAAAGAAAAAGTCAATGTTTCTCAATATGACTCTTTTGGAGTTTTTAAGATCTTCAAAATTGCAATTGAAGATATTCCCTTAAAGTAGAAAATAGTGTAAAAGTCTAAAAGAAAGGAATGAATTGTGGATGAAGGTAGATTAGGGCAGAGCAAAATAGAAGTAATAAGGGAGAGATGGATGAGATATAAGGGAGAGACAGATGAGATATGAACCTTGAAGTGTTTGAGGAAGGCATTATCAAAGGTTTTTTACTTGAGATACAGATGTTTGCAGGAGTAACCACAGGCGTTTCTATTACCTCCTACAGGATAAGCTTGCAGGCTCATCTACCTGTAGCCATTCAGCTAATTAATTCTGTGTAGAAAAGCTGAGCCTCCCTGGGTCAGATGACAGCCCTACTGCCATTTGCATCTGCCAGAGTACCTCAATCAGTCTATGTGTTCAACAATGGCAAGAGATGCATGCTAAGCACTGGTCCTGCAAATCAGCCTATCCTTCTCCCCATTTTAGCACCCATTTTATAGCAGCTCTACAAGCTCTAGAGTGGCTTCCAACCACAGGAAGAATGCTATGCACATTGGGAGCACATGTTCACAAATGTGCTCCTGCCCACCTTACACCACCTTCCACAAGGACAGAGTCACCCTGAGAACTAATCTCTCCTTTATGCGCAAGGTGGTCAATGACTTGTCTCTAAACCAATCTATCCATCTACCCACTTTCTTTCCCTCTCCCATGTTTAATTTATGTCTCTAATTAATTGTTTTATCAAGAATTTATCTGTATGTAAGTCCAAGTCCTGTTTTTACTGTGGAGCTTTTCTCCCCGGGTCTCCGCTGAAAATGGATATGTATCCAGTTGGATTAACCCGGTAAACAAATGTAAAATAAAATAAATAAAATAAAATAAATATAGAGTACTGCCATAAGGTGTCACCCAGATGGCCACCCAGAGCCACCTCTTGGGTGAACAAGCAGTTGCTGGCAAAGATGTATCCTCCACTGTCAATTCCTACAGGTGGTCAGGCTGCTAACTGAACATGGATCACCTGCATCATAGTCATAGCTTTTAACTCCATGGAGTTGGATAACCACTAACATTTTTTTGATACATTTCTACTACAACTTTGGGTGGTATAAACTAAGCGAAAACACCTGGCTTTAAGCGAAACAAACAGTAAGTTTCAATCCTCTGGCACAACAATAACTCTCCGATTCAGTGATAGATAAAAGGTTCTCTTTAATGGTGTAGAACAGAGGTGATATTAACAACCACACTGAGGATAGAGAAAATGACTGGATCATACGTTTAAGGGCAGATCATGGATCAGGTTTGAATGAGAGAGTATCTATTAAACCAAGACTAAGAAAGAGGAGGAAAATCAGATAGGATGGGTGGTATATAATGAGATATTTATATACACATCTACATATGTATCTCTTAGGATCTTTTAAACATCTCATCATTTTTAAACATGTCATCATTAGTGAATATATATATATATTTTTTATACTAGATAGTTAATATGTGATATTCCCTGTATGTATTTGTATGCTTCTTATATATAGGTTTTTATTAATCTTATTAGTCTGTGATTGAGTAGAGAATTTTATTCAGGCATATTCATGTATCATTGTTGAAGTATATTTATTAGATACTATCAGCAATGTATCTTAATACAATTACAACATAATATGACTACCATATAAATTTGGTAACATGAATATACATTTAATTATATTAACATGAACTTGTTTATACATATAGATATTCACTAATATATTATTTACTATTTATTATAATATTATTGTGAATATGGTTGCCTATTTATAAGTTATAAATTGATATCTATATGTGTTTTTTAAGAGTACGTTTGACACAGCTGTAAGCATTTCCCTTTTAAATGCAGAATGAATTGCCTAATTGATAGTAAAGCCTGTGTGTATATATAAATGAAAGTTTTTATGTTACCCTACCTAGACCTGAGGAAGCTTATTATAGCGAAAGCGCTTGTCTGTCTCTGTTCTACACCATTAAAGAGAACCTTTTATCTATCACTGAATCGGAGAGTTATTGTTGTGCCAGAGGATTGAAACTTACTGTTTGTTTCGCTTAAAGCCAGGTGTTTTCGCTTAGTTTTTACTTTATTTTTTCTGGCTCGTGAACGTTTATCCTGAAAGGTGACTGTTCCTTCATTTTAACTTTGGGTGGTATATTGCAAATGTTTGCGGCTGCTTTCTTGTAATGAAAGATTTGGCTGCACTGATCAAATGAATGCTTTGCCTCCCAAGGGAAAAGGATCTTACATTGATTGCTATTGTGCCTAATTTTCTTCCACTGAAGCCAATCAAGATTCCTTTTCCTGTGATGTGTCTTAAGCTCAGGAGTGACAAATGGTATTTTTTATATTTAGTCTTCCATTTTTTTTTTTTTTTTTTTTTTTTTAGAAAGATTGTATTCGATAGCTAATAGTTGTTTTAGGAGTCAGGTTATTAAGCTTCAGGTTTCTCTGTGGCTGTTTAGTGACTCATTGTGTATGATGACATCATGTTCTTCTTTGGCCGGCACTCCAGATGTACTTGTATGTAAGTAATTATGTTACAAACACCAGTAATTATGTTATGAATACCAGTAATTATGTTACAAATACCAATAATTATCTTTCAAATACCAGTAAGGCCCCAGATAATCTGGTAATTGCTCTTTGGTATACTACAGTGCTGATGAGATGACAAATTGTAACCTAATCTCAAAAATCTGCAACTTTACACAGGTGAATTAAAAGTACACAGCTTAGAACATCTATCATCAAACTTTATTTACCAGAATCTCTGGTTAATATAAAAAATCTCTGGTTTATATCAAAGGCAGAAAGTACTTCGGCCCTTGTATGGTAGGCACCACGGCCCTTGTATGGTAGGCACCACTTCCTCAACTGTATATATAATTTTATTTTTAAAAACATTATTAAAGTACTGTGTATCTGTTCAAATATGGCATTTTCCTGGCTTCACCACACTGTTACTGCAGTTATTAGGATCTTTCAGTTTTGTAATAATACTCCTGTTCTTCATGTGGCTCAATCCTTCTTGATTCATCTCCATAAATCTACTGGAACATTCCTTTGAGCATAATGTTCTGTTAAAACTGCGGGATCTTCATGGATATGATAATACTCCTGGTAAATATACCTTGCCAATGAACAATTCTTTGTATTTTTAAACAGCTCCTCATTCTGAATAATTCAAGATCTACACTTTTACTGTATGTATTCACACTCTAAACTCTTGTTCACCTGCTAAGCCTCTGACAAGTTAAATGACCCCAAATTAAAGGAGAAATGAATATATCAATATCCAGTGAATACTGTAATTGTTAACAGTGCAAGAAATTTATCTGCATGGAAGATTTTCAATATATGTATATATATATATATATATATATATATATATATATATATATATATATATATAGTTAATCACTGTATATTAATTAGAGCTGATAGTGGTAGCAGATGTAGTAAACTTAAACTCGTACTAAGTAAAAAAAAATAAAAAATATAATTTGAAATATTATACAGAATTACTACTATTCAAGGGTAGACAATCTGTTTCCAGTCAGAAATCCTTTATTAAGCACACAGACAAGTGATCCAAGTAAAACAAAAATAACAAAATAATAGTTTCATCATAAACTTTCTAACTATATGTATGTATGTATATGTGTGTGTGTGTATATATATATATATATATATATATATATATATATATATATATATATATGGATCCCTATCAGATGGTAGAAATTTCATGACTGAAACTTATTTGACTGAGACCATAAGACTGAAATTTCAAAATACTGAAAAAAATCACTTGACTGAAACCCATAATACTGAAATCCTTCAATGCTAAATTTTAACATACTGAATTGTAAAGTGGATGATATAAAACCATAAAAGGGCATATACCTTTTCCCCACTGTAGTGCAATCCTGGAGTTAGTATACATACTTAGGGGGAGTGTGGGGGGCACAGCTCACCACATTGGCGGTGTGGAGGGGGCACCTATTTTGGTTTTATATCGTCCACTTTACAATTCAGTATGTTGAAATTTAGCATTGAAGGATTTCAATATTATGGGTTTTAATCAAGTGACTTTTTTTCAGTATTTTGACGTTTCAGTCTTATGGTCTTGGTCAAATAGGATTCAGTCAAATTAAATTTCTATCATCCGATAGGGATCCATATATACATATAAATATATATATATATATATATATATATATATATATATATATATATATATAAAGGTCTACCTGAAAACACCGAATGCTGACAACGCCTACAACAAGATAACCGACATCGGAAGTTTGAAAATGGAGATGACCGACGATTGAAAATCCCGACGCTGAGAACACCGACATGTTAAGGTAAGTGTTTGATTGTGACGGACATTAGGGTCAGGGTTTGGGTAAGGTAAGTGTGCGATAGTGACAGACTTTAGGGTTAGGGGCAGGTTAAGTGAGTTAGGGTTAGGGCGTGGGTTACGTGAGTGTGCTATAGTGACGGACCTTAGGGTTAGGGTTTGGGTTAAGGTTAGTGCATAGATAGTTGTGTATGTAAGGTTTAGTGTAGGTTTGTAAGGTTTTTGGTGTGCTTGTGTTGTGTGTGTGTTTTACGGAAAAGGTATTTGTTTTGTTTTGTTGATTGTCGGTATTATGGTTTGTCGGGCATGTGAAGTTTTGTGTTTTTGAACTTTTGGATTTGTGGTGTCGGTTATCTCATTGTTGGTGTTTGTGCATGTCGGAGTTTTCAGGTAGACCCATATATATATATATATATATATATATATATATATATATATATATATATACATATATATATCTATATAGGATCCGGACACATGCTCGACTAGCATATATCCGAATCACAAAACATCGAACACACATACACGAAAGCACCTAACATTGACAAGCGCTTCCGTGTATGTGTGCCTGTTTCATAGATCGGACTACAGTATGGGTAAAGGAAAATTCCCTTTTCCCCACTTTAGTGTGATCTCAGAGTGAGAATAAAGTCGGGGGGTGTGGAGGGTGCAGGGGGGCAAAGCCCCCTTGCAGAAACGTAGATTTTTTTTTGAACTACACATGCACAGAAGTGCTTTTCGATGTTAAGAGGTTTTATGCATGTGTGTTCGATGCTTTGTGATTCGGACATATGCTAGTCGAGCATGTGTCCTAGACCCATATATATATATATATATATATATATATATATATATATATATATATATATTTATTTAAATTTGTTGACCGGGAGTGTCCGACTGGACGTAGGTCCATTTTCAGCGGATGCCCGGGGAGAAAAGCTCCACAGTAAAATAAACAGACAGTAGTTACATTGGATTACATAGCGATTAACAATTTAACATAGCAATTACTTACAACATATTTACAGATGAAGAACATAGTACATCAGTAGACAACTAGAATCTTTATCTGTGAAGTGCATACCAGACATTAACAAATGTTACAATGAGAAGTTCCTGCTGTATAATAAGTACTGGCTTATGAGCATCTGAGCTTGCTATAATCAAGGTAGTTAGTGGAGTGGAGTGGAAAGAAAGGTAGTGGTTGGATGGGGTGGGTGATATTAGAGTGGGAGTTGCAAGGGCATAGCCAGCATGTTTTCAGGTGCGCTTTTAGTAAAGTTTTGAAGTGGGTGCATGATGGTACGGAGGTAATTGTGGGTGGGAGTGAGTTCCATAATTTGGCTATGGCGCAAGAGAATAGTGCTTCACCAGCAGAGTTATTGGCTTTAGTGATCTGCAAGTGATTTTTGTTGCTGGATCTTTTTAGTTTTTTGGACCCACTATACTTGTTTAGGGGGTTGTCTGAGACTTTGGGGGTACCACGGAGATCGCTTGTTTTTTAATTCTTATTCTTCCATTCACATATAAGCACTTTCTGATACTTTGGTTTCACAAGATGATCAGAATAGATAAGCAGCAACACTCTGATTTCACGAAACTGCTCTTTTTCAAGTGCATGTAAACATTCCATTACACTTTCTTCCAAGATTATGTCTAAACTTCACACATCGATTATTAATTTTTAGCTTTTCTTCCCATATTTCAAACCCATGTTCTCATCACTTCTCTGCAATTTTATCTTGTTTAGGTTTTATTCTGTTCACATTCTCAAAAACAATATCTATTCATGTATAAATTCTCCAGTTTATAAGAATGTTTTCTTGTTAAATACCTCATGTGTGAATTCTCTGTATGGGGATTTTCCCCCCGGGCCTCCTCTGAAAATGTTTCATTGACCCAGATGGACTTTCCCTGTAAACAAATGTAAAATAAATAAACAAATACATTATGCCCACAGACAACTCATTTTCATAACTTTGTTCCGAGGTATTCAGTATTTTATTTTATTTCATGTCTTTTATAACATAATTTTTCCAGAGCTTCTAGCTACCTGATTGATCACAGACCTTCCTTCTTATTAGGCTGCACCTACACATCATATGCAACTTATCACTGACATGTTTCTTGTTTTTCTCATACTTAGAGTGTTTACAACTCATATTTTAATGTATTCTTTACTTAGTTTTTCATATCCTAGGCTTCTCTACACATGATGTTCTTCTATGAGTTTCCTAAACATGATGCAGTAACTTCTGCTACAAATATCAGTCAGTTTTAAATTATTTTACAGACACACCACACACACACACACACACACACACACACACACACACACACACACACACACACACACACACACACACACACACACACACACACACAAAGCCCTTTGTTTAGGCATTGTTGCAATTACAGAATAGAATGAATAATATTGGCTCTTAGTTGGGACTCGAACACAAGCCCTCCAGCATACCATGCTGGCATCACTGTTACAGGATGAACAAGAGCATCTGGACAGACAAGTGCTGCGTTTTCCCTTAAAATTAGTTTTCTTGACATATTTATATGACTTTTGTTTTAGGACCAAAGGTCTGTGACTACAGATGGCCTACAGAACGACAGTCGGACATTCTTGTGATTCTCAGACTTATTAGCCATGGCCTCAGGCTCAACGCCAAAAAGTGCAGTGTCATCCCCTTTAGTAAAAACTCTGTACCCATTAACTACCATAAAGGCAGCAATCTACTTAACACCGAATGTGTGATAAGAGACCTTGGGACACATGTGGACAGTAGTCTCTCCTTTGATAATCATATTGCCACCGTGGTCAGGAAATCCTTCTGCGTGGCACACCTCATCACAAAAGGGTTCTCATCCAGGAAAAGAGGTCATTGTTCCCCTCTACTCATCACTCATTAGACCCATTCTAGAGTACAACTCCCCTTTTGGAATGTACCTCACAAGACATCTACAACAAATGGAAAGGCCGCAGAAATACCTCACAAAGAGGATTAGTGGCCTCAAACAGATGCCCTACAATGACCGTCTCACAAAACTCCACCTTTACTCTGTCGCATATCGCCTACTCAGAGGTGATCTCTACCTAACATATAAAGCTATGTCAAACCCAAAGCGGTTGGACATGGTACACCTAAAGAAATCCCAATCCCTCCGAGCTACATGCTCTAGGGACCTAAACCTTGTCATCACAATAAACAGGACATGCTGGAGGGATAGATTACTGTCCCAGAGACTTCACTTACTCTGAAACAAGCTACCCATCTATGTCAAGCAAAGTTCCTCATTAGCACTCTTCAAGAAAAATCTTGATGAGTGGATAGGAAACAGGAAATACACCCCGGGGATCACTTCTGTGGCTCTGCTCGACAGGGGCACAGGAAAATAACTTTCTTGCGTGCTGTAATTCAAGAAGCTTGTTGGCTAGGCTTACTTAGGCCCTTGGGCCAATAGCCTAGTACCTACCTATGAACCTATTAGAATAACGTTTGAACACTTATTGAAAAGTGAATTGATATATGACACAAAAGAGAGCAGGATGTGCTATTTCTCTCATTATTGATAAGTCACCATGAACAAAAAACGTGGGTTCTTGCACGAGGAATTAGCACAGAGAATGGTTGGGGCTAAATAGGGTAGGTGAAGAACATTTCTGGGTCAGTAAAATGGAGCAAAAAGGAGCACATAGTTATCAATGGCCACAAACCGTGCACTGTGTATCAGTCATCCTTAGAGGGGAAATAGGTGGAAAAAAAAATACATTTGAAAACATGGGGATGGCATTCTACCTGTGAGTCTGAAATGCTGAGAATTTTTTTTTCAATTTAATAAATAAGACGTAATTAACAGTATTATGTGGTAACTGGATCTTATGAATACTTAATTGTTTATGGTGCTCAGACAATAATATTTATTATCATAGTTGTATATTTATTTATTTTATTTTATTGTTATTTTACATTTGTTGACCAGGCTAGTCTAGCTGGATATATATCCATTTTCAGTAGAGGCCCGGGGAGAAAAGCTCCACACAAATACAAACAAAAACAAAAACAAAAAAATATATCATTACATGGTAAAAAAAGATTAAAATCTATATGATACAGTGTAACATTTCAGAGATCAAAGGCACTTCAGAAAGTTAACATAGAACACAATCGTTCTTATAGAGGTGAATAGATGCACTCTAGTAAGAGATAAGTACAATAACTTACATCAGACTTGAGGGATTTAAGCAATACATTGAATAAAAATTGGTTTAGTGATAGTCTTAGTTACACGACTGATTATTAAATGTTAGGAAGAAGGCAGAAGAGGAGAAAAACAGGGTATAAGTGTTGATTAGTCAGGTTTACTACAAGGACATAGCCAGTGACTTTGGAAGTAATTTTTGAGTTTTGTTTGAAGAGTAGCAATGATGTAGTTAGTGTTATATCACTAGGTAGCAGATTCCAGCTCCTTCCTGCTGTATTAGTAAATAGAGTCACCAGCTGTGTTATTAGACTTTGTTAAGCTGGCAATGAGTTTACTAGAAGAGCGAAGGGAGTTGAGATTATTATATGGGATTAAGAGTTTTGAGAGTATAGGGGTATTATTGGGTTGGTACAGTATTTTGTGGGCAATTGTGAGTTGGGGGATTAACAGATGGTTTTGAAATTCCAGCCAGTCTAGTTGTTTCAGGTTAGAACAGTGGTGAGTTCTAAAGGGATTTCCAGTAGCGAATCGGGCAATATTATTGTAGCAGTTGCAAGTTTGTTAAGGTTAGTTTTCTTAAGGTTAGTAAAAACAGGTGAGGCATACAGAAGAGTTGAGATTAGATGGGAATGAGCGATCTTGGCTCTAGCTGATGTGGTTAAGAAAGACTTAATTCTATATAAGGATCCTATTTTTCTGTTGACTATTTTAATGGTGTTGTTAGTATGTTGATCAAAAGAGAGATTATTGTCAATGGTTATTCCTAACAGTTTGGTAGTAGAGTCAGGTGAGATGACAGTGGCATTATTTGAAGAGATTGTGAAGTCTAAGGGGGAGGACCTAGTAGTGGGAGTAAAGAGAAGGAGTTTAGTTTTTTTGGCATTAAGTAGGAGGTAGCGTCTGGTAAACCACGTTTCTACTGTGTTGAAGATGTTTTGAGTAAGGGAAGAAAGTTCAGTTGGAGAGGCAGCTGAGCAAATAAGGGTGGAGTCATCTGCATATTAAATGCAGGTTGCTTGAGGAATTGCTAAATGGAGATCATTAATGAATAAAGAGAAAAGAAGTGGTCCAAGAATGGAGCCCTGAGGGACACCGATGGTGACAGGTAACAAGGAAGAAATTTGATTTTCCCAGAGAACTGCCTGTTGCCTATTGCTGAGGTAAGATCTGAACCAATTAATGGCTAGGTTATCAAAGGAGAGAGATTCAAGAATGTTAATTAGGATGGAATGGTTAACCATGTCGAAAGCTTTAGAGAGTTCGATGAAGAGAGCAGAAGAGAGAAGGTTGTTGTTGCGGTTTCTATTGATAGTGTCTGTAAAGGATAGGAGGGCAGTGGTAGTACTATAATAAGGCCTAAAGCCATGCTGACAGCTTGCTATTATGTTGTGGAGAGAGAGATACTGTAAAAGTTGTTGGTCAATGCATTTCTCCATAATTTTTGCTAAGGGTGATAGGAGAGCAATTGGTCTATAGTTAGAGTAATCGATAGAGTTCCCACCTTTATGTAAAGGGATAATGTGGGAGACTTTCCAGATGTCTGGGATGGTTCCTTCTTGGATTGTCCTATTTATAAGTATAGATATAGGGTATGCGATTACCTTGGCTGCTTTTTGGAGATAGAGAGAGGGAAGCTTGTCAGCAGATGGGGTACAAGGCTTCAGTTTATGAATAAGTCTATAGATGAGAGAGGTAGAGATGGGTTGTAGTTTAAAGTTATGGGAGGAGCGTGCTAGGTTGATTGGAAGGTTGAAGTTATTAGTGTTTAGTTGTGGAGATTGTATAGTGTCAGTGAAGAAAGAGTTGAAGGTATTTGCAGTTAGGTGGGGGGTATCTGGATCAGCATCAAGAGGGGTGGGAGTTTTAGAGTTACCTAGGGAAAGCAGTCTATTGATACAAGACCAGAACTTTTTTGGATTATTTTGATGACTTTGTTGAAGTTTACAGTAGTAGTTTTTTTTTGTCAGTAATTATTGCTTTTTTAGTAGTATTTCTAAGCTGGCGTAAATGAAGAAGATCAGAGCTCTTTCTATGGCATCTCCATTTGGCCCAGACTTTGTTTCTAAGTAGAATTAGATTTTTAGTTTCATTAGAGAGCCATGGGGCTATGTTGGACTTCATTCTGATGGTACGTTTGGGAGCATGTTTGTCAAGAATGGATAAGAAAGTTATATTAAAGTATATTACTGCATTTTCAAGAGGAAGGGATTTTAAGGGATTCCAGTTGCATCTTCTGAGTTCAGTTTGAAATAAGTCTATGTTAAAATGTTTGGTAGAGCGTATTATTCTAATGGTGGGGAGGTTAGGAAAATCTTTCTTTTCTCTTGTACTATAAGTCAAAGAGTGATCACTGACATCATCTGGCAGGGTTCCTACTTTGTAAGTTTGTTTAACTTTGTTTATGAGTATCCAATCTAAGATACTCTCTTTTTTATTAGGTTTATTTATTCTTGTTGTTGAGGTGATGGTTTTGGTGAAACCATGGAGGTTGATATGAGAGGTAGGATTTTCAGCATTGATACTTTTCCAGTCTATGTTGAAATCACCTAGGATTATTGTTTCTTGGTGGTAAGTCGTAGATACCCAGCAGAGAAAGGCTTCTAAAGTGGGTATATTATTACCTGGTGGTAAGTAAATACAAATAATGTAAAGGGATTTCTTGGTGTTAAATTGGAATTTAGTTATGAGGACTTCTACTTTGCTATCCTGGGTTGGATAAGCTGGAAGGGTGGAGATATTAAGTTCATTCTTAAAAAGAATTGCTACTCCACCACCTTTACATTTTGATCGGTCAAGATTCACTATATTACAGCCTTGGGGAGTAATCTCATTGTCTTTTGTATCAGGTTTTAGCCAAGTCTCAGTGAGGCAGAGAATATCAATGGAATGGATATCTAGGAGGGCATGAAGGTGAGATACTTTATTATTGATGCTTTGAATGTTCAGATGTCCTATTAGGAGGGAATTATTGAGTTTAGGGTTAGTTATTTAAAAAGTAGGGTTGGTAGGGCCAGGATTGGGGTGGATGTCTCCATCTTGTAAGGTGGGATTATTTAGTTTTGTTATTAAGTTGTTTTTAGATAGGTTTGAAGTTTCAATTTTTTATCGGTGGGTAGGACGTGTTTAATGTGGGATAGTCTGTGGTATTTTGGTAGAAGGTAGCTAGGAGTGGAAGTAATATTGGAGTGTGTAGTTAGGGGTGTATATGTGCAAGTTGTAGTGTGTTTGTGTGAGTGTATAAGCTGGATATAGTGCAGATTCTCAAAGGAGGTAAGAAGGTAGGCTGAGAAGAGGGTGGTTAAGAGTAAAACTGAAAGTGTAAGCATGGTTAGAGTATAGGGAGCCATCTTTGTGGAGAAGTAAAGTTGTAACTAGAGTGAAACGAAAGGTAGAGGTAGTGGGATTGGAGGACAGAATAAATAAGGAACCTGCAAATGTAAGTGAGGGGATAAAAGGATATTTAAATTATGAGTAGAGGGTTAAGAATAGAGGTATTTTAGGGAGAATATTATAGAGCGTAGTAATAGGAGGGTAGGGGTGTGGTTAAATTAAGCGGGAAGGGTGAATTAAGGGATTGGTTGGTTGAGTTAGAGGGTGTGTTTAAGGAGGTATAAGTTTAGGACCACTGGGGTGGGTGGGAATTGGGGGTAGGGTAGAGGAGCGGAGTGAGCCCACAGGGCGAACGGAGTGGGTAGAAACAATTGAAGGAGAAACTGGAAAGGAGACTATCAGAAATGCAGGTGATTTTAGGTAAGAGAGGTATAACATGAAAAGGAAAAGGTCTAGAATGACCAAGTACACCAGCGAAATGACAAAAATAAGGAGGGTTAAATCAGTGTTTAAGCATAAGGTGAAAGAGAGGAGGAGCAGGTCAAGGAATAGAAAAATAATTAGGCAAGTTTCAGGGGGAAAACAACAATAAGAAGGGAGACAGACAGAGTACTGGCAAGGATGAGGGTGAAGGGGATAGGAAGACCAATACTAAAATTACAGACGTAGGACAGTTAGAGCAAGAGGGAGCAGCAGTGAAAAAAGGAAGGGATGAGGGTGCCACCTAGTGGATAAAACAGGTATAGAAGATGGAGAGTGGGGAAGCTAACTAGTGAAGAGATAAAGTAAAAGCTAATTATAAGAGTAGGAAAGTTATAGGTGTGGAGGTGAAAAGGTAGAAGAGAGGCTGTGAAGGAGAGGTACCGGCTGCTAGTGGCTCAAGCTCAGGCAAACTGTAAGACCCTTGTATATCCAAAACAGAGGCCTAGTATACCAGAGGGACTATGCCCATAACCTACTTTCTTCTTTTCTTGAAAGAGGGTACAAAAAGGAGGCAAGCAGATGCAGTCACCGGAGTTTGGACGGGTTCTTGTGACACCAGATGGGTTGTGGCTAGGGCAGGAATCAGAGCAGATTTGAGCTAGGTACTTTGGGGAGAAGGGAGGCAAGTAAAAAGGAAAAGAACAGGGTTAGCACAGGTATCAGGCCTGTAAAGTTAGTAAAAAATACAACATTAACAATCAGTGAAAGTTAACACAGTATTACTCCAACACATATAATCCACTTTACAAGCTACAAAGCAAGGCAGAGTATTTACAAGCCTTTGTTGAGCGAGAGAGCAATTCCTTAAACAAAGCAAAATGCTATAACACAGTGTTGCCCTTATTGATAACTAAAACTAGAGAATATGAATGCAGCTTCTAAGCCAATTACGGCAGGAGTTTAACAAATATTGCAGAATAACATGCAAAAAATAAACAAGAGCTAGGTGTAATATAACTGAGAATTAAAAGTGAGTGAGGTCTTCAACATTGACTAGGGGTAATGCCTAAGCAATTGAAGCAGGTACAACGGCAACTTGTGGAAGGCCAGATTAGCTAAGTAAGGCGCTAAAATGCTGCGTTTAGTTAAATACAGCTGAGTTTCCTAAGATTTACTTAAGAAGGGGTCCCCCAGCAGTTATCTAAGCTCCACTAGAGTGACGATGTTAACAAAACAAAAACTGCCGTTTCAGCTACTGCAAGCGCTTAAGCGCAAGTGAGTAGTAAGGGTTTCTTAAACATTTAGGGAGGCTTCACAAGCGTGGCGGAATAATAGATGGCTGTTTTGGCTATAAAAATTGCTACAACAGAATTTAGACTATGCACCTACCTAGAACTCCTGCAAGTGCAGGAGCGTAGTTATCTTTCAAAGTGCTAGGTATGGAAAGGACAAAATAACACCAAATGAGCACATGGACAAGCTCCACTTGAGTGGCGCAGTTTTACACAGTAATGTAGGCTAAAGGCACACTACTGGCATCAAATAGGACAGACCACCATAAAGTAATTCAACACTATTAGAAAATTGCAGTGCAGTGGTGCAGCGGTTAATGCTGTCGCCTCACAGCAAGAGGTTCTCCGGTTCGATTCTCGGCTGGGGTGCCTTCTGTGTGGAGTTTGCATGTTCTCCCTGCGTTCGCGTGGGTTTCCTCCAGGTACTCCGGTTTCCTCCCACATTCTAAAGACATGCTTCTGGAGCATTGCTCCCCGGGCCTCCGCTGAAAACAGGATCTGTGGAACCTAGTCGGACATTCCCGGTCAACAAATGTTAAAAAAAAAAAAAAAAAAAAAAAAAGAGATTCCATGCTCATTAATAGAAGGAGACGCTGCGAAAGAGCAATTCCTCAAACAAAAATGCACACTGTAACACAATATTACTCTAACACATACAATCCACTTTAAAAACTGCAGAGCAAAGCAATGTATTTACAAGCCTTTGTTTAGCAAGAGAGCATTTCTTTAAACAACAAAGCAAAACGCTGTAACACAGAGTTGCTCTTACTGAAACAAGTACAATTCTTCAAACAACAAAACAAAGCACTGTAATGCAGTGTTGCTCTTACTAAATACATGTAATCCTCATTAAATACTGTCGTAAATTAATAAGTATACAGTTCACAGAACAAGCATCCAAAATTACCCAGCTAAAGAAACCACTGACTTTACCTACTAGAGCTAGCACACCAGGGCAAGAGCGGACAGCAGCCAGGGACCTACATAAGGTGAAGGCAGTAAAGGAGTGGCGCGTTTCAGGAAAGGGGTATAAATAACTTCTCAGAGGATGAGAGGCAGGATTGAAGTAGAGCGAGTGTGCTACAGGAGTGGGTAGGTGGGGCTAGAGGAAGTTAGAGGTAGGTCAGTCCAGGAGTGGAATAGGACTATTCAGGAAGCAGAGGTGGAGATGGGAAGTAAAATCACGAGAGATAAGAATAGGACAGGAGTGTCGCAATGAGAAGTTAAAAGATAAGAAACAATTGAAGGAGAAACTGGAAAGGAGACTATCAGAAATGCAGGTGATTATAGGTAAGAGAGGTATAACATGAAAAGGAAAAGGTCTAGAATGACCAAGTACACCAGCGAAATGACAAAAATAAGGAGGGTTAAATCAGTGTTTAAGCATAAGGTGAAAGAGAGGAGGAGCAGGTCAAGGAATAGAAAAATAATTAGGCAAGTTTCAGGGGGAAAATAACAATAAGAAGGGAGACAGACAGAAAGTACTGGCAAGGATGAGGGTGAAGGGGGATAGGAAGACCAATACTAAAATTACAGATGTAGGACAGTTAGAGCAAGAGGGAGCAGCAGTGAAAAAAGGAAGGGATGAGGGTGCCACCTAGTGGATAAAACAGGTATAGAAGAAGGAGAGTGGGGAAGCTAACTAGTGAAGAGATAAAGTAAAACCCAATTATAAGAGTAGGAAAGTTATAGGTACGGAGGTGAAAAGGTAGAAGAGAGGCTGTGAAGGAGAGGTACCGGCTGCTAGTGGCTCAAGCTCAGACAAACTGTAAGACCCTTGTAGATATCCAAAACAGAGGCCTAGTATACCAGCGGGACTATGCCCATAACCTACTTTCTTCTTTTCTTGAAAAAGGGTACAAAAAGGAGGCAAGCAGATGCAGTCACTGGAGTTTGGACGGGTTCTTGTGACACCAGATGGGTTGTGGCTAGGGCAGGAATCAGAGCAGATCTGAGCTAGGTATTTCTTCTTTTCTTGAAAGAGGGTACAAAAAGGAGGCAAGCAGATGCAGTCACCGGAGTTTGGACTGGTTCTTGTGACACCAGAAGGGTTGTGGCTAGGGCAGGAATCAGAGCAGATTTGAGCTAGGTATAGAGCTAGCACACCAGGGCAAGAGCGGACAGCAGCCAGGGACCTACATAAGGTGAAGGCAGTAAAGGATATATGGATATGAAGAATATATATGTAGATAAAATAGACCTCATGGAGGCATGACTCACTAACACTTTTAGCCATAGATTTTCTCAAAGGAATATTAACCTAGCCATATACTGATGTATGTTACATTTAGTACACCTAGCTTTTATTTATTTATTTCCTTTGGTGACTAGGTAAGTGAAATGGTCCTAAACAGTCACCTATTTCCAGTCACAATTCTGTCCAAATGGCAACAACAAACATATAAGAGTATGATGTGCCTGAAGAACAAGTTATATATCTGACAGGAATTATGTAGATACATTTAGAGTTATTAGATCAGCATTTCAGTTAAGCTAAACAAGCACAAACTGCAAAATAAATGTGAACGATTTAAAACATTCAGTGAGGAACAGGATAAAGAAAGTAATGATGAAGCTGATGATGTAAAAGGTGGAGATGATAACAATTACAATTATTCCCAGTTTATGCGCAAGTAAAGCGAATGTTTGCTTTTAGCACCGTATGTGTGTGTTTTCATATGTACATACTTGCCAATGTGTACATCACCATCTATTCTATTTAAACAGATATTAGTGAATACATAATGTCACACATTATATGAATATTTGATAGGTGTATCTCTGGCAACAATATTTGTGTGCAGCTGAGTTACAATAATTGCCATGTCACTTTTAAAGAGCAACCCTAGAATATACTGATAGTTCATCATGCATGGAAAATAGTTTAGTAAGATGTAATGATTTCACTCCATCACACCATCCTGTCATAATGATGTAATGGAGGCTCTAAGATGCCTCCAGTATAAATGCCCAGCTTCTATAGCTTTTCTGCTACAGTGGCATAATGCATAGAAGTTCAAAACATAGGTTCATAGGTTCATACTAGGCTATCTGCCCTAGGGCATTTATAAGCCTAGCCAGAATGTGTTTGGCTTTCGCCACCCATTTTAAATTTATTTTGCTATGCCCTTTTTCGAGGTTAGTATACTGTGCCTCTATCTAAGAGTGACACAGAAGTGATACCCGGGGTAAACCTACGATCTCCCATTTTCCAGTACATTTTTTCACTCATTCATATGTGGTCAGTTCAAAGTATTAGCAGTACTCAAACATGTATGTAGCTTGTACTTACAATTTATATTTCTGTAAAGGATAATAACATAATCTGTAGACATGTATGATGTGGGGACTTCCTAAAGAGGCTTTGAAATGTTTTCTGGGCTGATTTTGGTGCAGTGCTCTTACCGTGAATACGATAAAGAAATTTCTGACAGCCAAAGAGTATAGCAAGCATTTTTTTTTAATTTATAGGTAGTTAGTAGGCATACAGTCCTGGATATCAGTGGGGAGCATAGACATTTTCTCAATTTCTTCAAAGCACTCTCTGGTTAAGTGATTTGCTCAAGGTCACATAATCAGCAAATGAAGGCTGAAGGAATCAAACTCTGTACCGCAACAAACATCAGTTTAACAGCTTGTAGCCGTAATCTTGCACGCCTGTTAACAATCTTGATGTGTAACACATTTCCATCGGTCAAAATTTTGGATCACTTACCTGAGCGAGGATACAGGTAAGGCAAAAATGGTCTCGCGACTCACAGAGCTTGGAATATGTATGAATTTTTCAATGTAAATGAGCTATAGTACAACCCTATTGTACCACACTGCACCCTAAAGTAAATAAGCTACAGGACTACCCTAATGTAACACACTGCACAATAATGTAAATGAGCTATAGGACTACACTATTATAACACACTGCACCATAATGTAAATAAGCTATAGGACTACCCTATTGTAACACACTTTATCATAATGTAAATAAGCTACAGGACTACCCTATTGTAACACACTGCACCATAATGTAAATGAGCTATAGGACCACCCTATTGTAACACACTGCACCATAATGTAAATAAGCTATAGGACTACCCTATTATAACACACTATATCATAACGTAAATAAGCTACAGGACTACCCTATTGTAACACACTGCACCATAATGTAAATGAGCTATAGGACTACCCTGTTGTAACACACTGCATCATAATGTAAATAAGCTACAGGACTACCCTATTGTAACACACTGCACCATAATGTAAATAAGTTATAGGACCACCCTATTGTAACACACTATATCATAACGTAAATAAGCTACAGGACTACCATATTGTAACACACTGCACCCTAATGTAAATGAGCTATAGGACCACCCTTTAGTAAAAAACTGCATCATAACGCAAATGAGATTTAGGACTACCCTATAGTAACACACTGCATCAAAATGTAAATAAGCTACAGGACTACACTGCTATAACACACTGCGCCATAATGTAAATAAGCTATAGGACCACCCTATTGTAACACACTATATCATAACATAAATAAGCTACGGGACTACCCTATTGTAACACACTGCACCCTAATGGCACCTGTCCCAACAAAAAAATTGTCCCCTACATAGATCTTCACCTAATGTAAATGAGCTATAGGACCACCCTATTGTAACACACTGCACCATAATGTAAATAAGCTATAGGACTACCCTATTGTAACACACTATATCATAACGTAAATAAGCTACAGGACT